>NC_071576.1:44477676-44790063 GCF_024509145.1 Vidua macroura | reverse complement strand
CTGGGAGCCTGGCTTGTTTGCAGGATGCTGTGCTGTTATCTGGGAAAGCAGGCTAGGAATGGCAGGTACCAAGCAGCATTTTGAGCTCACAGTATGTACCTGTGGAGAGTGGCTCTTTTTTGCTTGCTCTCTGTGTAGTTATATTTTAGCAGTAGTTAAATGCTCCATTTATTTATATTCCCTGCATTTCTGTTGGTGTAATTGCTGTCAAAGGCATGCTCTACGGTCACAAGTCTGTTCACTGCCATTCTTTGCATTAGACTAGAGGTTTGCCTTTTGCTTGTTTTGACATTCCCCTTGCCTTTCATCTTGATCCATGGTAATATTATTTTTGGAGTAGCTTTTCATAGGTTATTTCTACATTATGTAGGGGGAGGTAGTGGTGAAGGGGCCATTACGCAGGTTTTATTTTTGGTTTCATGTTTCTTAAGTAAACAGGTGTTTTACTGCTGGTAGTCTAGTTCTGAAGGAGATAATTCATGGCCTGGGCTGGTGCAGAGGGGAGGTGCGTGGTTCCAAGTCAAGCTCAAGAGCAGCGGTAAGTGCATCAGAGGCGTCTTCACGTGGATCCCAGCACTTGCCTAAAGGGAACAAAACCTTAAGAGTATGAAAAAACTCCCCAAAGCCCTAGAAACGCCTTGAAATCTGACTATGAAAGCAACACACACTCGAGAAGTGGAGGCTGTCTAAAGAATGCTGACGACGAAGACCTTAAAAACAGTGTGAAGGGAGAGTAAACGAACTCAAGTTTTGCTCGCCCCAGTCCGTGCGGCGCTGGCGGAAAACCGACGGGGGCGAGCCGCGTTTGCGCTCGGGCCGTGTCCGCACCTCGTCCCTCCCCGTTCCGCAGCTCTCTGCCCTTCGTCGCCAGCCCGAGCCCCTGTCTGGCCGCGCCCGGAGCCGGGGATGCGGCGATGCGCGGGGCAATGGTGCCCTCTAATGACAGCCGGGCGCTCGCCCGCCCCGTTCCCCGCTCGCCCCTGGGGAGCGCGGCCTCGCCCCGCCGCCGCCGCACCTTCCCCGCAGTGGCAGCCCCGGTCTGCCCGCACCCCGGAGCACCTCTGACTTGTCGGCGCCTTCTCCTGCCATCCAGCCCCGGGGGTGTCTGCGTGTGACTCGGGGGACTTGAGGGGCTGTTCCCCGCCTAAGGGGGCTCCAGGCTGGGCTGTACCTGGTATCAGGCTCTGCTTCCCCACAGAGAGCTCTCAGGGCATAGTTCGCTGGGGACACTGCTCTCCAGGCCACCAGCCTGGGCAGTACTGGGAGAGCAAGTTATGGAAAAGTGCAGACTTTCATTCCATACGGTGTGCACAGTGCTTCTAGAGTAATGAATACATTGTAGCTGCAATAACCATCCTAGAGCTTTCTCAAGTTGCTCCAAGTCTGTACGATTCTTGGCAGGATTTGTAAATAGATGAATACACTCACTTTATTTTGTGAGAAATTAGGGTTGATGTGTAACTTGGCTGTTATAGACTCATAGAATGGCTTGCTTTGCAAAGGACATTAAAGGTTATCTTGTTCCAATCCCCCTGCCATGGGTAGGGACACCTTTCACTAGAATAGGTTGTTCAGAGCCCCATCCAACCCGACTTTGAATATTGCTAGCGATGGGGCATCCCCAACTTCTCTGGGCAAAATGTACCAGTGTCTCACCACCCTCACAGCAAAGAATTTCTTCCTAATATCTATCCTAAATCTTTTGGATTAAAACCATTACCCTTTGTTCTGTCATTGCCGCTTCTCAAATATGACAGATGTGACAGCTCAATGGCAGCTCTAACCCAGGCAATCCAAGAGAAACAGATCCAGTTGTACAGGATGCAGACCTTGAGACACTTGTCTGGCTTCATGGAGGCTTGGCATGTCTCAAGGAGCTCCAGGAGTTTTGTTTCTTTTGCATTTTCCTGCGGCAGGTTTCCTCTCTATGAGCGGTTGGCAGAGTAGTACAGTGCTGTGGGATCTGGCTGTTCCTTCTCTTGTGCTCCAGGCTGGATTCCCTCTTCTTATCTGCCTCTCCTTCAGGGCTTGCTCTCTCCATTCCATGCGATGGGCTGTTGAGATATCCTGCAGTGACGCAGTATGATGAGATAATCTTTCCTCCCTCCTTACCCCCCAGCTTCTTGTTTGTATTCTTTGATTAATTTATCTTCTTGCCTACAACTCTAAATTTGCTTTTAGGGTAGTAACTTTCTGAAGACACAGCAGTAAAATTTTATTTTTTTCTTAATCTTGGAAAGCAATCACTTTATAATCTCTCTGCTAAAATCATAGCATTAATTTTGCTGCAAGCATTGAATGTGGACCAAACATCACCCAGCCAGTGGTGAACCTGCAGAGGGAGGGGTTCAAAGAACTCCCTTGGGGGATTCCACCATGTTCATCTTACAGCAGTTTAGCCATAATAGGGCTGCCATGCCCACAATCAGGTATGTATTCCTACGGAGTGAGGAGTTAATTGTACCTGGATCCAGCAGCATGCCACGAGCACATTTATACAATGCAGAACAATTAGTGCTGTTACTCATTACTGGGAGCTCAGCCTGTGTTATACATGGGGCAGCATTAAAGGATTTGTATGTGCCATCCACAACAGCACTCAGCACAAATCCCACTAGCCTTCAGCATCCTGCAGATCCGAAGGAAAAACAAGTTCCATGTCCCCTAACAGGGCAGAAGAGGTGGAAGACCACAGGTAGCACTGGACTAAAGGCTTTCTAATGGTTTGCGTTACACCCACTGACACAGCTATTTCTTAATGAGGCAGTTCTTGAGTTCTTCAAAAGCTCAAGAGGCTGGAAGGGCCTGTTACCTGAGATCATGGTTGGAAACATTACTAAATACTCTACATGTGATTGTAATGTCCCTTGGTAGATGGTGGAGGCCAGGAGAAAGTCAAGTTTTTCCTGTGCTATGACCAGGTTGAAAAATCATCAGGTTATGCTGTAGCCTTTCAAGTTTCCCCTTAGCAGCTGCTCTGAAACTTCTTTCAGGAGTTATTGCTAAAACAAGCATGTAGGGCAACAAGCTCCAGGTGCCCAGCTCTCAGTTTCAACTAGGATGACTTTTGGACTTAGGACAGGAGAATCAGGCCCAAAGAGATTAATTTGTACCTGATTCGCAATTAAAATTTAATTCCATGAAGGTGCAATTAAAACCACACCCTGATGCTGTGCAAGATAACAGATTTTTCCCACAGCCACTCAGTGAGCGTGCACATGAGGGCATTTCAAAATGACATGGTACAAATTCTTCTAGTGTGAACCATGAGACACATTCTCAAGCATAGTCATGACCAAATGGGTCTGAAACAAATATTTTCCTAACAGTAATAGCAGAAGAGGAGCTAGACGAAAGACTTGAATATTAAATCCTGGCAGCATGGAAATCAGAGGCAACATTCCCAGTGAACTGGGGTCATGGTTTCAGTCTAAAGCCAAGTAATCCAGATCCTGTACCTCTCAAGGTAAAAATGAGTCAGCTGGTCATCGTTGGTATTCAAAGAGAAAATAGAAACCAGGTGAAATCATTTAAGCTGACAGTGGCCAAATGATTGTGAGTTTGCTCTGGAAGGAAATAAATACATCTGGAGGTGTTATGTTTACAGAATCTCATTGCTTTCTAGATCAAATGCACTTGCTTTGCAAATGGAAGAATGGCTATTTTTATTTTTTATCTTTCTTTTTTAACCACCAAGCTGTTACTTTAATCTAGAGTCTTTTCATGCACCACAGCCATTAAGCAAGATTTATCTCTGACCTTCCCTGGCAGTCCTGCAGCTTCTCCCACCTCCAGTGGGATTTGCAGTGGTTGTTGCTTCACCTGTGCAGAGATGGCTGAACTTGGCAATTTGATTGATAAGCCTTAGAAGGAATATAACCCACTACTCCCCTAGCAATACTGGGTGATAAATAAAAGGAATAAATCCTTATTGTTTTGAAGGTGATGAGGAGAGAGGCTGGGCACACCTGCTGAGTAGATTGGTGTCAGTTTTAACAGGAGCCTTGAGGACCCAGTCAAGTTTAGAAGTTGGGGAATTACTTCCCAGTGCCCTACTAGGAGCAGATTTACAGAGCTAGTCTAAAAATTTATAGAACTTGCTTGATATCAGCATCGTAAGCCTGTGATCATCTCATGGACAAGCTTTAAAAAATATTTTGAAATACTTTTTAAAAATAAATAATTCTTAGGGATTTTGTCTTGGGAAAATTTGTGTGCGCCCTCATGTCCTAACAGTGTACAAAGTTTGCTCTGATTCTTTACAAAGAGAGATAAATTTAATTCACAGGTCCTGGTGTTGTTCCAAAATAATTCTGAAGAACTATTATAGGAAATGTGCTTTCAAGAGAGAACAATTGAGCAGGTTTGGTGTTTTCTTGTGACAGGCATACCTGCAACATGTTAAAATGCATCCCCATCGTTTGCTCTAAGGAAGGCTGTGCCTATAGAGGTTGAAACTGGAAAGAAGAGAATCAAATGATACCATGCAGATTCTGGCTTCTTACAGCAAAATTTCAGATATATTTGAAGTGGGACTTAATTATATCAGAGAGTAGGTTGAGCTTAGAGATGTGTCTTCTAAACTTTTCCACTCTCATCTATCTGTTCATGCTAGAGTTGTATTCAGTGTTCAACACTGGTTTTGCTTGAAAATTTTCCCCAAACCACTGTGAGGATTCCTCATATCCTACTCAAGAGCCTTAGTGAGTTCCCCCTACAATCTCAGTGCCAAGGAGTCCATGAGGAATTCCCACTTCCAGCAAAGGTGATTTGATTTCTTTTTGTCTCAGGTAAATTCAAGCAGAGATTGGATGGGCAGGCCAGGAAGAAACAATAAAGCATCTCCAAAGCCTTCTGGTGGTTTGAACCAAAAACCCAGCATTTGTAGGACTGTCATTGTTCTTGTATTTCTAACTAAAATCAAGATTGTAATTGTTCTCCCCGAGTAGCTGTGGCTACAGCCTTTATTGCTGATGCAGGGGGTGCAGACCTAGCTGGCAGAGAGGATACCTCCAAGGGCTTGTGTCTTCCAGATCTTTAAAAACTTTGGTTTTCCCGGTGAGTTGACTGATACACAGGGGTACATGCTCTACTTCAATTTGCAAAGTGTGAACTCCAGGATTTGCTCTGACTTTGCAAGATCATTCAAGCCTTCATCTGAAATGAGGTGTTTTACTTAGAGGGAGAGGAATAAGAACCTTGGATGAGGCTTTGTAAGTCATGTAGAGCCCAGATAGATCAGGGGCTGTGAAGCCATGTTTGCACATTTCACGATTTTTGAGCTGCTAATAAATCCAGCCTGCATGACTCTGGATATCTTTGCTCTCTTCCAGCCATAGGCAGCAAATATCTGCAACATAGGTTTATCCCCCACTCATGTAGGGGGTGGAGCCATGCGGCCAGCTGTCCTCTTTCCACTCATGGTATGTTGGTTCTGTGCAAGACTGGGAGAGGAAATGTCTCCCCTGGCCCTGAACTAGTAAGGATGCGTCTCAGCATGTAGCACAGACCCCCTTCTGTGCAGGGGAGCTGTCTCTGGGATCTGCAAGGTTTTACAGACACATCCTTTGCCCTTTTCTACTTGCTCTATACAGAAATGTGCACTTGCAGGAACACTGGATACACACCCATGTTTTGTTTGTGCTGTGTATAGCTTTGTTGGAAGGCTGAATGACAGAGAGATTCTTGTTACATTGTGTTGCTGGTGGTCTCCTGAATGCTTGAGATTTATAAATCAGGCAATTGTTTGATTCTGACACAGGAAAATGTTTTGGTAAAGGCAGAAGGCTTGAGACTAGTTAAATTTGTCTGGGACTCCCATTATGTGCAGAATGTTACGTGTGCAGAGGAAATCTGCAGCATTCCTACAGCAAACAAGAAACTCCATACAGCCCCAATCAGTCACAATCCTCATATAAATTATAATGGCCTAAATGTTATTTAAATGATAAACAGCTTTTGCATTCCAGACATTGCTGCAATTCCAGAAGGTGGCTGTGTGATACCAGCTGAATGAAATATTGTACATTGCAGGCAAAGTATGAGGCTCCATTTGTGTGTGCATCCAGATTTTTCACTTCTAGAATATTCTTTGGCTATGAACCTCAGACTCCCAATGCACTGTGTGTATCTTGGAGCCCACGGCTTCATCCATTATCCAGCAGCGAGTTGTCTGAAGAGTGGGTATGCCAACATGCCAGGAAGCTGAAGACACAACCACAGAGGCAGCAGAAGCATCCATTGATTCTGGGCTGTCACCACATTTTATTAGTGTGTGGAGATTTGCCTGGACCCTGCTCAGCAGCTGATGGAACAACCAGTCCTTCAATCACATTTTCCTCCAGAGATGGACAGGTCAGGCTTGCTGGAAACAAGCGTGGCTTGTGGAAGAACAATGTCGGGTCTAGAGGAGACCATTTGCCCAGCAGAGAGGCCATGCAGCAGACCTGGGCTTTCATTAAGGGTCATCTTTTGCTTGCTGATTCTTGAGTGTTCTGGCATGACTGGAGACATATGCTGTTTTTTGATGTCCCTGCTTGAAGGAGAAGCAGCCCAGCAGCCCTCCTGCACTGCGTGGCAGCAGCTCATTGAAACTTGAGGTGTTTCTCTTTGAACGGGAGAGATTCTGGGTAGGGAGGGCCACAGCCATGGCCACACCTGGGAGATGATCCAGAGGTCAGTCCTCAGGCTGAGCTGAAATCATCCTACACAAGGTGCCACTCAGTGTGAGCAGGCACAGGAGGCACCTGCCCCACTGAGGTCCTGCTGGAGCCTAGGAGACTGGATGGGTACAAAGAACTGAGTTTTTCTTCCTATTTGGTCATGTCATTTTTGGTGTAACTCTCCTGAATTCAGGCCACAGGATTTTTCCAAAACTCCTTTATGTGGGTATTCTCAGCTCAGTCAGAGAGAAAGAGAAAGGTTTTCTAACCAGGCGACAGCCTGGGAAGCAGTTGGGAAAGAATGTAAATAATTCTCTAATCTACCTTGTTATTCACATTGTTTATAGATATGTTCTGCTACTGTGCATCATTCACTGCACACCAGTGGTGTGAAATGTTTTACTCTAAGAGCAATGAAATTAGTCTTCTCGATGTTCTCTATATATAGAGCGGTACATTTGAAATAAAGGAGAGAGTTCATTGAAAGTTCATTTTCTTAGCCTTCTGATCTAGAGTTCTTTGTTCCCGTCCTGCTCAACAGCATCACCTTTACAATTTACACAGTCTTTGTCTCATCTGCATGCTTTGTTGTCAAATTCCAGTATTCATAAATGTTCCCTTTTATTTTAATTTTTCCAGAATATTAGAGAGAAGAAACTGCCCTGTGGTTAAACAAGGGAACTGGCATTCAAAGGATGATTGAATGTGACTCCAGCCTCTTCCACAGGCTTCCTCTGTTTTCAGGGAAGTCATTAAACCCCTCTATCTGTTAGAGTCCCATCTGCAAGACAAGGAGGATTTAATGCTTTTCCCTCATCTGAGTCTCAACCTCTTTTTGTGTTAACAGGGCACCAAATGAGGCTTCAGTATTAGTTGGAGCTTTGGGGGTTTACTTTTTAAAAGTTAATAATAACCAGCCATATTTCATAGAATCATAGAATGCTTTGGGTTGGAAGGGACCTTTCAGATGAAATGTGATTTGCAGTTTAATATGCTAAGTAACAAAGACTTTGCCAAGAGAATGAACAATAGCCTTTTCCACTTCACAAAATAATTTGCCAGACATAAGTGCACCAGCATTTTTATAAAAACAAATTATCAATAATTGCTTTTTGCAATTTAATACACACATAGAAAAAGCCAAAGAGCTCAGCGGCTACCAGGAATCTGATTTCATTGTTGATTTGGACTGTCTCTGCAGTTTTTATAAAAATCCCTGAAGACTGTGCTATTTTGTAAACTAAATGTGGCTGCTTTTTTTTTTTTTTTTTTTTTTTTTTTTTTGCTGGCCATGTGGAGTCTTTTTCCATTCATTAGCAAGCTGGATTTTTCATGGACACAATTAGACAAAGGAATAAATCAGTCAACAAACTTGGGATATAACTTTGGCAATACCAGGCCATCTATGCTCTTATTTGCTTAACTGTATAAATCTTTCACCAGAATACAAATGAGGCCTGTTCCTATAGTCTTGGGGTTGGGGAAAGAGAGGGATCAGGCCACACCCTGCAGATTTGATGGCTCTCACTGACCATGCCTGGTGTTGAGCAGTTTCCCTCATTACAGCCATTCAGCATTCCCACTATTGAGGAATCACTTCGAGATAATTCTTCCATTTCCTTTCTCATATTACAGAGTTTAAGAAACATGCCCAGGACAATAGCTCCCTGAGGACTATGTCTCCATGAAGGGTTGTTATGTCCCTCCGTGTCTAAATGTCTGCCTGCCTCACTGTTTTTGGTTGGTGGCCTCTCAATGCTCTTCCAAAGACAGGAAGGATTTTCTCTGCTGCTTCTTGGGCAGGGAGATGAGGTATGTTCATAATGATTCATCTTGCACCTCATGTCTCCCCTGGCACCTGCAGTACACAGCACACAGAGATGCTGTCTCTCTTTGCAAGGAGAAATGAAAGTTTTGCTGACAGCAAGAGGCAGCGATTCCCTCCCTGGCATTCCCAGCCAGCTGTCATGCTTGCCATGGGTATGCATGCATACCCACAAGGGCAAGGATTTGTGACTGATCTATGTTGGAGCAGGATTTGCTTCATCCCATCTCTGATTTTTTTTGTGTAGCTGAAGACACTGGCCAGTTCAAATTCATAGAGGATTGAGGCCTGAGAGATGCCCTTCATTGCTGGGCATTATATCTGCACTTGCATCCCACTTCAAGGCTCCTTTGGGGCTGAAAACTTGGTTTGACCCTCTGCAGGCTCCCACCCAGGGTACCTCACGTTCCTCCAGATCATATTAAGCTTCCTCTGTGAAAAAAAACAGAGGAAAAATCCTTCCTTTCAGAGAAGGATTTGAGATTTATTTTCCCCCAGTTCATTGTTTTCCAACCAACATTTTCAACTTTTGGTATTGATGTGGGTGGATTTCCCTTCCCTATGCATGTGCTAGCCTTGCTTCTCATTCCAGCAATTTAAGAAAAAAATTCTGCCCAAGTAACATAAACAGTGAGCCTTTATGTTTTTTTAAAAGATGTTCTCAGGTTTTCTGCTCAATTTTTTTCAGAGATCACCAGATAAATAGGCCTCAGGAAAGACACACCAGGAAGGCAACTATAAATACTCCAAAATTGCTGAGAATAAGTGTCAAGGCTTAATACATAGCTAATGGACTAATCTGCAATTTTACCACAAGATATTTATCTCCTTGCTCGTTTTCATGGTAGTCTCCCTGAAATATATGTCTATTCAAAGTTTATTTATCCTACCCAAGAAAACTCATTTCCTCTTCATAACCTGTTCCTCCCCAGTTTTAAAATTAATTTTGTTTTTCAAAGATGGCTTGTCAGTGACTGAGCGCTACCCATGGTGTAGTCTATAACTGAGCCAGAAGGAGCCTTTAGATAAAAGAGCAGTGCCAGCTTATGCCTTCTGTCATTAGTGGTGCATTATCGCTACAGGTATAAATGAGCTGGCCCTGAGCTGCATGCTGCAAACGTGGTGTTCAGTGGGGCATAGCTGGGAATGGGGTTAATCTCTACCATACTTAGGCTCCTGCAGACATTTTCAGTCAGACTTCTCACTCAGGGGAGGAGGAGAATTTGTCTTGTGTCAATCACAGTGGCTATATTTCCATCAGTGCTCCTGCTGCCACATTTAGCCCTTAGGCCAATGGATTAATGGGACAAGATTCTAAAAATCAGGGGCTGAAAGTCAGGAAAACCCAAGTTCCTGTGCAGAAGAACTTGCAAGAGGATACTGAGATGCTTTGAGGCTGCCAACATCTTGGCCAGGTTTGGAGAATAGAGCTCATCCCTGCATCTTTGGGACCAGGGCAGCTTGGACATGACCTGGCCATTGGCTTGTAAAGATGGCTTAAAACTGCCACCTTCTTGCCTTTGTCCTGTGTGGGTCAAAGTGCTGGATGGGGAGAGAAATGATCCTGCCCAAGGACACGACTGCTAGAAGAGGATCACCAAGTTGGGCCCAGGACACTTTCTTACTTGCAGCCTGATCTGGGATGCTAAGGAGCAGTCTTGGGTGCTAAACCATCCAGGGGTGGGGTGTACAGGAACTGATGATCACAGCTTATTCTCCATGGACACCTCCACGCCAGGCACCAAGTTCAGCTTCCTGCTTTTTAGAACTGTGCCTTTAGCCCCAGAGGCTGGAAATTAAACTCTGTGGTTTTTTACTCCACTTCCCTTGTGAATGCCAGTAAAAAGAAACCAAATCCAAGGGAGAACATGTGTCAGGCTAGCTGTCTGCACTGCATGCCCTGGCAGGACAAGGCTTCTGTGTGGTGGAGAGTGGCTGCATCTGCAGATCTTTGCTGTCCTGGTCACCTTGCTGGGATCTGTTTTCAGTTGCTGCTGAGACAAACTCCCCAGTCAAATTATTGATGCTTTTCAAGTCCAAGGCAGCAAGGTTTCCTGTAAGCACAGTTGTACATTGCATTTGCATGAGTCGCTTTTTTGGTTGTCTTGAAACCTCCATAAACAGAATTCTGTCATTAATTTTACTTTTCTATTCAATGGTAATTTGTACATTGTGCCTATCCAGCACAAGCCAGGGAGTGATGATGTTGATACTGTGCTGAAGGACATTCAAAGTGCAGGCAAATCCATGGTTTTGCTCTGAGATGAACCAAATGTTGAGCACTGATCCTTTGCTAAGCTGGGATACGTGCTGGGTAATCATCCTTCCTCAGTAACAAATACAAATTCTGGGGTCTTGTGAGTTGGATGTGCTTGAGTGGCAGTATTGCTGTAGGAAAGTCATTTTTAAAGGTGCTTTTTTCACTCATGCTCTGAGTTTGTGAATGGGTTGTTTCTGTGCAATCTCCAGTGATATGGTACCCAACCCTGATGAAAGATTTAACCTTTGGACTTCCCTCTCCTTTGCCAGGATGTAGAGCCTGGCAGCCTTCAGCAAATCCCAGGGCTTGGTGGTGACACATTGAACAAAAAGGTGTGCCGAGAGATCTTACAGGTCACTCTCCCTAGGCTTGGTTGGAATCCTAGAACTCTGACAACCACTCCAGCTCCAAGCCAGCAGACATCTGTGTATGTCTCTGTGTTGATGTGTCTGTGTCAGCCTTTATGGTGAGTCAAGACTCTGTTTCTAAGCTGAGATGTTACTGAATTAGAGGGACTGGGTGACATTGTCAAGCTGCAGCACAAGAAATTCAGATTGGACAGTAGGAAAAACTTCTTTCACAGATACTTAGAAGAGGGGCAAATCTCTTTTCTTTGAGATTGTCAAAGCTTGCCTAGAAAAAGCCACAACCAAGGTGTTCAAGCAGCAGGGTGGATGAGCTCTCCCATTCCCTTCCTTCCAAAAGTCCTATAATTCTGCAAAGTCAGAGCACTGGAATCTCTGCCTTCTTTTTCTCTTCAAAAGAAAGATAATCCTTAACCAGACTTCCAGGCTTCAGTGAGTAAGAAAACAAATAAATAAACCCCCAAGCAAATAAGCAAGCAGACAAACAAAAAAAACCCTAAGTAAACAAGCAAGCAAACAAACAACAAAACCCCCAAAGACCAAATGAGGAGTTTTATGTATTTAATTTCCCACTTGGCAGTCAGCCTCATGATTTGTATGGATTTAATACTTTTTTTTTTTTTTTTTTTAATGTTTTTGACCTTGGCTGGTAATCTGTAGTTTGAGTGGAGTCACATGTGAATGTTTGCTAGCTCAGAATTACTATAAATTTATAGCACCTGGAAAGGAGGGAAATGGCTCAGGAAAAGGTGATGAGAGGGGCTCTAACTATGTGCAAGAGCTGTGTTTGCTCCAGGATCTGTATAAACCTACTGGAATTGAAAATAGCTGTTCTGCTGTAATCTTCACTTACAACCTCCAAAAATAAAAGCAAAGTACCTTTCATGAAGAGCTAAAACAGTCATCTCTCCTGAGCCACCCGGGGCAGTAAAAGTGAAGGAAGTGAAGTAGTTAAAAGAGTTGAAGAGCTTATCACGTGCTCTTGTTTGGGGCAATTTTCCCTTTCACTTCGATGGGACACTCCAGCTGATTTTTGTTGTGATGGCACTTGAGGCAGTGAGTCTGAAGAACCAGATTTATGGTTTGATGCACGGTTACCTTTGATCCTGCCTAGCAAGTAAGCAAAGGGAAGAGGGAAAAAAAAAAAAGAAATAAAGAAACATTAAATCCGTGGCATGCTGGCTCAGCACCTTTCACACTGTAAGCTTTGAACTGTGCACACAACTTGTGCCCCTTATCTACGCTTCACATTCACAGCTAGCAAGTGCCTTCGTGTCATTTTCCAGCCCGTCCTGCAACAAGCCATTCTGTGAGCATTATGAATGCAAAAACCAGCTCTGCAGGTGAGGAAGAAGCCTCAGGAATGAGCAATGAGACCCTGGGAGAGAGTGGCTGCTTGGGAGAGGCCAAAAGGCAACAAGTGATCCGTGTTACCTATGTGATTGCAGCCCTGGACCTGACCTTTCTCTTCATGCAGATGGGAGTCGTGCCTGTGAGTATGGGTTCTCTTGCTCCACAGCACATTTCCTTCAATGCCAGGCTCTGTAGTTTTCCAGCAAAGTCAGAAGATAGTTTTTAGCAGGAAAGAGGAAAGGTATCCTTGAAACTGAAATGAATACTTGGTATTCTTACCAAAGAGGCAGGCTGTGTCTTTGTCCAGGGTACACTGAGGCCATAAAAGCTGCTTTATTACTTAGGCTGCAGTAGCACCTAGAGCCCTTTCCTGGCCTCAGGGCTCTGGGTGAAGCTGATGTAGTTTGTGTCTTCTTGCATAGAGTGCAAGAGTGACCCATCCAGCAGCTATCAGGAAGCAGAGGTTTCAGATCAAAGGTGGGTTTTTCTGAGTGTGTAATTAACCAGCTCAGCGGGATTCATTGCTTCTCACTTACTGGACTCTTCTGTCTGATCTTATAGAATCAGTGAGGACTTTTGGTTGGAAAAGACCCTTAAGGTCATTGAATCCAATCAGAAACCTAACACTGCCAAGTCCACCACCAAACCATGTCCCTGAGCACCACATCTACACATTTTTAAGATACCTTCAGCGATGGTGATTCCACCACTTCCCTGGGCACTCTGTTCCAGTGCTTGACAATCCTCTCAGTGCAGAAATGTTTTGCAATAGCCAATCTAAACCATCCCTGGCGCAGCTTGAGGTCATTTCCTCTTGTCCTATTGCTAGTTACTTGAGTAAAGAGACTGACCCCAGCTGGCTACCAATCCCTTTCAGGCAGTTGTAGAGAGAGATAAGGTCTCCCTGCACCTCCAGGCAAAACAAAAGCATGACACAACAAGAACATGTATCAGAAATAACTGCCCATTGGCTCTTCAAGGTGTGCATCTGTGCTTTTTGTAAGCTCAGGCTGTGGGTGTACCATCCAGTAAAGGCAGTATTTGCTCATGTTGTACTTTCATTGATTCTGGCTTGCTTGATTAAACAACAGCTCCAGAACTTTTCCATAGTTATCTCCCAGAGGGTGACTGGGCTGTTCCAGGTGTAGGGTCTGGAGGCAGGAAGGTATTTAAAATTTCCCTTATCCCCCTTAGCAGTTGTTGAATATGTTCAGCTGTATTGAACTGCAAAGGTAAATGGTGATACAAACTTGTCAGCTGGTGCAAAATTGATGGTTTTGATCACATATCCCTGTCCTTCAGGGTGTGGGATAGACACATTTGGTCTTTATTGAGCTGCCAGTGTCTGGCCAACTAAGATTTCCTCTGTAGGGGTGGGGAACTGAAGGAAGTGGTTGTCTGGAAGTGGTTGTCTGGAGCTGTGACCCTCTCCACACAGATATTAAGATGCTTATTCATCAATATAGCATGCTTATTGCTTATTTTCCATTTATTTGTTTTGTGTATTTGTGTTTTTTTTTTTTTTTTTTTTTTTTTTTGTTTTGTTTGGTTTGGTTTTTTTTTTCCTTTTTTAGTACTTGGCAAAGAGCCTGGGTTTGGATTCAGTGGGGTTTGGCTATCTCCAGACCATCTTTGGTGTCCTCCAGCTTGTTGGAGGTTACATTTTTGGAAGGTAAGTGAGAATGATTGTCATGACCCTTTACATAGCTGAAAAAGGCCAGGCATTTTTACACTTTCATAAAAATAATTTCATTCTGGTTTGTGGTGGTCCCGTTGAAATGTTTGAGGATTTCATAATGAGCAAGGGAAAAATAAATGCTATTATTAGAAATACTGCAGCATAGAAGCAGCCTTTATATTAGCTTAGCTACATTTTAATGACACACATTTTAGTGTAACAATATCCTGGGAATGGGCTTAAACCCCTGGAGTCCTCAGAGCCCAGGTCCTAACAGCTTAATCCTGCAAATGTTTTATAGCCATATGTAACCTTAGAAATGTCTTGTGACTCGGAAACAACAAAAAAAAAAGGAGGGTATTTATTGATGAGAGCTGTCAATTACAATAAGTGAAGGTTGTGTCAGCTGAACCTGCATCCATGTTGAATACAAATTTAGACTAGCATAGACATTTAAGAACTTCTAAGAATCTTTTAGGAATATCTATAAACTCAAGCTATCAAAATATGAAGAGAGTGGAAAATACTTGGGTTTTCTGCCTCTTTACCCTGTTCCTAATGAAATACAAATAGCCTTAAAAAATTTGAGTGGTGGGAGAATACATTCCCAAAGACCAGGAAAAAAAAAACCCTGGAAGATATGTGTAATTCAGTGATAGAAAATAAAAATGGGACCAAAAAAATCTAACTCCTTCTCTTGATCCTGCTACTGATCAGCAAATTAATAAATGGATAGGGAGCTGGTGTGTGTTGCTTCAGTTTACCTGCAGGAAATTTACATTCTGGCTGATGCAGATTGGGAGCTCTACAGGATTCTCTGGTACGTGGAGTGTGGGATCTAATCTCAGCCCTTGGACACATTTTCAAATAAATAACAGCAACTTTTGATTCTACAGTACTGCTGGGAAGAAAATGCATTTCTAAGAATGGAGATGGTGCAAAGGGCTCACTTTTAATGCTTTTCCTATTAATACACAAACCTTGAGTAGTATTTCTGTCCTGGATCTGGTGCCATCTAAAATCTGGTTCTCCTCCCTGCATGTCATTCACTAATATCCAGAATCACTGCTGAAGGGAAGGAAAATGGCAAACCAGAATCTGTCTGGGACTGAAGGTGTCCTTTGCCAGACTGAAGCCAAAATTTGCAATGCAGGTTCGAGATAAAAAGGTCTTTTCTAGACATGAGACTGCTTTGATGTCAGCATAGGGACAGATTAAATAGAAAGAAAGGGGATAAGAGAGAATGTGTTCCTTAGCTGAGTTTTTCATGTTCTTGCTTGATGCTCCTAAATAGACATGAAAAGATGAAGCAGTGTCTTTACTTTTAAGTAACAAAACAAAAAAATCCCCACACCAACAATGTAATGATTTTTGGTCTTTAGGTTACAAACAGCAAATGTAAACTGCCCTGGCCTACACGTAAACAGCCAAGTTTTGACCTCTATCTCTCCCTCAACACAAAACCTTTGAATTACTTAAGCTTAGCTCTGTTTGTAGACAACCCTGGCATTTTTAGGGGGTTGTTCCTCTTAGTGTAAACACAACTAATTGCTATGCAAAGTAATATTCATCTGCTAACTGCAATATGCAGCTTCAATAAAGTGAAGGAAGAAGGAATTGCAATGAGAAACTCTATCTAAGGCCAGTTTTATGGTCATCTTAGCCCCTGTTGCTCAGAACCCTTTCTGTGGTGCTCTCAGACTTTGTCCAACTTAAACTTTTTAAGCTTTTTGGAGTTGAATTACAGTAAAGAGTTGGAGCTGGATCAAAACCTGATCTGACAGGGGTTTTTGCCTGTTTGTGTTTTGGGGCTTGAGGGGTTTGTAGTTGTTAGTGTGTTTAGTTGTGGTGTTGTTTTTTCCCCTTAAATAGGAGCAAAATTGATTTACTATTGAGAAATCTTTTCTTTCTTTCTTTACTTTTTTTTAAACCTAAATAGAAAACTGACAACCTTGTGCCATTTCTGTACCAGGTTTGCAGATCAATTTGGTGCCCGAGCTGCTTTAATTCTCTCCTGTGCATCTGGAAGCATCTTCTTCCTGCTTATGTCCCTCTCCATCAACATCCCCCTCCTCTTCTTCTCCAGGCTGCCAGGAGTGTTCATGCATGGAGTACCAGGTAAAGTCAGTCAGGGATGAGTAGCTTTCCAAATTGCTTTTCCTGCCTGATTCCTCTGCTTCTTGTTTGTTTTGGGGGAAGTCAACAGGTTCAACAGCATGAAGGAAGGCAGGAGGAACATATAATGGTCCTCAGGGATTAAATGGTGGGAACATGAAGCAGCAGGTGTACTGCCTGTGGAAAGCAGTGCTTATTAGTCTGAGTTCCAGGCCCATCATCCTGTAGAATCATGAGGAAATTTATCATCCAGACATGGGTGCAAGTCACTTGCTGGTAGCAGTGTTACCCCGGACTTTTCAGCTGCCTTCTTGCAACCAGGATATTTTACACAAAAGCTTTTCCCTTTCTCCTGGTAAAATGATTGTACTGGTAAAAATTAAACCATTATTACAAAAATACCTTCCATTACCCACCAAGCTGTTCTGTTTTGGTTGATGTTTCCTATATTTTTCATGTGAAAGACATAAACTTCAGCTACTAGAAGTCCATCCAACTCATGCAAGATGAATCAAGTTGATAATGCTTCCTGTCACTTGTGGTTTATTTGAGTGGTTTGAATGGTTCTGTTTCTCATGACTGGTGGGCTGTTGTGTTCAAAACTGATGGCCTATGGGGCTCCCAGAGGTGATTGACAGTGCTTATTTGGAAGCCCTCTTCCAAGCAAAGTATGAAATTTAAAAGCTGGGGAGATTGCCTCTAACCAGAAACCAGCCCAGAACAGTTTTAATTGGGAAAAAAAAAACAAACAACAACAAAAAAAAAAAAAAAAAAAAAAAACCCTAACAAACTAAAAAAAAAAAAAAAAAAAACAAAAACACCAAACAAAAAACCCACAAATCAAACCCCAAAAAGCTCGTAATGGCTTAGCAATAAAACCATGACAACTGCTGGGGCATCTGCTCAAACCCTTTGGTAAGATATTTTTCCCCCCTGCAGGTGCTCAGAAGGTTATTACAGATATGACCACTCCTCCCCAACGTGCTGGTACTTTGGGAAAGCTGGGCTTTTGCTTTGGAGTGGGCATCATTGCTGGCTCTGTCGTGGGAGGTGTTCTGTCCACCAAATTCGGGTGAGTGGCCCACTTGTTTGGTACTGATTTTATTGCAATCACTGAGGGAGCTGCTGAGGGTTATTTCGCTGCCCTACAGCTTTTGATGCTGTCTTACTCCTGGTGGCAGTAGAGGACCATACCAGAACTCAACGTTTTGCTTCCCATGCTGCTAAAAGAAATACTCCCACTGTTTTCAAGGAGACCTTGTTGAAAATCTCACCTTCTGCCTACTTAAATACATTTAAAAACGAGCTGGATTGAGAAGTGGATTCTGTCTTTCTCCTAATTGTCTTGTCTTTGGAGCTGAGTGTGCTGAAAGAGCTTTTAAGAAGTGATATTGTACAACTGAGAAATAGAAATCAGGAGCACCATAAAACTTGTGGAGAAAATGGTCTCTTTGAGGGGTGATCAATATAGGGCAAGAATATGGGAAAGGGAAAGACAGGCTTGGGACAGTGAGGGAGGAGGGTGAGGAGCACTCACTAACCCTGTCACAGCAGGATGAAGCACAGACCTGAAAATTCCATGTTGACTTTCCACAGCCTGGCACATCATAGCAGGCTACCACCTTCTCTTACCTTCTGCAGTAGGAAAGAAATGCTCAAAAGGTATGCAGGCAGTGAAGTGCATGCATGTGGCTGTAATCTCCTTGGAGGATTCCCCAGCATTGCTCTGGTGGGAGAAAAAAATCCCTGGTGGACATTCAGGTTTTTGTTTTGCTCTACTTCTCTTTACTATGGACATTTGCTTCTGCAGACTCAGGTTAAAATAACTCTACAGCACAGGATAGAGGGTAAAAATCACTCTCATCCTTGTCCTGGTGCCATAAGCTCTGTGGACTGTGTGTGCTCATACATCTCCTGGGTGTTTTGCACAGGGCACAGTGGATTATGATGTGGGGTGTTGTGTGTTGCTCTCTGAACCACGCTGTGCATCCACATGCATTCAGGTGCTGCAGTGATGCAATTTAGTGTGTGAAATCCTTTCAGAAGTTGAGGAGAACACTTTAACCTTGTAGCCTTAGGGAGCAGCCCTAAAACCTGTTGGCTGCCGTATCTTGGCAGTGTTGGCCAAGTGACACAAAACTGACCAGGAGGATTTATTTTGCAGTTATTACATGGTTACATAAAATGAAAATTGGAGACATACATAATATTAACTGATCAGCATTTAAAGGTATTTATAGATGTTGCTGGCTGAGTGCTGGTTTTAATAAGTATTATTTTAAACCAAATACAGTGATTGTAGACCTTTATGTGTTAGCTGAAAGTAAAGGTTACCTCAGTTCTCAGCTTTGGTTATATGCCCATATTTAAACATCAGCATACAAGTGGCATTGCTATCTAGCAAAAATTTATGGGGTTTCACTTTCCAGTGTGTGCATCAGTCACAGGTTTATAGAAAAGCAGCAGGGGGAGGGAATCTCCTGTGTCATTTAATTAGTCAGAAGCATTGACTTGAAGGCAGTCTAGCTTTTGGATGTTAGTGTTTGGTGCTGTCAGACAATGGGAGGCTTCCAGACTCCTCGCTCACTTGGAAAGTTTCTGGGCCTTAAATTTCGTGTCTGCAGCACAACGCTGAGAAAAGCGAGGCTTGTCCATAATTATTGGAAATTAAGACAGCTGCCCGTGGAAAATGACCAGGTGCTTGGCTTTCCCGTGGAGGGGATGTTGCCCTTGCGTCCTGTGGACGGCAGCTTCAGCACGCCGTTCCTGCGTGGCAGCCAAGAGCCCACCTTTGGGGCTGCTCTGCAGTCCTATGGCAAGGCTGGGGAAAGCAGCCTGTCTGCTGGCAGCACCTGCTCTTCTCCATGAGCATCTGTGCATCCTCCTGGAAGGACGATAGGAATTCCTATTAGCACGGGTCGAGCTCTACCTTGCTGGCAGCGTCCTCCTCAGCACCCTGATGTGCACAGAGCGTTGATACGATTTGATAAACAGCAGCTTCAGGCTCAGGAAGCCACTCTGGGTGTTTGGTAGCAAGGTTTGCTGCAGCCAAACCCCACTGTGCTTAGCTCCTCTGCCAGATTTCAGCGCAAAGATTAGAGGAACAGTCCACTGGGCTTTAAGTGTTTTGGCTGGTATCGGTGGAGAGCAGGAATTCAGCTGACAATAGCTCTGTGCCATGAACAGCCCCCAGAGCATCACCATCCCCTCTGGCTGTGTCTGCCACACCGACCTGGGGGAAAGGAGTGGGTGCTGCACTAGGGACATGCCCGGGGCTCCTTGGCCTTGCTGCTGTGTCCCACAGCCTGGCTGCTAATCCTTCCTCGCTGCTTTCCACATTTGTACAGGAAGGCTCCAGCTGTACTTGGAGCTGCGTAATCACTTCCATTTTTTTTTTCCCCAGAAGAATGACCCAATCACCTCCCACTGAAAAAGCATTTCTGCTGTGTCATGGAAGAGCAAAGCTGGAGATTTCTGTCCACTGTGTTCTTTGCTTTCCCTCACCACAAAGCTGGCCAGCATTCTCTATGTGTTGTTGACAGCATTATTCATATGTTAGCAGTGCTTTGTATACAAGAGAGGGAGTAGAAATCACTCTCAGTTCCTCAGCTGATGTCATTTTAGTATTATTCTTCTGTATTGCATTTACCATTGATGTCTGACCTAAAGAACTGATCTGTTATTGTTTTCATTGTTGGAATAATATTTGTCAACCCTTATTTATTAAGGGAGTCCTGAGGAAGTTGAATGTCTTGTTCTGATTTGCATAAGATTTTTTGGATATTAGATCCTGACCTCCGCTGTTAAACTGTAACCACCAGCTCCAGCCCTTCCTCTTCTTCTCTTTGAAGTGCTACATTTTCCCCCCATGTTTTCCAAAACTTTGCTGGTCAGGTAAATTTCACCACCTGTTGAAATGAAGTAGAAGCCAATTTATTAACACAAGCAGTTGTAACCATTTAACCATTTGGAAAACGTTTTCCTGTTTGTATGGTTTTTTTGTTTTTTTTTTTTTGTTTTTTTTTTTTTTTTAATTGGCGTTTTCTGGTAATTGATCAGTTGGGTCAGGATTGTGGATATAAAATACCTTCAGCTTGCAAATAACTCCTGTAGTTCAGCTGAGGGCTACACAGGTTCTTGGGGAGTGCAAACTCCCTAACAGTTCATCCACAAAAGGTGACTAAGGAAAGGAGTTCTGTTTGCACTCTGCAGAGGTTCTCCTTCCCTGTACACTTTCTGCAAAGTTGTTGTGGGGCCACTTGCTGCAGGTGAGTGCACCCCTAAAGGGAGGTGATTTGGTGTTTGCAACAGGCTTTTGTGGCAGCCTCGTGGGTGAAAGGTGGAAGTAGACAGCTGGATTAGTTTTCAAAAGTGGAAAGATGAGTCTAGGTAGTTAATTACAGAGATTTCATCCTTTCTTCTGGGACTATGTTTAATTACATTTGCTTGCTTTTTTTCTTTCCTTCTAACAAGTCTGTTAGACCCAAGAATTGTTTGCTTTCTATCGACATGGAGAAGTTTCTTCATTTTAATGACTCAGCTATAGGCTTAAATCTCTTGGAGCAATTATTCTTTTGATTACAGCAGGCTTTGGGAATAGTTTGTTGGGATTTTTTTCCCCTGGCTCTGCTATTATCCTTCTTCCTCATGGGGAAAAGAAGGAGCTTGTTTGCCTGGAGTAGGGAATTGCATTTTTTTTTTTTTCAAAAACCCATTTGAATGAAGTCCTCTGGCAGGGAATTTCTCATGGCTTCACAGCAGAGTGGAAAAACTGTGGGTGTTGAAAGGACTGAAGGTTGGGAGCTGGGAAGGTGGGTGGGAGCATGGCAAAGGGTGAAAAGGTTGTGCTCCATTTCGGGACAAAGCAGGGCATTCTGCTTCTGGGAGCTGCTCCTGCTCCCTTCCAGCAAAAACTCTGATGTTTCTCTGCCTGGGATGATGCTGATCAGCCAAGCATTAAGGACTGGTGACACTTGCACAGGCATTGCTTTGTCCTTTGTGTCAAGGCACTTGGGAGAAAGGAAGGTGGAGTCTGCTTGCCAGCAAGCAAGTAATCCATAATCTGCAACATGGTCTGTCACTGCTGGTTGAGCCCTGGCACAAATGGGGACAGAAGAGGAAATGGGCTGTTTGTCAAGGAGCTGATGGCTTAGGGAAGGTGCAGATGCCCTCAGCTGTGGCCTTCTCTGAAAAAACAAAACAGAATCTAAAGGTTTTTTCTTATCACTTATTCTGCATGGCAGCTGTCTTAATTTGGAAGCCACTGTCGCAAAGTTTATCTGTAAATTCTGTGATAGAGGATCATGGATATTATCCTTCAACAACTTGTTGATTCGGAAGTCAAGTTTAGGGCACTTCTATCCTCTATTCCCAGCACCAGAATTTTCTAGTTCTGATAATTTGTTTAACCTATTCTTGAACCTAAGAAATTCCTCAGTGCACTTTGGGTGGAGTTCATCTAATCTTAGATATCTACAGGGGAGACAACTGCACCTAAATTTGCTGTTCAGACTCTGTGGTTGACAGAGATGCACAGGTGGTTCTATAGCATCCTTTACCTCCTCATGAAGCAGTCCTGAAGCAGTTCAGGAAACAGTCTGCTTCCTGAGCTTTTTCTTGCTTGACCCTCAAGTCCCAGGGCACATTTCTGGCCATCAGCACACTGTACCTGTGGTCAAGGTCCTGGAGGTTGATGCTGGATTATGAACTTACCAGAAGTTACCAGGATGCAGGTTCTGAATAGTTTTCTGTCTGTGCTGCAGATAGGTCTTGCACTGAGCTCTTCCCCAGCTCTTCCTGCAAACCTCTAACCTGCCTCCAACATCTAGGCCACCATTTTTTTAAGTTTGGGTCCCCTGGCTTTCTGCTCTGTACCCACTGGAAGATGGCACTGTCACTGCAAAGGTGCCCTTGTTCTCCCTTGGCCCATCTTCAGCAAACCTGGCTCTTCTGTGCTCTCCCTACACCCCCTGATCTGAACTCCAGTGGAGGGAGGTGTGATGATGGGGCCAAGAGCTCCTCGTTGGTCCTTCACCCATAGGTGGGGCCCTTTCCCAAGGGAGGAAGAGTGGGGCTTAGGACAGGAGCCAGCAGCTCATGGGAGGGAGAGCCCATGCCTTGTGGCTGCCCTCAAGGATATGGCTTAGGAGGGCTAGGCTTGGGTTGAGCTAATGGGGGGAGGGGGGGTGCTGTTGGCAGCCCCTTCCTCAACCTTATCAGGTGTGCTCTGCATTTTCTTTCAAAACCCTTGTTCCCACTTAGCTTTCTGCAGGGATTATGTTGGGAGGGCTGTGAGTGAGGCTGTGCCAGCTCACAGTGGATGGCCGCCTGCCCCTTTTCCCCACAGCACCCTCCTACCTCCTGGGCATCTCTACCTTTAGAGGTTAGCTGTTTCATTTTCCCAAAGTAACTATGGTGAAAATGCATTTCAGAAAAAAACCCCAAGTATCTAGAGCTTTCTCCTGTGACTGGCTTGTGCTGCTTATAGAGAGCTGAGGTTTGGGGGCTGCTGGAGATTGCACCAGAGCCATGGGAAGAGGGACTCCTAGCAGGATTTTTCTGGTTTCCCTCCATGGGCTGACAGCAGTTATCCAAACAAACAGGCAGATAGAAAATAAAAGGCAGAGGGGGAATGATATCTCCAGGGGAGCTAAGGAAATTTCCCTGCTGTCTTTTCCAGCTTTCATCATGCCTGTGCCCTGGGGGAGGCTGCCCTGCCTCGCCACCCCATTCCTGGAGTCAGAAAAGTGAGGGGGCGGCGGGTGAGTGAAACCCTGGTTTGTGTGCGTGGTCGCCAGATCGCAATCAAAAGTGTGTGTGTTTATGGAGTCAGCTCTGCTGAAAAATTATGGATGTTTGAACACTGCTCCCCACTCCTGATGCTTTGAAAGCCCTGGATTCCTGTGCAGTGCAGGGACCTACCTAGTCTGTTGGTAACTGTGTCCCTTCTAGGCTGTGTGGAGGTGATGGCTGATTTTTCTTGCTAAGCCTGGCTTAACAGCCCCAAGGAATATGTAAAAAGTGGGGGCAAGAAACCCACAATGAAACCAAAACGGGAATTTTATGAAAAGACACAAGGTATTTTAGGTCTGGCCTTGCTAGCAGAAGTTGAGTTGAAGGGCTGAACATGTCCCTCACGGCCCAGGTTGCACAATGAGGCAGTGTCTGCTCATGACTCACTAGAGCTTCATCTGCTCTTCCCCCTCCTGGACTATTTCACGACTGGGCAGCAAATCCAGCAATATCACTGGGAATTGAAATCCAGGAAAATACTGTTTTCTTTGTTAACAGAAAATAGAAAGTACAGAATAGCTTATGGTTAAGTCCCTGAATTGGGATTTGGGACTTGGCTCTGCTGTGATTTTCCCGTGATGCGAGTAAGTTATCCCATCCCTCTGCACTGCTGTTTCTCATGCATGATACAGGGCAATGAGATAGTGTTTCCTTCCCTCATCCAATACATTTACAATATTGCTATTTAGATTACACAGCCTTTTGGATGCAGACTTTCTCTATCATGAGGTATGCTCATGCAAATACCTACTACCTTCAGGGAATATGTCCTGATTTTCCTGGATGTATTCCTTTTTTCATCCCCTGGTGCCCTGGGCAGGCAGTTTTTGTAAGCCCAGTTACCATCCCCTTCTGGGGGGCTTGTTTCTCTTCCCCCCCCCCCCTTTTTTTTTTTTCTTTCTTAGTTGTTTGTAAAGAGTCAGTGCCAGGTTAGGGTTTTTTTTTGGCATGGAAGAGCCCCAGAGGCTGAGCCCAGCAAGACCTCGCAGAGGGACCTCCAGGGCAACCTGAGGTGGCCCTACCTTCCTCCCTTTGTGTTTGTACATATTCAAGTGGCCAGGCCTCTCCTTTACTTCTCCTAATCCTTTTGATTCAAAGGGTCATGCTTATGTTTCATTTTGATCTGCTTTCAGTGAACAAGCCCAGCTTTGTGGTGAGGCCAGGGCAGGAAGGATGTGGTGCTTGTGTGGGAAAGACTATCAGACAAGGGAGGGAGGGAAGGTCAGGTTTAATGGAAATGTGTGGATGTGGCATGTGAAGAGTGGACTGGGAGGAGTTAAGACTCCTGGAGATAGGGAGATGAGGAGTGAAGCTCTGCAGGAGACAGACTTAGTGATTTTAGATGTATTGTGTCACTGGGGGCAGTATGATTAGGGCATCAAGGGGCTTGGGCTGCAAGGAAGGAGTGTTTCCAAAATAGACCTTCATTTGCCACAGGGGAAGAAGGGACAGCATACCTACTGCTGCTGCTTTCCTGGTCTTCTCCTGCCTGAAATGTGCCTGCTGTAAAGGCTGGGTGGAAAAGCAGCCCTTTTGTAAGTCTTTGGTCTTGGCTTTTAAGCCATTCCCAGCACTTTTCTTGCTGCTGGGTGGCTGGAGAGATGCAACACCCCATTGTCAAGAGGTGCCAGTTCACTTGTGGGCCAGGCTGAAGGCCAGACTGCTTGAATGGGGTGTTTAGAATGAAATGAAACGGGTGTGACCTTCTCATGAACTACACCAGCTTCTGCGGCCCCACCCAGGGTTTTTGTTGGCTCCCAGTCTCCTTTTGAAACCCTGCTCATGGCCACACCACCAGAGCCAAAGGAATGTGAACCATTTGGGCAGTAGACATGGCCAGAGGGCAAAGGAATTTCTGAATGGCCATCTCCAGGCTACCCCTGTGTCATGGTTTGACATGGAAGTGAATTTTTTTTTTTTCAGGAAGTTGGGTCAAACCAATCAGTGGTCAGATTTGGATATTGGCACCTGGAGTGACCACTGAAAGTATGGACACGCCTCTGAGAACACAGGGGGTTAAAAGCAAGAACTCCCAGGGGAACTCTCTCTTTGGTTCCAGTCCTCAGAGAGTGCAGACTCTCCCCCTGCCCAGCCTCAGGCTGGGTGGGGGAGGGGAAGCCATGAGGCCTTGTCCAGGTAGGCCGATGGGGCTCTGAAGGTCTGGAACCGAGCCAGCTCCTGCGGACGGAAGGGTGGAAAGAAGAGGAGATGCCTTTGTCTCCCTCCCCCAGAGGGAAAGAGACAGAGAGCCTGACGGCACCTGGAAATTTGCCGGCAGAGGAGAAGGAGAAGGGGCCAGTGTGGGAGTCGAGAGTGCTGGGCAGAGATTTCAGCCGTCCAGGGAGTCTGAACTTTTAACCCTTTCCTGGGAAATGAGGGCTTTGTAAAATATTACTCCTCCTCGATTTGTAGTGGAAGAGAGACAGTCCGGGACCTGAGATGTTAGAAGAAGAAATTTTTAGGTGGGAAGAGATAATGGAGTAGCTTTTGGCTGGACTTTTTTTGTTAGCCATAGACTGAACCAAATTCTCCTGCAATAGAGACTGCATTTTAGGGGGATGCAGTGGTGACCCAAGGAGACCTGCTTCGGCAGCCACCAGCACAGTAATGGCAAGAACAGAGGTAAGCTGAAGAGGGAATGGTGATGTCCTCTGTCTTCAGGAAGAAGATGATCTCTGTTCCTGGACCCTTGGCCCCAGGGGAAAATGGGGGGGACTGTAGTCCCAAGATGAGAAGCTGAACTGTTGTCTCTTTTGGTCCATGGCAAAGCATCCTTAAAGGAGCCCTATGGACAGTCCATGCACAGTGGTGAGAGCACTGTGACATGGAAAGGAGACTGTCACACTGGCAGATTTTTTCTGGGTGGTTGCCATGTGTGACATGGAAACACAGGAGGTGGCAACTGTGTTTCCTGGGCGAGGGGGTCTATGGCACAAGAGAGACTCCTCTCTCCCTTGACAGACTGAGTATTGATTATCTGAAGGGTGGTAATTTGATCAGGAATCCCGGGTGATGTTTCGTGGTGGTTGTTTTAGAAACTGGGAGGAGGAGGGGTGTTTTAGAGGGTCCTCATCCTGGATTTAGTGTGTGTGTCTTCTGTAGTAGTAGTAGTTTAATAAAGTTTTTTCCTTTGTTATTAAGCTTGGGCCTGCTCTGCTCTGTTCCTGATAACATCTCACAGCATTTATTTGGGAAGGTGTATTTTCATGGGGGTGCTGGCATTGCACCAGTGTCAAGCCATGACACCCTGGCACTCGTTGAGGCTTGTCTCTTTCACCTGACAAACCATGGGATAGTGCAGCCAAGCAACAAAGTATTTCCAGCATTGGAAACTTCTTGGTGCTCCTCAGAGTCCTGTCAGTGAGCAGCTGGAGTGCATGGAGCTCTGTCTGGAGATAGATGAAGAGAGGACCAAGGATTTACGGGTCAGGACTAAAGGGAGGACAGGACAAGTTGCATTATAGTCTGGGTCTGCTGTAGGCCATCCAACCAGGGTGACAGAACAAATGACATCCTCTATTCGGATAGGAGTGGTCTCGTGTTCAGAAGCTCTGGTCCTGGGAGGGACAACATATCTGGGTAATGCAGGAGGGGAGAGAACTTCCTGCTCCAAGTCATACAGGAGCCAATGAGGAGAGGTGTTATGCTGGACTTTGTTCTTGGCATAGGAAAGGCTGGTAGGGAAGGTGAAGCTCAGGGACAGCCTTGGCTGCAGTGAACACGGAATGGTGGAGTTTGAGAACCTTAATGCAGCAAGGAGGGTGCAGAGCAACCTCCCTGCCCTGGACTTCAGGAGAACAGACATTGGCCACTTCAGGGATCTGCTTGGTAAAGTGCCATGGGATAAAGCCCTAGAGGGAAGAGGGGTCCAAGCAAGCAGGTTGATATTCAAGGATCACCTCCTCCAAGCTTAGGAGAGATATATTGCAACAAAGTTGTCAGGCAAAAATACATAGATGAACAAGCAGCTCCTGGAAAATCTCAAAGAGAGGATGTTTGAGGGAAGCCTTCTGAGGGTGGAAGCAGGACAGTTAACCTGAGAGGAATACAGGAAGATCATCCAAGTAGCCAGGGATCAGGTTAGGAGAACAAAAGCCCTGACAGAATTAAATCGAACCAATGGCATCAAGAGCAACAAGAAAAGTTTCTACAGGCATGTGGCTGATAAGAGGATGATGGTGGAAAATATGGACCCTCTCCAGAAGGAAATAGGAGACCTGGTTACATGGGATATGGAGAAGGCTGAGGTATGGATGATGTTTTTGCCTCGGTTTTCACTGACAAGTGCCCCAGCCACACTGCCCAAGTCAGAGCCAAGAAGGCAAAAGCAGGAACTGGGAGAAAGAACTTTCTGCTGTAGAAGACAAAGCTCTCCATGACCCAGGAATGTGCACCTGCAGCCCAAAAGGCCAGCTGTGTCCTGGGCTGCATCAAGAGCAGTGTGGCGAGAGGTTGAGGGAGGGGATTCTGCCCCTCTACTCCACTCTCAAGACCACATGGAGTGCTGTATCCACCTCTGGAACCTCAAGCATAAGAAGGATGTTGACCTATTGGAGGAGGTGGGACACAGAGGAGGGCCGCAAGGGCTGTAGTACCTCTCCTATGAAGATAGCTGAGAGAGTTGGTGGTTTTCAGCCTGGAGAAGAGAAGACTCTGGGGAGACCTTAAAGCACCTTCCAGTACATAAAGGGGATCTATAAGAAAGATGGAGGGGGGCTTTTTACTAGGGCATGTAGTGACAGGACAAGAGGTAATGGCTTTAAATTCAAAGAGGGCAGGCTTAGATTAGATATTAGAAATAAACTCTTTACTGTGGGAATGGTGAGACGCTGGCACAGGTGCTGTGGGTGCCCCATCCCTGGAGGTGTTCAAGGCCAGGTTGGATAGAGCTCTGAGCAACCTGATCTAGTAGGATGTGCCCCTGCCCATGGCAAGGGTTTGGAAACAGGTGATCTTTAAGGCCTCTTCCAGCCCTAGTCATTCTGCGATTCTATCAAATGTTCTCTGTAGCATTCGGATTACAAGCTCCTGACTGCTGGGGCTGAGCCCTGTGCTGTGCCAAGCAGTGCAGGAAATTACCATAAGCACTGCTGGCAAACAAAGATGCTGATCCAAGAGGAGGGAAATGCTTATGGTGGGATCTCAGGGGCCAGATACCATGGTGACAGTCCATTAGTGCACAGGGCTTAGCAGTGTGTCTGTGCCATAGGACACGCTGAAACACTCCCAGTTTGCCCAGTCAGCACCTGCAGGTGGCAGAACGTTGTCTTATGGGGTTGTATCCACCTTGAGGGGGATATGCAGCAGCAGGTTTGGAAGAGTAGCATGTCTTGTTATTAGCTATTGCTTGGGAGATGGCTTGGATGGCCTGAGAGAGACAAAAGCCTTAAATATTCATTCAAATTATTTGTTTTGCTTTATCATCATGTAAGGGATTTGGCTCTGCTCTCCAGCTGCCCTCTTATGCAGAAGCAGTTGCCAGCCTTTCCAGAAATGACTGTGATTTTCTTCATCTCCCACTTGGGGATGTCTAAAGTGGATTTTCAGCAGACAGGAATTTATCACTTTTGGATGTCCAATCCATTGAAGGTAGTTCAGGATCTGAAAGCTGTGAGAGTTTTTGAGAATCAGAGGTTTCCTTGTTTAGCTGATATTACAGCAACTGTTGCTTTGATTTTAATTTATTTTTCTTTGAGGAGAGGGGATTGCATATCCAATCCACTGTGATCTATATGCAGTATTAACTTTCTCAGTCTCACTAAATGTTCCTTTATTCCATTATATTCTCAACTAAAACTTTTGGTCTAATTACATCTTTACAAAACTTCACTGTGAATCCCTTTGAAATCTGCACCATTTTAATGGGATTTGGTTCAATTCTCTTTTACCCCAGGATATGTGATCTGAGACATACTGATGTCATTGTGTTTCCTTTGAGTTTGGTTTTAAATCAAGCTCCGGGTAAAGAAATTTGTAGAGGAAGGAAGAAAAGCCCCAGAAACCTAAAAGATTCCTGCAGGATATTTCTTTAAAAGACCCTGAATAATTAGAAATCCCCTTGGAAAAGCCATCTGGGGAGCATCTGAGCAATGCTTACAGGAGGCCAGATTCTTAAATGCTCTTCTGAGACTTTTAAAAAAGGGGAGATGAAAGACAGTAACGGTTATTAAAGCTGAGGATGTTCATGCATCAGATGTTTAAACTTACTTCCTACAGAAGCTTGGAGAGGCTCTTTTCTGCTATAAAGCTGTATAACAGATTCTGTCTTGTGTGTGATGGTTTTTTTTCCTCTTCCCTTTCCAACTGTCCGGACACAGTTGGATATGAGACAGATGATAGATCAATTCTTCTGGCTAATGTTTTCCAGTGCAGTCTTGGTGGTTTCCCAGTCTTTCAGAAATTACTTTTCATGACCGAAAGAGGCCTTCTTCTGGACCTGATGATGTTGAGAAAAGTAATTTTTAAAGCATTTGTTGAATGACTCCTTTTGGGTAACTGGAGGAGCCTGTGGCTAGTGACACCAGGCTCACACCTCACACTACGCCCACATGTGTTCTCATTGCATATGATTACACAGTCTGGGATGTGTAATTGCCTGATTGTAATCTCTACACCCTACCAAAAGTTGCATCATTTTGATTTTGCCTGGGTGCTGTGTGGCAAGCTCTTTGCAGACAGAGGCTCTTGGCCCTTGAAGGATTATATAATTTTTTCCCTGTACTTTTGTATAAAGTCAGATTTTTTTTTTTTTTCCTCTTTGAGATGAAGGTTCAGCAGGAAAGAATTTGCAATAGCTACAGGAGTACATCCAACGTGCAAAACTGTTCTGAATAGTAGTGGAGCTGAGCTGTTTCAAGGTTTTTCAGAACACAAACTCTTCCTTGAATATTGCAGCATTCAATGTGAGCAAAAGCTATTTGTTCTCCAGCTGTGCTGATGAGAGGCCGGGTGCCCACTGGGAAAGCAATCCAGAGCCCTGTGCATTAGTCACTTACCTCAGCCTAACAGGACCCAAGGTCAGATGATGGAAAAAGGAGTGACAAATACCTACCAGGAATAATCCAGCTGGGAGATAAGGCCTCACCTCTCCATGGGTATGTGCAGGGAGCTCAGTGGTGGCACCCAGTGAGGGGGGGGGGAATGCAGGAATGCAAATGGCATGCTCTGACAGGGCAGTGAAGCCATCTGATGGCACACTCAGGCACTCTTTTACTGGGAACTGGGATCTATTTCTGGACTTTGGAAGTGAGCCATCCAAAAGTAAATGTTTAGTCAGCCTTGCAAACTCTCTGAAACGCGTGATGTGCCTATGACAGAGTGATTTTATGGGGACCAGGCTGACCTTTCTTTGTCAAATGTGATTCTGCTAGAAAATCTACAGTCAAAAGAGTTGATAAAGGTGTGGGAGAAGTTTAGTTGTCTGTTCTTGAGAACTGAGCTGCAGGGGAGAAAAGGGAGTCTGCTTCTTCTGCAAGTACTCATAAAGGACATGGGGGGGGCTTTTCCCTGACATGGAGGTTGTACCCTTCAAAACAAGCCCTAAATTTGGGGATTTGGCACAAAACTGGGGTTTGCTGCCAGTATTTCTCACAGGCATGAATGGAGCCACTGGGCTTTGAGTTAGAGCAGGCTTCTTGCTTTGACCAGGAGCTGTTGCCTGTGAGGGCAGGGAGAAGGGAGTGCAAAGACAAGCTTGGTTACAGTGCTGAGGATGACAGGGAACAAGAGCCAGCTCTTGAGTGGAACACAGTGGGCCCACAGCAGGGCACTGGGTGGTGTTGGGTGAGAGGAACAGAGAGCACCATCAGCTGAGCACAATGACTTGGCCAAAACCAGGCTGAAAGTAGAAAACCAGATCTCAAGACTTTGGCTTTTGGAAACCTGTAGCTCCAGCTGTGTGTTGGGTTTGGGGCTGGGTTTTACTTCATCTGGGAGAGGAGAGAATTACAAAATGTGGATCTGGGTTCAGATTAACGTTCTGCTCCCCTGGGCTATTCCAGGTGTTCAAATATGAACTTTTGGCCCAGACCCATCTATAATTAGACGCATTCTTTAAAAGTATTTTCCTTCCTTGGCTCCTGTGCTCTTTGCTTGTCTCCACTAGCCCTCTTTGCTGTGCTAGAGCACGGTTTGCTGGGTATATTAATTGAACTGTTTACACACCTGGTTTCCTGCAAGAATAGACACCTAGCTCCTTCTTTTGAAAAGACAAGGCCAGAGGCTGTAAACAGGGATTATGCTATGTCTGGAAAAGCTGAACTGCTTTTCCATCTGCACTCCCCAGGGCTGTGGGAGCAGCAGCAGCAGCTGCTGCAGACATGGGTCAGTTGAGCACAGAAACCAGCCTGTACGCTCTTCCCACCAGTCCTGTCCTGCCACCCAGCTCAGGTCCTCTAACAGCTGAGGAGTCACCTTCTTTGCAGGGTTATTCCCTTTTATTGTGGCAGTGACAGGAGAGGCCGTACCTGGCATTTGGTTCAGCTCACATGCAAATTTTGTCTTGTGTGTGAAAGCTGGGGTGTCATCCTGCAGTTAATGTCCTGTGCAGGATGGCTGAGGGGACCCTTCCTCTCTTTTTATGGCTTTACCTTCCAAGGTTAGTTTCTGTTGAAGCTCCCCAAAAGCAGTGGTGTGTTCATCACCCATTTTACTTTTCTAGTCATGGCCAAGGTACATCTTTCATAAAACATTGTGTGGCTCAAAGAATGACTCTGGAAAACAAGGTTGGTAAGACTTGTCTGCAGGGCAGATGGAATTGTCCCTCATGATCTCTTTGGGTTTAAAAGGTATAAGCATAAACATGTGCCATTGCACAATTTTGCTTTCAAAGTATAAGAGGATTACCTTAAAATACGCTGATTTTTGTGGCCATGCTCCCCGCCCCTGAATACTGCAGCTGCTGTTTTAATGAGTGACATTGAGTTTTACTTTGCTGCTTTGTCTCTTTGCTGAACATGACTTGCACTTCAGCTGGAAGGTACCAGCTGACCCCTGTGTAAGGCCATGAGCTGGGAAGGTTGGTGTGCTGTGCTGCTGGTGTGGCACAGGCCATGGAGTGCAGTGCTGATGAGCTGGCCCTTGGAATCTTTAACTCTGCACTACTCGAGGTTCCCAAATCTGATGAAGGCCTCTGGAGGAGTCCCCCCAAGGCAGGCCCTGGGGGAAGGGGCATGCAGATCGATGGGGTGGGAATAGGGAACAGGAAACCGGATACACCTTAGGGCAAAATTTGATATCCAAATTCCAGTCCAGCTAGAAATGGAAAGTGCTGCTGTTCCCAAAGCACTGGCCTGGACTGGTATTACTTCAACAACCTCCAAAGCAGACACAAAGTCATCCACTGGAGAATGCAAGAAGGCATGATAGCAGCTTTTTGCTGCTTGTGCTGTGGGAGAACACCAGCAACTCTGCCCAGGAGCAGCACAGCTCCTAATCACCCAGCAAGCAGTGACTCTGTCATTGAACTTTATGTTGGCGTTGATCCCTGCTTGGCTGCTGAGTGTTGGTTGCAGGCCATGAGTGTTACAAGATGTAAGGGCTGGGAAATGTCAGCTCTGGAAAAGGGGCCTGAATGGACAAAGGTGACAGGTACTTTTGTCCAGGCTTGCGTCAAAACCCCTCACAGAGGAAGAGAAGGCTTATGCTATCATCCTGCTTGCCTTCCCTCCTGCGCAATCAGGCCCCTCTGCCAAAAACAGGAATTGGGGCTTTTGCTGGAGCCCAGTGACTACCTGCAGCCAGTGTGCAGCAGCACAACCGCTCATGCTGTGCTCCGTGCTCCTGGTAATGATATCAAATCAAACAGGAAATTATTTTTGGAGCAGTGAAGCATGCTGAAACCCAGCAGAAGGCAGTTGTTTGCGTAACTAGAGCTGTGGGAGAGCTGCCTCCCTTGTTGCCAAGCACTTGACTTCCTATCCTGGTGGCTTCCCTGCTCCCGGCAGTGTGAGCAAATCCCCTTAGGCTTGGGAGACTGGGCTTGGTCCAGCATCCATCCTTCCTGCAGCGCTTGCTTCATCACTCTGAAAGTCCCCAGATGCTTTTTGGGGTGGGGGGTGTCTGAACTAGCTGATTCTTACTCCTTAGTTCACTGCTCATCCCTCTCCTTAAAAACAAGCTACCCTGAAAACAAAGGGTTTTCTCAAGAATTTCAAATGTGTTTCGGTTATCTCTCAGTAGAGGTCCATGTCGGGCAAATAGCCCATGCTGGAAGTGAAACAATAGTTCTGCTTCAGTCTGATCATCTGCACCATGTGTTTACACCCTGGCTGTGTTTCCAGCACCAGTTTGGTGCCCTGGCGGCACACACGGTGCCTTCACAAGGATGTGCCCTGGCACGCAGTTCCTTTGGCTGCACTTCAGCACCTCCTTTTCACTGTAGCTCTTTCAGGAGTTCCCAAGTGTCTAATGGGGCTTGGGTTGTTTCTTTTTTTTTTTTTTTTTTTTTTAGGGGTAGAGTGGGGTTGGGGGCATTGTCTTGGCATACTGCATCTTTTTCACTCTCTAGCAATACGTTTTCTGCCTTTTCTTTTGCTCCATCACTGCAAGCTGCTGTTCAGGCACTGGCCTCACCTCCACCTGTATGCTGATGTTTCTCTTACCCAAACAGGTATCACCCTGGGCTCTGCCTGCCTCTTATGCCCTCATACCAGAGCAGAAATAAATCCTTTGGTACTTTGTGAAATGTACATTTCACTAATGTACACTAATGTACAGCATTTCACTAATGTACTAAATGTACATTTAGTGAAATGCTGTGCCCCATAAAATGGCATTGCTAATGTGAGTTGTAGAATTGCATTAGCCAGAAAGAATGACATAAAGCCATGACTGCAGAGATGGGGCTTAAATTCCTGACTCTAAAATGTGATGCTACTGTACAGAAAGGAAGGACTAAGTCAGTGCAGAGAAGTTTCAAAAGCCACCATGTGGGTATAAAGCCTTTTTTGTTTGTGGAATTATTCTGTCACCCTTCAGTCGTACAAATGTCACCCCAGAAGAAAGACTTCTTCACATTGGTGCCCTGTTCTGGAGAAGTCCCTCTCTGATTATTCATGACCGCTGACTCCTTCAGCCATGTGCCCCTTTCCTAAGGGCTGCAGGGTGGAAAGATATTCCCTGACGTTGTGAAAGGCAGGAAAAAATCCAGTGCACCCGAAATGACTCAGTCTGAAATACTTATGGCTTTTCAATAGAGTAATTAAAATCTCATGCAGCCCAGTTATGGTGAAAAAGGTGTCTGCCCCGTGTGAGGCGGAAGCTTGTAACAGTGACATGAATGTATGTCAGCAATGAGAGCCCAGGGCTGGGATAATGGGCAGGGTGATTTCCATACTCTATCAAAGTCTTGGTGTTAAGCAGATTAAAAAATAATTTTTAAAGCCACTGTTATTTCAGTTAATCATAACCTTTCAGCACAAGTGCTGGACAGCTTCTGTGTGGTTTGGTACTAGATGATGGAGCCTTTTGTTTCTGTCTGTTCCATCCACGTCTACATTTGCAGCTATCTAATACCTTGCTGTCTAGGGCTGTTTAGTAAATGTTTTTAGTTGAAGATCCAATTATTTTCCCCTTGACACTTAATTGGTCCTTGTGGCGTCATGATACCTTGTGCCTTTGGTTTTGCTTTGTTTGGTTTGTGAGGGACATAACACAGAGTGGGAACACTCTTGGAGACCTCCCAGTTCCATCTTGAGTGTGCTTCCTGCCTTGTCTTTCAGCTCTCTTTCTTTTCTTTGTCCCCTCCACTGTCCTGAAGGGATGAAAGAAAAAGCTTTGAAAAATCTCCTGTTTGGTGGCTGTTTTAACTGGTCACTCAGGCTTTGCCTGCTCCAAAGCCATCCTTGGTCTACAGTGCTTTAGCCCAAATTTCTTGGGACCTAAACTGAAGCATTTATTAAGATGTACCCCAAAAGGGAATCACATTTCCTGACAATAAAATCCATCTCATGAAATGAAGTTAGTATGAACCTTAGAGGCAATGCAAAGAAAGGAACAGCTGCAGAGTGTGAGGAGTAATACAGTAAATTGATCAGTTTGAAACCTCTAAGGTTGGTCCTGTTTCCTCAGATGAATGCCATAGCTGTGTCTGAATGGTACCTCTATTTCTCTGCTGATATTTTACCAAAGTGTTGCTGTAGGGAAGGGTTTAATTTGAAAGCTAATGCCACAATTATACTTTGTCACCTTATCTCTGGGAACCACTTCAGTTCCGTTTCCATGACGTTCCTGAGAAGCGTGAGACTAGAAAGGGATTTATTGTGTCTTTGAACTGCCTTTTGCTCTGAGGGATGAGGATATAATTGTAACGTAGGAAGGACAAACTGAACATGTTCAGGCTTGTCCTGGTTGATCTTTCCCTGTTGCTTTTTTTTCCTTTGCCCCTTGCAGCTAGCACTCATGACTGGGACTTTCCAGCTGATAAAGCCTTGGCTAGCCTCAGGGCTAATTTGCTCCTAGCAAAACCAGCTCTCTGGCCGGCTGGATGTGCGGTTTCTTTTGATGCCAACAGGACAAGGGTTTGCCACTTTTTTTTCTGCCACCAGAGCATCCGTCTCTCACTGTTCACATCTGTGGGATGAGTACATGGGGAGTCTCGGGCACATGGCTTTCATGCTCCCTCTGGGATATTTTTTTCCACGTGTTTATTGATCTCTGATTATTCTCTTATCTTTTGGTTATATTTGGATTTTACAAGAAGTAAGTCTGGGGAAGAAATTAAGGCATATATTAACCAGACTTAAAGCAACCCACAAAGAACATCCCCAGAGCCTTCAAATTCTATGGTGCTTTGCTTTTAGGATATCATAGTATTAGTGTAGTTGAAATACAGGGTTTGTTGGCTGTGTCTGTAAATATAATTTGTATTTAGTTTGTGTAATTTAATTTTAAAAAATAGCCTTTTTCATAGACCACTACTAGACTTGATCTGAAGCAGGGATTAAAGGTAAATGTGTAGGTACCAAACTCATCACCTGTTTTACTCAACTGGTGCTACCTTACAATTTACTGAAGAGCAGTGAATTTCAGGTCCTTTCCTACTGCTAATCCCTATCCCTGTGCTCTGGCTGGGCTCTTTGTATTGGATTTTGATGCCATTTTGATGGGGATTGGCAGCCATCATATCTATGCCGCTGATGTTGGGCTTGATCTTAAACCATTTTCAGTTTTACTGACTTTCCTCTTTTCCATGATGCCCGCAGTTGATCTTTTCCAGCCCCTTTTCCATGACAGCCCCTGCTGCAGCCGGGATTGCAGCTTTTATTACTAATTCCTCAGGATCTGCATTGCTTGTTTTACTCTCACCCTGTGATTTTTACTCAGTCCTTCCTCAGACAAGTTTCCACTGACTCAAATTCATGCTTAAATTGAGTCAGGGCTCTAGGATGTGTCCCTGGGGCAAAGCCTATTCCTAGGGCACCTGGTTCTTGTGGACCTGGGCCAGCTGACACCAGTGTGCAACATCAAGGCTTCTGGGGAGGAATTCTTGAAACAGTAATAGGGATGTCACACATTTTCAAAATCTACATGTGTGTGCATCTCTCATAAGTGGTGTTGTAATATGTAGTTGCTGCTGTTGTGTTGTCAGGGTGCTGCAAGACACAGCAAGCTGTGGGTTCCCATTGCATCACTGTTGTGGCTGGGGCAGAAAATGGCTTTTGGAGGATCCAGGGAAATGAAAGAGGAGAGGAAAATTGTGATACTCTGGTCTGAGCACTAAACTTGCATGTGAGACACCTGATTTTTAAGGCTTTTTATTTCCACCACAGTCTTTATGGGATCTTACTAGGGCAGTCAGGTTTTCTGTGCTTCGTTTCCCGGTGAGTACATCTGGGGTGTTTGCACCACCACTATCCACAGGGATATTACGAAGATAAATTGTTAGATTTAAAGTGTGGGGGTTTTCAGCTGCCATTGCATTAAGTCTGTTTCTGTAGGTAAAAAAGGAAAACTTTATAACATGACTCTTACAAGGACTGATGCAGACCCAGGTCAGGGGATTTGTGTACTATGGACACCCCAGTATTTCCCTGGTGCTGTACAGATGTATATCCAACAGGCTTAGCAGCACTCTGAAGTCCTTGTTTCCATGGTTTTGCCCTGCTGAAAATAAAATTGATGATGAAATGAAAATGTAATTTTTTCCCCTGTGCACCGAAAAGAAAAAAGCCAAGAATCTCAAGGTAAATAATTTCCTAATTGTAAGTTCATCTGTTTAAGTGGACCTCTTTGGTGCACTGAAAGCAGCCACCTTCTGCAAGGCTCCAGGATACCACAAATACCAGTCTGAAATCATGGGCACTGCTGGCCACTAAATAACATGGCCCCTTGCTGCCTTTATAGCACCTGAAATACAGGTGTTCCCTAGGATGTCCTGCCAAAGAAGTGTGTGGCCTCTGGCTCTTGCACCAGCAGATGGCTTGAAATGTAAATATTCCAGCCACAGCAAACCCCAAGCATGCAGCGAGCGGGGGCTTCACCCCGCACAGCTACAGCAACGGATCATCGAAGCTTTCCAAACTCCTCTGCAGACAGCTGGCAGCTCACACCTTGCTCACCCCTCCTTATTTCCAACTGCTAATTTGCAATTAAATGCAACTAAAAATATAGTAAACACTCCGCTCACAGTTTTCCATACAAGTCTGTCAGGTAGCTTGCTGCTGCTGCTGCCATTTGGTGGTGAGCAGAGCGGGCCTGTGCCATAAGCAGGTGGCTGGGTGGAAAGCTGCCCATGCGGCTGCCTAAGATGTGGTTCCCACTGAGTGCTCCCACAAATACCAGTTCAGCATAATGCAGCTGATGCTAACTGGCATCCCTATAGGTGGTCTCTGTAGTGGGGCCAAGATGAAACGTGGTATGAAGAAAGAACTGAGTGCTTTCTCTCCCTAAGGGGAGTTCCTCCAACTGAGAGCAAAGCTGTGTGAGGCAGAGCTTGAGATGCAACTGCTCCAGCAGCTCTGCATCCAGTTAAAGGATATTCTTGTTCAGGGCTTTGGCAATGCTGGAATCCTCCAAAATACCCAGGATGAATAGACCTGGCAATTACGTTTCACTGGAACGAAATGCATTCAATTTGTTTTTATTCATTGCTCCAAAATGTGCAAGCAACTTTAGTTAATACTGAATGTGCTTTTTAACCCAAATTGTTTCCTACTATGCTAAACAAAGTAGTTGAGAATACCTCACTCAGTGAGAAGTTTCTTAGCCATTCCTTGGCTGGTGTTTCTCCTACCAACAGTGTAGAAGTGAAAGCTACTCCAATTTGCAAATGTGAAACCCAGAGCAACCTCCTTTCTGAATATATTTAACATGCATAAACCATTGTCATTATGGATGAGGGAAACAAAGGACTTAATTGAAGGAGTTCAGTAAATAGAGCAGCAGTGAGACCACTCCTGATTAGAGCATAGGAAGCCTGCCCAAACAAGCAAACTATGTGCCTTCAATTAATGGTTTTGCCCATTGTTGAAATTGAGTGACTCACTCATCTTATGCAGACACCTTTTGGGGTCAAACTCTTCATGAAATCAAATCAGCTGCCCCACAGCCCTCAGGCTCCATCTTTGCTGGAGAAAGGATTGGTTTTAAAGGGGCCTGTTGTGCAACCAGAGAGGTTGCAGTGGGATGCTGGAAAGTCTCCCACTTGACCCTTGAAATGCCTTATTTGTGACTTTTGGGTATTAGTGTTTAAACACTGCTTCCCATACAAAATTAGTCCTAATGTATCCTGTTTCATTAAAAGGTCTTACTAGACAAAAGATGCCGGAGCCCTTGATGAAGCATAGCAAAGTTTTTCACACCTTGAGGAAGGAGGAGTTGGCTTGGAACTACTTGTTCCAAGGCGAGATCAGTCTGTGCTATACCTCTGGTAGGATGCTGCATTTACAGTTACTTACCTCAAGTTAAAGAATTAACTTGTTTTACCAGGGATTACTTAGCTTTAAAATGCCATTCACGTGAGCACAGTCCTGGTAAGAGATGAATTTTAAGTGTCAGACTTGGCTAGCCAATGACTTCTCTATTTATTTACCTCAAAGCCTGTGGGGTGTGGAGGGAGTCCTTGCTTTTGTGTGACACAAGGGTCACTCTCAGGGATCACTGCAGCAGCATTACCAGAGCCCTGCTTGCAAAAGGGACTGCCAGAGGGAGAAGCTAGAGTCCCTTAGTGGGCTGATGCTGGGACACCTCCAAGATTGGCAAAATAGGTTGTTACCTGCAGCGTTCGACTATCTGCCCATAGTCCTGCTGTCTTACCAGAGTGTCGAGAAGGCACACTCTTTGCAGAAAGCCAGAGCATATGGTGTCTGTCTGCTTTTTGGAAGGTGGGAGAGGTCCTCTTGGAAGTAGCAGTCACTGCCTCACTCCTTAGTGCTAGTAAAAAAGGCAGTGGCTTGCTAGAAGTCTCTTCATGCTTTCTTTGCCAGCCAAATCCTACCCCTTGCCCTCACAGGAACTACCTGGACTCCACCTCTCATCCTTGGGCAGCAAAATTCAGCTCTCCCCACATACTGCTTTGAGCCAGCTGTGAGTGAGTGAGTGAGTGGAGTGCATCATGATGGGTGAGAAGTAACAGCTCCAGCCAATGCCAAGCTTGCAGATCTTCCAAAGCCACTGCTGTGAGTCAAGACTTGACAGGCTGGAGTGCAGCTCAGGTTACTACAGCAAATCCTCAACAGTTTCCTGCCTAGCTGAGTCTTTTGGAGTCTGAAGCACTGTAACCTCATAAAAGGTGGAAAAAGTTTGAACTCATTCAAAGATTATTTCGCACCACCTACAGCACTCTATGAAGTCAGACATGCTGTGACATATAATTAACGATGTGTTTGGTGGTGAGTCACTAAGTAGTCTAGCAAGCTCACCTTCAACCAGTCTGTGTGTGGGAGTCCTTACCCAGCAACACACCCAAACTGAGCATTTTAATAATTTACCACATTCTGAGCTTGGAAGAGTAGTTTTTGTTGCTTAATTAAGTAATTAAAAAAAAAAATAAAATAAAGGCTTTGCTACCTGTTAGGGAACAAACCTCCAACATGAAGGAGAAGGTGCAGTAGAACCCCAAAAATCTGCTTGTAATACTACTTTCTATTACTTTCTTTGGAGTATCCAAGAAAACAGTTAAGAGATAGGAAACTGCATTTTTGTGTTGGTACACTTGATAAGGTACATGAATATTTCTTGGACTAAAATGTGGCATTACTCTTTCCCAGATGCATGTCCTCCCAAACACAAAGTGAGACTTGCTCTTATTCTTATTTATTCTCTGGAATGTTTTAGGGTTGCAGGGGAAAAAGCAGCATTTTCCAGGGAATGAGCAAATATGTGCCTGTCTGGCTTGTGACATGGTGGTGGGAGACACAGATTTGATTCCCAGTGTAGAGAAGGAAATTGCTCTTGCCTCTCAATGTGATCTAGTGTCCTTATCCTTTCTCTGACAAAAATCATAGTAAGAGTCCTAGTAAAGAGGGAGAGTTGGACAAACTTGCATAATACTTCTCTGTTTACTTTTACAGCCTCCAACTATTTTCAGCTCAGGGGATTTCCTGATATAAATGAATGAATATGATTCATGATGCTTTAGTAATCTTCAGTGCATCATTCTTCTAAGTGCTTATCTAATCTCTCCTTGTGCCTGTTCAAACCTTTTGCTTCCACAACAACAGTAGCAACAAACTCCACTGACCATCAACATATTGTAAGAAGAATTAGGCCTTTCTCTTTCTTTTGAATTAGTCTCAGACAGTTTCACTTGATGCTTCCCGGTTTTTGTGGTGGAAATTTCCATGTCAATACTTCCTGCTCCAGAAATAAGCAGTTTAGAAAGCATCATTTCATGTGTGAATTTAAGACTTGTTTAGCCTGCAAGCATCTAATCTAAAGTTAGATCTAATCTGCGTTATTGCCCAATCTCTCAGCCCTGTGAGGGCCATATGCAATTTCCCACTGGCTGTTTTTTTCCCCACAACTCTTTTAGTTTGTGTATTCTCAGGAAATTTTCTTACTTCACTGCTGTGCCAGATTGATCACAGGTCGAAGAGCACACGTCCCAGCCTCACCAGAGGGGTGCCTCTGATGTGAGCACCGACACCTACTTTCTGATGCCTATCTCAACCTGTCCCAGCTCATCCAATATTAGTTAACACTTCTGGGATCAAAGCCAGGTGTTGCAGGCCCCCATGCAGGGGAGTGCAGCTCATACCTGGTCCTTGGCTAGATTTCTCCATTTCTAGGCATACAGGGTGATGCTGTATAGAAGTGTGAGGCAAGTAATGCCTAAAATAACTAAAATCTTTTGGGGAATGCAGTTTATTCCCCCATTTGTTACAAATTCATGTAGATGTGCAGGTGTTCAGTGAACCAAGGCACCATTGGGACTGTTTATGCTGTGCAATAGGGAAAAGCAATAACCACACATACAAGTGAAGCTTTGAATTAGGAAAGTGCAGTATTTGGAAATAGGGTGTTTATCAGAGAAAGAGCACATGAGACTAAATGATACTCAAAATTAGCGGCAGATTCTGGGCAAAGCATGCAGATCTGCCCACATCTTATTGAAGTGTAACTGATATCCTTCTTCCAGCAATTAGCCGAGTGCCGCAGGAGAGCACTGTGCTGGATGGGGCAGCACAAGTCTGGCATGGCCAAGCTGCTCCAGCTGCCTGGGAATTAGCATCCTGCCACAGACATCGTCCCGCTCCAGCGGTGGGATCTGCCGTGCCTGAGCTGGGGCTGGCTTCTTCCAGCTGCTTTTCATTGCTGGGATTCTCTCTGCAGCAGGTGCTCAGTTGGGATAGATCACTTTCATGCAGCAGAGCCCCTGATGGACAGACAGCCTTATCCATCCATACAAAACACTCTTTACCTGGGGATCTCTGCCAAAGGAGGATTTTCCCTGTGGAAGAAGCCCAACACTTCTTATTCAGTGCCCTGCATTGCCCTAGTGTTTTTTTCTGCAAGGCTGAGTATCAAGACCTACCTGCAACCCTGCTTGTGCTGGGTCAGTGACACACACAGCAGTGAATGTCCCTTAAGAGAAGCTAATCCACAGTTGGTTCCAGTGGCTGGTGATGGCTGTGAAGTCCTTTTCCTGTCCCATGTCTGATGTCCCCAGCACATGACAGCTCTGATGTACCCCTGTGGTTCCACTCCTGGCTCTTTGCCCTACTAATGCACCAGTGCCAATCTTCAGCACCCCTCCCTCACCCAGTTCTAATGGAAACAGGTCATGGAGGCTGCCCATTCCCCTCTTCATATTTTTTTCATTCTGCATCACACGAATTTTCCAGATGTGGCTGCCACTAGAAATAAGCAGTTGAATGAGCACTTGTCTGCGGGTGACTCATTCTCATCCTGTGAGGGGCTCTCTGGAGGGTGTGGATGTGAAGTGTCACTCCCTCCTTGGACAGCCTGCAGTGATGTCAAGCTCACCATAGTGAAAAAAAGCCTCCCGCTCTGCTCAAAGCAGTAGCAGCCAACTTCCGCTGCTCCTCATCTAAAGCACATGTGGCAAAAATGACAACCTGGTAATGGTTTCCAGTTGCATCAGGATGGTGAGCTCCCCTCTTTTCCTGCTGATGCATGGGAGAGGGTGGCTATCCACTCAAGTTTTATGTTCTGTGTCAAGAGAGGGGGAACACATTTCTCCATGTCTCTGTAATATTTTTTCCATGAGGACAGGAGTAGGAACTGCAGAAAGGAAGACTTGGGGATGGTTTGTTTTCCTCTCAACGGCATGGATAATGTGATGGGTGGTCCTCCTCCGGTAGTGCTGCCTTGAAGTCTGCTGAGCATTGGGTTGTCTGAGTTTATGTGTGTTATTGTGCTGTTTCTTGCCCTGGGCTGTGGAAGCTGGACTAGCTCTGTACATTGGCATGAACATCCTAGGAAATGTGGGAAAATTCTGTACGCTCAATAAGTCTTTTTTTGGTTGAGGCTTTTGTGGGTTTGTTTTTTAAAGAAGGCTCGGTGAAATTTTGTGCTTGGGTTTTTGGTGGTGGGTTTTTTTTGTTGTTGTTTGTTTGTTTTGTTTGTTTGTTTTTGTTTTTTTGGTGTTGTTTTTTTTTTTTTTTAATATTTAGGCAGAATCTCAACAATAGACCAGACCACAATGGGTCAGAGAGGAAATGCATTCAGCAAGGCAGTAAAACAGAGCTCCTTGAACAAAATCATCACTAATTTACAGTAAGCTATGCAGTAACGTATGCATCACTAAGTTATCAGGAACACAATGATCACTGCTCACTTTCTTACAGACCTAAAGCTGGTTACCAGAGCCCACGGTTTGGTGTCATGATTTCACCTGAACTTTCTTTTTTTCACCTCAGTTTTTTGCTTTGCTTTTCTTTTTAACTCACCAGCTTTTTTTCACCTATATCTGCCCCTCTAAGGGCATGAATGGATAGTGTGGCAATAAAAGAAACATTTTGAGAGTCCTCTCAGAGCTGTTTAAGGAATCTGGGCTGGCTATGAATGCCGGCTTTATGCAGTGCAGTTTTGAAGTAGGAGTGAGTCACTAAAAAACAATCTGTGCTGTCTCCATGTTCAACTTGGACTTTATTAAGAAAAAGAAAACAAACACAATGCCATTCACTGCCGAAATACACATTGATCCTTTAATCCACGGGAAATCATTGGGAGCTGCTTCCTCCTCTAAAGAATCAGTGTATTGACACAACGTTTAATTGTGCAATTACACGCATGTGTTCTTCTGAGCTTTGCAGAGCAGGGCTCTGTGCCTGGAATGCTAATGGGAAAGCCACTGATACCATCTCATGGCATGGGCAGCCTTGAATGCAGCCTCCCCTTAGGTACCTGCCTCCATGGTCTGTCCCAGGCTTCTCAGGCAGGAAATCAAAGATGGGAATTTCAGCTGAGTAAGGACTGGAATTTGGGCTAGAGCCCAAAACTGTGGCCCCTGTTGGTTTGTTGTAGCTTCCCTTGGTGGAGGCAGGAGGTTCCAGTGCCCAATCCCTGCTTGGCACTGCCTGGGAGTTGTGGCTGGCAGGTACCAGCTGGGATTCTGCTCAGGCTCCCTGTCTGTGAGCTGAAAATATGCCTGCAAATGCCTGGCCAGTGGCCTCTCCTGCTCCTGGTCCACTGCCTGATGCCCGCATGCTGCACATGCCTTTGTGGGATTGAGTTTTCATGGAAGTTTTGCTGAAAGCATTGCTTCAAAGCTACTGTGAAATTCTCTGCACATGTGTTTCTACATAAAATGTACCTAAATACACCCATATGTACTTGTTTGGCCAGGCCCTGCTTTCCAAGAGCTAACTGCATTTGCTCTAAAGTTTGCCAGGTTTTTCAGATGCTGCATGTGTGCCACCTCTGACTTCAGGGGCAGGTGACAGGAGCTGGAGAGCCTCTGTGTTACTGTCATGTCTTGATTCAGAAACTGAACTCTGATTGCATTAATTTGGCTCATACTAATTGACCCTGATGGGAGCAGGTTGTGAAGGAACATGGATTAGCTCCTCACTTTGCTGCCCTTGGGAGGTGTGGTGAAGGTTGGGATTTACCTGCCAGTAAATACAGGGGCTGGTTAGGTGTTAGATGGGAAGAAATGCAACCCTCCTCCAGGTGGCTTTGGATCCTAGGATTTTTTAGGGGTCAATCTGTTTTCCAGTACATTACTATTAATCAACATCAATTCTGCTTTCCCACCAGCATTTAGGATGGAGTTTCCAGATGGGTAATCTTAGCTGCCAGCCACTTGTCCCTTCTCCATGGCCACAGATAACTAAGTGAGCCTTGCACTGGGCCACACCATGGGTCCTGTGGCAAGTGGCCATCCCACTTTTTAAAACTTTAAAACTCTTTAAAAGAATGCTTTAAATGCATCCACCACATTTTACCTATTGGCTTCAGGAAAGTGAAAAGGAGAGGCTTTTGTTAAGTCCTGGCTCCTGTTATGGGCTCCTGGCCTCCAGGTCCCTCTGCTCATGTTCTCTTCTTGTTTCTCTGAAAGTGTTAAGTCAGGACAAGCTGCAGCTAGTCATGTTGGCAAAAACTAGTCCTCCTTGAACCTAGTTCCTCCTAGTCCTAGATTCAAATGTTTGCTCCCTGCAGCCAAAATGTTTGCATCCTCCTGAAAGCAGGAGAGTGGGATTCATTGGTCCCATGCAGAACAGGAAAATGTGCTTTATTCCTCTGCTTTATGGCAAAACAAAAAAAAAAATAGTGGGCAGCTGTGGTTTTAGCTGACACCTGAAAGGGGCTTTGCTAGCAGAAGTCCCCAGGGAAGAGACCAAGGAGGCTGCTGACCCAAGTCAGGAAGGGGCTCTCTCTACAGATTAAAAAGCAGAGGAATTATAAATAACATGCTGAAGTATACAGATAAAGTTACCCAAGTTATTTTGACCATAAAGCCCAGGACAGTAAAGGCCCTTAATCTCTCATTAATCAACAAGAAGCTGGAAGAGGCCATACAATGAGCTCAGCTGCCAAAGCTGCTGTGCCCTTTTGCTCCATTTAATTTAATTGTATTAGTCCTGCCCGCAGCCTTTGTTCTTCCACCCTGCTCAGGAAATCTGCTGCTGGGTTTGGCAAGGCTCACTCTGGTTACACATGGCTGGTTTGTGGACAGCCAGGAGGGATGAGAGGGAAAGCAGGAAGGGGAAGAGGACGGGAAAAGGTCCCACAGGAGCAACCTGCTTGAAGTACTTCATTTATCTTAATAGTGGCACTGCATCCCTTCCTGGTGAGGCTTCCTCCCGATAAGCCAAACCCAAAACTGAAGGCAAAATGACTCTGGTTGATATCAGCAGAGATGGGAGTTCATGCTTAAATTTTAAAATAAAAAAACAGATGAGAGACCAAGAGCCAGCTCTTGTTCAGCAGGTGCTACCAACCCAGCAAAGCATTCCTCCCACCACCTCCCTTGGTTTCACTTCATCTCTCTCAAATGAGCCAACAAACAAATGCAAAAGGTGGTTTCCAGGACACAGGTGAGTTTTGTCAAATTTCAGCATTTGTCCCTGTTGGAGATAGCAGAGCAGCTAACTGGAGGGTGTACCTTCCTTACCTTTCCATCAAGGAATGACAGTGCTTAATGTGTGGAAAAAGATGGAGTACTTGCAGAAAGATGTGCTTAGGAGAAGGGATCTTCAGATGACTTTGCTTCAGGCTTGTGTGGGAAACACAGTTTTGAGCTCCATATTTTACTGGATTTCTCTGAATTCAGCAACCAGCCGTATAAAATTTCACAGATTTGTTATATCAAGCCCAAGTTTTCCCAAACATATAAATTGTCAAGGTTCTCTTCTCCCTTTCACAGCAGTGAATTAACAGTCCTATGCTTGCAGTGAAGTAAGCACAGGGCATTGTTTGCTTATAGTTTTACAAGGTAATCCTTCTGTCATTGCTTACTCTAATTCTTCTTGGATGTGAAGAGTAAAACATATTTACATTAGTATGTGGGATTCTGGACAACCTCAGGAAAAAGTAGGGCTGGAAAGGAAGTTCTTCTGGCTGATGAAAAATTTTGAGATATGTTGTTTACATATCAGAATGAAAGCTTGAAATAGAGAAACTCCCAGGGGAAAAAAAAAAAAAAAATCACAACCCTCCCCATACACATTTAGCTAGCTGCGAGTACTTATTTCAGTTATTTTATCCTTTTTATTTTCTTAGTAAATTTACTTTATGTTGCAATGCAAAGTAGAAATTCTGGATGTCTTGGATAAAAATTTTTGTCCACAAATTTGATTTCAGTATTTTGGGAACTGCTTGGCATATCATTTTAATTTAGAAAGTGGCAATCTGCTGCACTAAAAATGAAAAGTAACGATCCGGTAAATGACTAATTTTGTGGTCTGAGTTAATTAGTGAAGCAGCTTGGCGGATAGAAGGCAGCAGGTCTAAATTACTGTGCTAAGTCCTTTTGCAGAAAGACAATATCTGGCTTTGTTATTTGAATAATAATTAATGAGAATTAAAATATTTAGCTGGGATTTTTACTGTTACTATTAGCGGGAATGTATATATATATATATATATATATATATATATATATTTTTTTTTTTTTTTTTTTTTTTGTTCTCTGATACTTTTCTTCCTTGTTTGCATCTCAATCCTTGACTGTCTTGCTCTGTGGCTTAAATAATACTCCAGAAATTATTCAGACTGCACCTTTGTCTAGCATGGAGGAAACTTGAGGCTTTTACAATTAGTGCTGCTGGTTACTTCATGAAAAACATGCACCATAGCCTGGCAAGGAAATCAGCAGTAAAAAAACAGGCAATAAGCAGTGTCTCATCAGCAGGCTCACAGGGAGCATCAGCTGGGGGCTCACAGCTCACTTTTACATCTTATTTGTGGCAGCACAGGTTGTTGGGAATGCAGGGATGGCATACTCACCTCCAAGTCTGCATAGATCTGCAAAACTTCAAAGCCTTCTTTGCTGAAATCTAGATATTACTTTGCTGAAGTCCAAAATGCTTAAATTTGGATGCCTCCAAGGCACCATGGTGCCCTACATGACCCCAGCCTTTGGTGTCTCTGCTGGGCATTTCCACCCCAAACCTGCTTCCTGTGGTTGGTTTTAAGCATGTGTTTTACGAAACCCTACAACTAACTGGGTTCTCATGATGGGGGAGACTTTTAATGAGCTGGTTTAGTGGATAATTGCTCTCACTGTTAAAACAAGCTTCTCTCTTTGTTTTCAGCTTGACTTCCCTCAGTTTCAGTCTTCCAGGCCTGGACTTTGCCCTGCTGTGTTTGTTAAAAGTAAAGCCCTTTAGAGTGTGGAATCTTCCCACATACCCTGAAAGACTAGGAAGAGTCATTTCCTAATCTTCTCTTTTAAGAGGACAGTGATAACTGGGGACTAATTATGGGCTCTATTGACTTTTTCATGTTTGTGTTTTTTAGATAAGTTGTAATTGTTCCTTTTTATCATTGTACAACTATAGTTAATAATTTCTGTTCACTGTGCCTACACCCAAGGATGTGGCCCTACTTCTGTTAAAGATTCAATATCTGGGGGCTCTGAGAGATAGATGAAGTTGGTTTGAGGCACCTTTGGAGAAAAGTAAGTGCATCAGTCAAAATGCTGTTGACCTTCCCAGAAGGTTTTGTAGTTGTGGTTTTATATTTAATGCCTCCTTTTCAAATGGTATTACCTCTCTGGTGGGTTTAGTTCTGCTTGTAGGCTGTATTCTACCATCCTGAATCATCTTGACTACTTTCCTTAAGTTCATTTTATTTCACTGAGAAATTTCAAGGAGTGAGATGATACTTAGACTAATGAAATTGGCGATTAGACAGAGATTAGATGGATTCTGAAAAGCAGATGCTGTGCTTTCTATGGGAAGATTTCTAAGCTTCATTAAACCAAGAAAAGCTCTTTTCCCCTGACACTTGAAGATTTAAAAGCATTGTATTATACCCTATTATTAATAAAATTATAAACTATCTTGATAAAAATAGTCATCTTTTGCTGAAATTTCAAACTGTGGTCATATCCAAACCCTCCATGAAAGGATGTGAGTTCTTTTAATGCCTTATGTACTGTGACTTGAAGAGGAATTGTTCCTAATCCAAATGCCCAAGCCTTTGCAGGATGGAGGTATAAATTCCTTGTTTATGGTATTTATCCAGTTACCTCTATTTTTTCTGTTTGCAGTGTTTATGTTCCTATATATGTTGGGCTGGTGGGAAATCTCATCAACATCCTGATAGCAATGGTTTGGATCCCTTCTCAGACTAAACCAAAGTCAGACCATCATGTGACAGAGCACAGTGAGTATTTTTTGTTTCTGATAAATAGTACATGAAAAGGGACAGGGGATTGACATGCTGCAAGAACTGCTGAAGGACCTTGGAGCTGATTTAAGGGCAAAAAGGTCCCAGCCTTGAGATGCTGACGCTTCAATGTCTAAGCTGAGCTTATGGAAGAGGATTATTCCAAATATATTGATCAGTCTGCCATATAGAATTGTAGTCTTCCAGACCAGACCTGTGTCTCAGAAAAGGTGATTGTGGAGCCCTTGCTGGGGGTTAGTTTGGTCTGACAAGGGAGGAAATCCCACTGTCTCATAGGGTTCCTCTGCATGCAGACCTGGCACCAGCTACCAGCCTCCTGCCAGGCACAAAGCTGGTGCAGCAGAGATGTGGGTTTTGGGTGGTTTTTGAACCTGAGCAGAGTCTCAGAGTTTCCTGCTTTCTAGCCTTAACCTGTATAAACAGAGCATTAACCCATATGTCATCCTTGTCAATCCTCTGCAGGCACATCACAGACTGGCAGCTTGTTTAGCATCAGAGAAATCCTGCACCTGATGAAGTTTCCGGGAGTAATGGAAGTTTTCATAGTCAAGGTCTTTGCTGGACTTCCCATAGGTAAATCTCACCCATTACCCATGATTACTGATGTATTTCGAATAAGATTATGTACACTGTAGGCCAGGCTTGTCTGAAGTTACTGCAAGCACATTGCTTTTGATCACAGAACAGTGAGGATTCACCTCCTAACTTGATGCTGGATGCTTTCAGGTATTCTCAACTACACAGGGTCAAAAGCCTTGGACTTAATGTCCAAGACACCACTTGTCATAAGCTGCATCTGGGAGTTTTGGCAAATCACTTAATCTCTCCATCCCCCTCACTGCAAATGTTTTTTTCCTCTTGTCTGTCATTTCTCTTTGGGCTGTAAGCTCTTCAGAGCAGAAGAAAATTGTTTGTCCTGTGCCAGAAAAACCGAGGTCCTTCCTGATTTTACTTTGTGATTTTAAGGTGTATGTGTATCCTAACCTTTTCCCCAGCAATTAAAAATTGTTGATGGATGAGAGGGCTGAGCTGCACACAGGGGACCTACAGCATGTTTCTTCCCTTACACATTGATGGGGATGCTTGTTCTTCTCTTCCTTATATATTCTGCTGGGGGAGGGGGGTTTGTGTCATGGTAGGAACTCGCTGATCCTTTCAAACCTTTCCCAAACCCATCTCTTTCCCTGCTTCCTCTGAGTCAGTTGCTGTCCTGGCAGGGTTCATATCTCCCTATTTGCCTGACTACGTATCCCTGGTCACAATTTAATAATCTTCAGTTTTGCCTACTCTCTAACTTCCCCCACACACTTGACTAGAGACAAGCTGAATGTCATCCTTATCAGTGATGTGTAAGGACAGGGTGATGTTCTTTGCCCTTCCACAAAGAGCTTCACAGCTCTTTTCTCATTCAAACCCAAAAAGTCCAGTTTCTCTTGATGATGATTTCAAGAACTGAGCTTTGTGCACATCATAACACGTGTGTATCATGCATCTGAACAAACTAAGGCACTTCCCTTCCAATCAGGGATCCTAAAAGAGGACTTAAGGCACCCTAGCTTTTAGACTTTGCATCTTTTTTCAATTCATTTTTGTCTGGAGAAGCCCTTGAAGTTTAAAGAACGTGAAGCATGATTTATAAATTAAAGGCTAATTTGTAAACTGTAAATTCAGTTTACAAATGAAAATAAATTTGGCTGTGGAGTGTGGCTGAATTGGAAGGGGATTCATGGGCTCATCTGTTATTTCTTGCTATATATCTGAGGGAACAAGTCCAACTGGAGCTGGAAGTAAAGGATTTCTGGGGTTTTTTTTTCCCTTCCTGTGTGTAGGTCATACTGGATGAGATCATTAATGCCAGTTGGTCTTACCCCTGCCACTGGAGACAGGATACAGGATACAGTCTCACTGACCTAACAGTGCAATTTTTTTTGGTTCTTAAGACAATAAACTTGTAAAACTGCACTCTAAAAAGTGTATAGAATTACAGCATTTCACAGAATGAGAAAGATGTTTTAAAAGGGTTTTCTTAGCTGATTCTGACTCATTTCTCATCTTAAAGTAGCATTCATTTCTCTGTTAAAAATGCCTGAGACTGCATCCATGTGAGCTTCCCACAGTAATTTCCTGTGTGCTCTCTTTTTTACAAAGGTCAGGCAAAATGCACTTTGCTTTAGACATTCCTGCCGAAATGCAAATTCCTGCCTGTTACATAATCCATTCTTCTTTGCCCGTGCAAAGCAAAAATGCTCACTGAACTGAAATAAACATCTCCTGCCCAAAACTGCAAGGCAGTTTCTAGGCAAAGAGGATGGAGACAGTGAAGCTGGAATTTAAGGCAGGCTAATAGTCTGTCACTGAGTGCCTGGGAGTTTTTCTGTAAGGGTAGGAGAAGGTTCACTTGAGGCATTCCTGCTGTAGCACTCACTGTGATTAAAATCCTAGTGTCTTCTCCTTGCAGGTCTCTCTTCACTTCAGGTCACTGACTAAACTGATGGCAGCTGAAAGGGGATCTGGCTGTCACTAATTCTCTGCAGCTCACAGCTGGAAGCTGAGCTCCTCATGAGCTCATGTACCTTTCATCCCCAGGCTGCAACTCTAGAATTAATTAGATTGCCCAAATTACAGACGGTTTTCTATTTACTTTGTAAACAAGTTTGTCATACACAGCAAAGAAAATCTTTTGTTCCTTATGGATCTCATTGTTGTCTAAAATTAGCTCGTTTGAGACTGAAAGAACCTCCCCAGGAGGGCTGCAGGGCTTGGAACCTCCTCCCTGTGTTGCATAAAAGCAGAGAAGTGGGCTCTATGCCTCTTGTAGGAAAGGAGCTGCCAGGGATTGAACAAGCAGCAGACAGCTCCAGCACAGCCGAGTTACCTTCTCAGCTGATTTGGGAAAAGAGAGCCTCACTGCATTGTGGTAGATAGGAGACAGAAAGAAAAACAAGAGGATAAAAACATCAAACATAACTCTCATTTGACAAGAAATCATCAGGGCCTTAAAAATCTTGATAAATAGCTGCTTGTATGAATTTTTGGCTGCCTAATCCCTTTGGAAAATCTGGTTTCAGCATGATTGCTTTAGCCCCTGCATCCCATTTTTTAAGGGATTTTCTTTCACGTGTTGAGCAGACTTTTGCAGTGAGCCTCAGGGCTCTGCATCCCATTACGTTTCCAGTCCAGTGTAGGAGGGCTGTGATGAACTCCCAGAGGCTGTGCTTGCCTTCTCACACCATCTTGCACTAGAGATTGTTAAACTGTTAAACTCACCCTCCAAAACTATAGGATGCTTTCAGACATGTCACTTTTTTTTTTTAATTTTTTTTTAAAATAGGGCTTTCACTCCTGATTTTCCTTGGTGCTTTTTGTCATCGTTACTGCTTCTCACAAACCATTTCCCTGCTTACTGCTGCATAACCTTTGTTACTCATCCCACTGATGCCAGGTTTTCTAAGGAGTTCACCCTTTTCTTAGACATCCTCAAAAAGGCAAGTTTTCTAGTTTTCTGAGGATATTTTATGCTTCTTTTTTTTTTTTTTTTTTTTCACATTGAGCCTGTCAGAGTGGACTGAGGCTTATCAGTATTTATGTGGCTGCATTCAGCTGACCTGCAGCCTACCCAGCTGGGAACCTGCTGAGATCTTTGTAAGAAATGCTTGTTCCAATGAGCACATAATCTTTTTTTAGTTCAATCTGAGGTTCACCTTGTGGTTTTCATCAAGAAATGTGTTACCAGTGGGAGAGACCACCTTAGTTTCTGGGCGAAGAGGGGCAAAGTGGTCTCCCTCCTCCAGGTAGCTTTAAGGGACCATGCAGGCAGAGTTGGTGACACCCATCTGAAAATGAGACCTTTGCATCTCCAGGGGAGCTGTGCAATGTATGATTCTAATTAAAGAGCACAGCCTGTTCCCCTGCTCTGAAAGAAAGCAGCTTGTTTGGAGGAGAAAGATCCAAATGTGTCTTAACTTGATGAGGGACTTGAAAGGGGAGAGGAGCTGTAGAAGCTGGAGCACAGTACCAGGAAGAAGCATCAGGTATGTAGGGAGGCCAAGCCCCTCCTAGGTGGTACCTACAGTGGGGTGCAGGATGAAAGGAGAGCTCCTGCTTCCATCTAATCTTCCTACAAGTGAAACTGAAATGAACAGGGCTAATGCCTTTATTAATGTTCAGCTCTTTATTAAAAAGATCAGCTGGGCAGGGGGCTTGACACGGAGCTCACCCCCGCAGTTATAGCTTTCCCAGGTGGCTGAATGGAAGGAGGGTTGCAAAGTCTGTTGCTGAAATCCAGAGCAGCAGCTGTCCCTTCTTCTTTCCTTGTGGCACACCGGTGGCCAGAGGGTGAGGAAGTATGGTGTGCAGAGTCTGTTGCTAAAGTCCAGAACATCAGTTGTCCCCACTCCTTTTCTAGAGGAAACACCAGGCTTTTTTCTCTGTTTTTCCATTTCCTCTTCCCACACCCTATTCTAGTCTAGTTTTTTTCGGTGATGGTGACGGACAAAAGTCGATCAGGGGATGTGTTTCCCTCTTCCTCAGCTAGGGCATTTGTCTAGGCCCCTCTACTTTGTTTAGTTTTTTTATTTAGGGGTGTCTTTATCCCCTAAAAATACTCCCATGATCCCAAGGGTTTTTTATTTGCATTTTAGTCCCAGAATGGCAGCGTGGGGGGTGGGAGGCCAGTTATCTCCAGGTAGTTTAGAGAAAACAAACAGAGCGATTAGCTAATTAACATTTAAGTATTGGTACTCAGCTAGAGTTAGTAGTTGTTTCAGTGTTGCCATGGGAACTAGGAAGGCCCTGCCCGGGAGTATCAGGAACTTTATTCACTACAGAAACCAAGTGTGGTTTTTCTTTCATTTCGTCACATGTGCCTTTTACAAACATGTGCAACCCTGTTGCCTGATTTGGGTGTTGTGAGTAAATACTGGAATTTGCATGTTACCTTAAGCTGGCTTGAGCTGAGAGTGATTTCAAAGTAACTGGATAACAGAGGTGTGCTCTCCGTGGAGGGGTGTGGCGAGGCCATAGATCTTCATGAGCCCCGGCTCCCAGGCACTTTCTCCATACAGCTGGAGAGTAGAAGAGCAGGGCACCCTTCCTGCCCCCATCCCTCTCTCCCAACCCCATGGAGCCAGCTGGGGTGCAGCAACTCCTGTTAAGGGGGAGGATGTGTCTCCAGTGGGGTTCAGGAAGGCTTTGTGGCAGGTCCTGGGATGGGAGAGTGTTGCTCCCTCCAGGCAAAGGCTTGGGGTGCCTGGAGGGAGGTCCTTGTTGCAGCAAGTGCTGCACGGGTAGTGCTGGGGTTCAGCTGCTGGATGCAGTGGAGTTGTTCTTGTTCATCAGGAAGTGAATCCTCCACGGTTTTAACCAGCAATCTGCAATCACCCACTTCATCTTTCCGGGAAAAGCTGGCAAATCCTCCTCATGCCATGTCACTTTGCCAGGCCACCAGCTGTCTTCTCAGTCCTCACGCATGGCCTCCTGCATTCTGTTTTTTTCAGGAGGGAGAGGAACACGGCTCCCTTTCTACCCAGTCCTTATAACTCGGAGGATCTTACAAGGAAAGGCAGGACTGCTAAAAGTCATCTGGTCTCTTCTTTCCCAGAAGGATCAGTGATCTCTTGACAGGCATGTTGTGGGGGTCTTCACATGCAGAGAGCCCCAGTTTCCTACTGTCTTGGTCCATCTCAGGTGCACAAGACACTAGGGGAAGCAGCAGACTCTTACCCCACACCACACTTGAAGTGCAGTGTTTTGACATAGTATTTTTAATTTGATGGCTCTCTCTGTAAGACTGGGAGCATGTGCAAGCATGCCTATATTTGTGTATGTTTGGAAGTGGGGGAAACACACACTATTGTATTTTCATTTGAGATTGAGTGGATGTTCTCTTTTACACTTTCAAGAAATTGCCTCAATTGCAAAGCAGACCTGGTCTGTGCTCTTTCTGTCCTTACTTTCCTGACTGCTAGTGTTGACATTGCTATAAGGGCACAGCAGAGATTTTTCACGTGCCCCACACATCGTTGCTGATGTGTACACTGAAACCACTGCATTTTGGCTGATGTCAAAATGGGGCTGTTCCCCGCAGTGGATATCTGAAGTCAGGCAAAAGGGGTGAGGAATCCAATCAGATTATTTTGATGGTTACAGTCTTGTCTGAACAAATGTTTTCTTGCTGTCTTAATGGTTAGCCTGGCTTCAGTGATACAAATATTTACCAGTTTCTAATTAACAGCTGAAACTACAGCCTACATAGTCACATTATTTAAAGATGAAAGTAAGGGGGATAAAAAAGTTAACATTTAAAGATTAAATTACTACAATAACTTTGAATAGGATTGTACTCACGTTTATACCCAGTGCTGGCAAACCCAGGGAGAGCTACTGACTTGGACTGGTGGTGACTGGGAGCAGGGTTTGGGCTATTACATGCACTGCAAGTGTATTGATGTACTCTTTGCATTAACCCTCCCTCCAGGTTTGTTCATGATTATGTTTTCCATCATCTCTATGGATTTCTTTGGGTTGGAAGCAGTGGAGTCTGGATATCTGATGTCATATTTTGGTGTCCTTCAAATGGTAAGTGAAATGCAAGTCCCCCTCTTAGACAGATTAGCTTGCCACACTGCTCCCTAATTCACTACCTTCTGGACACATGCTCTTCCAAATCCAGATGCATTACTGACAGGCAAACCCTAGCTCTGCCACATGGCATTTATCTTCAAAAAGAGAAGTGACTCCAAATTTATTCTGTTCCTTGGAATGGGAAGAAATTGGAGCAAGGAGTGTCCTGAAAGCTTTCTTCCCCTTGTCCCTCTCTTTAAGCTGTGGATCTTTAAGCTGTAGAGCTAAAATTTCCTTGGACAGATATGTCCTGAGTTTTGTAACAAAAATTACATTGAAGCTAAAGTGCCTGGGCTGAGGTTTTTCCTGGTGTGGGTTAGTTGATTTACATTTCTATAGTAGCATCCTGTATACTCAGGAAAGCAGACAATCTTACTGGTGTTTTCACTGAAGATTCCTTCAGTGTAGAAGAACTTGTTTCTACTGCATGGAAATGAGCACAGCAAGCTTGTGATTCCCAAAAAAGAGGAAAAAAAACCCAAAACAAAACAAAGCACAGAAAGGTGGGTGATGGAACATGGTTAGGAGACTAGCAAAATGGGTAAAAGGGAAAAGTCAGCTGAATTAGGCAGTAACAGGGTCAAAAATGTGCTGAGTTGTATTATAGCAGAGTGCTCCTTTTGGAGGAAGAGGCTTAATAATTTTGCAGAAAGAGCAGCAGATGGTTATAACCAAGTCCCAAGGCAGGAATGCAAGTTAGGCAATATCCTGAAGGAGAGTGGTCTTGTTATTAAATCCTCTTCATTTCCTAGGCATTGCCACAGAGTTCCTGTGGGAGCTTCTCATTTGGAGAATGGCAGTTTAAGCTGCTTCCTTTGTGATTTGGATTTGGCATGGTGTTGCCAGTCACTTGGGCTCTGGCCTGGTCTCACCAAATCTGGGCATCTTGGTAGAGCAGCAGACAGGCATGGCTGTACATCAGCAGCTGGATTCTGCAGTGTAAACTGGCTGGAGCTGAGAAGATGGTGCCTTTGCCATGTCCCTCCTGTGAGGGTGGCTTTGGACTAGTTGTCTCTTGGTCCTATGAGCATCTTCAACCTGCTGAATGCAGTCCCATTCAGCCTCTTTGGAAAGAAGATCAGTTTGCCAGTGCACAGTAGAGAAACAGCATGAAAAGTGGGGTGATCAGCAGCTGCTTTCCAAAGCCAGCTTCTGACCCGCACTCCACTGTTTTCAGAGGCTTTCCCTATGTTAGCCTTGTATGCTGCCTCCTAGACCAGGATCTGCAGGAAGCACTCAGGTTTTAGAAGGGCCAAGTCACTGTCTCATATCTTCTTCCCCATTTGAATGCTGAAGGACTCTCCACAGCTGGGCTTTTAACTTAAGACATACCAGTTAAACCCCTGTTACACAGGCATGAATAAAATCTGGAGTTTGTACACGGCTGTGGTGTGCTTGTTTAGAGCTGGGTAACGTGGGCAGCAATAGCTCTTGTAAGGAGTGGCTTTGTGTGGCTAGATGGAGCCTGGACACTGCTGTTAGGTCCAGGATATCTGTCTTGAGGACACTGCTGTTATGTCTGGAATATCTGTCTGGCTTCAGTGCCATTGTTCCCCAGGTTAGTTTGGTTGAAACTGCTGTAGATAAGGTTACCTCCTCTGCAGTGCTGGGCACCCCACACAGAGACACAGCCCTGGAAGATATGGGAATTACAGCATCCACTCTGCTTCCTCATGGATGATCAGATGCCAGGGCTAACCAGGGACCTAACCCTTCTCAGAGTCACAGAGTTCCATCCCACAGAGGCCAATCATTCCTATTGCCTCAATGTAACCCAGCAGGGTCCTGCAAGCTCAGGTGCAGCATCTACTTTGCTGGGGAGTCTTTGCCTTGGGACATTTGACACAGAAACTGGCTTTTATCAGCCAGGCAGTTTTCTTTCATACATCCATGCAGTTTCTATCCATATTGCTAAACCTGTTATACAGTGGCAGTTCAAAACTCTACTCTGGTTTATGCAGGACAAGATCCTCAACTGGACCAAATTGAATCTCACTCTCTGGCTTTTAAATTATTGTAAAACATTAGAATTCATGTCTTTACTTTCAGGTATCTGTCTGGAGCCACCCAAAGGTATCTCTTGCAGATGGTGTCTGGGTTAATGTTTTATGGCTGCTTTCTGTTTGGGTTGCTCTAGCAGGCAGGGAATAGAAGTGTGCTGGCTCTGTCCTGCTGAACGCCAGAGCTGCTTGTGTTGCCTAAGATGGCATTTCAGATGCATTTGTTTCTGCTGTACAGTGAATTGATACTGCTGAGATAGAAATGCAGATTAAGGTGCAAGTGAAATCCACCAATCTGGATAGGTGAACAATGATTAATATCTGCTGATGGGCTTCCCCACTTCACTGAGTAAATGATAGCTTTATTCATAAGTAATATAATGTAATTTTCAGTGAATTTCATCAATCAGATACTCAGCTTTGATTTTTTTTTCCTCTTTTGTTTGTCTGTCTGTAAATCATTGTGAGGATTTTCCCATCCTCTTGCACTTGCCCTGAGCCCTTCAAAGGAAACCTGTCCCCCATGTTTGCATCTCCTCCTGGGCTTGAAAAAGATAGTGTTTAAGGACTTTTATAGCTGGAAGGGTGCAGCTTTGCATTGTTTTCCCTGGTCCCGGGCAAATTTGGAGAGCCCGGCAAAGGCGGGACCGGGGCACCGCTTGTCCTAGGCGCTGCTGCGTTCCGCGCACTGGGGTGGGGCTGGCCGTGCTCTGTTGCCAACGTGAGGGGCGAGACAAAGAGGGAAGGAATGTCCAATCTGTCCGCATGGCTAGCTGGAGAGCTTTTATTGTTGCGTGGAGTTGCGACAGAGAAGTGCAGCTCGCTCCCTAGCGCCACATGGACAAAATGGTGCTGGGACCAGAGGCGCGCGGGATTTTATAAGGGGGCGGGCCAAGGAGGGCAGAAGCCCTCCCACCGAATGAGGACAGGCACCGTGCCGGTGACATGGACCACGGTGACCAATGGGGACGCAACGGGGCAGACACAGGGCTCTAGGACGAATGGGGACACGGAGATGGGGTAACTGACCAGGAGGTTTCAGGAAAGAACAGGGGGTGGTCACTGGAGTGACGTGGGGAAGCTCCAATGGCAGGCAGCCTGGAGTGAACCATCACGGGGGGAATAGGGGTGTCCAAAGGGGTACACGGAACCGGCTAACTTAACATTATAAAACCCCTAATCTGAACGCAACCCGGGATGCAACAGAAGGGGACATAAAAGAAATTAAGGGGGAAATTATTTCTTTGCGTTATTGTGGTTTCTATTTTTTAAATTAAATATTCTCCAAACTTACATATTTCTCTTACAGAAGGCAATGTTGCACCTCCCTTTCCCAGCCTGATCAGCAATCCCAGGATGACTCAAATAGTGATGGTGTCTTCCTGCCTTCCTCTCCCACCCCAAGGATATTATGCTCCAATTGCTTAATCTAGTTTTTCAGCTTCCTAACCTCATTTGACCTGCTGTGGTGAGAAGTGGCCAATGCATTGTAAGAATCTGTTTCTCCTCATTCCTCTCATTCAAACCAGCTGCAGAGGAGCTCCTCTCTCCTAAAGAGGAGATTTTGAGAGGCCTTGAGTCAGTACACCTAATTTTAAGTAGGCAACTCAAGTCTTTTGTCATTGCTGTCTCAAACAGCTCTTTGCATTGGGAATCAGTACAGAAACACAGACCCTCTAGGAGATGAGGTGTTTGCCCTCTTTGCAGATGGAGGATGTTAGTTTAGACACACCACTAATTCAGGCATCACCTGAGGGATCCCATCCAGAGCTCCTCAGCCTCACCTCATCCTGTGGTGAGCGTCATCTAACAGCAGGGGATATGGGAAAGTTTGGGCAGGTTGAAGTGCAGTGAGGCTGGGAAGGGGGCTCATGTCTGGGTCAGGACACAGCCAGGCAAGGTCAGAAAAGGGGATGTGGGAAGGCGGTGAGACAGCTTTGAACCAAAGAAATGTCTGATGAGGAAACAGAGTTATGGCTTAGAAAATGGAATATGACCAAGGCTGGAATGGACTGATGGGGAAATGAAAGTAGCACATGGGGGTAATTCAAGCAATCCAGGTTTCTGCAGTGATTCTTGAAGCACTCTGAAAGTGTGGGGCTGTCTGATGAGCTGCGATTGTGCCAGGTGAAGAGAAGTCGTGTGGGAGATAACAAAATGAGGAGAGGAAGGCAGACAGCAGGAGAGCTGCCTCTGCACCAGGCAGCCTGCATTGCAGAGATTTCCTTGCTTATGATGTGCTTGAAGCATCTTTATCTGATCACTGGTAGGTCTCCAGGCAAGAGTTATGAGAGCCTGTCAGGGACACAATCCCTCTGTCCTCCAGGGCTGGGCTTCCAGAGCCCTCTCATCTGAGAAGCCATGCAAATGAGATTTTCCTCATAGTGAATTCCTGGCGGTGTAAAATGCCATTCAGTCTCCCTCCAGAGAATAATTAATTTCATAATGGTTTAAAATAATTTCACTTTGAGTAATGGGCAGAAATGAACTTAGACTCCTTTTTTTTTTTTTTTTTGGGAGTTTGCAAGTGTGATAGCATGGAGACCTTCCAGGTGTAGTATATGGCTTGGAAAATGCTGCTGGAGGATTAGGCAACTGAAATACCTGGAGTCCCCATTTGGTATCTCAAGTCACATCTGATGCTTAGATTTCAAACCACGGGAGGGGGTGGGGGAAACTTTCCTTTAAGAACTTTTTCTCAAAAAAAAAAACAAAGCAAAATGCAGCAAACAAAACTCTGGGTGGGACAATGGGGGAGGTATTTATAACCCTGAGGATCAAGAAATCATAAGACATCTGTTCTATTTACTGCATTTAAATTTGTATTGTTATACAAACTCCACCTCTAGCTGGGCAGCTTCTGGAGGGACAAGTTGGTACAGAGTGATCTTGAAAAGATGAGAGAGATTCCTGGAGGAGAGATTTACATTGCGTATCATCTTATCACCAGTCTGTCCCTCTCGCTTTTTTTTCTCCCTACACAGCGAAAGAGATGATTAAAGAGCCGGGGATTTAATTACAGCCAGGTACGCCTAGGGGGAAAACCCACTTAGTGAAAGGACCTTGCAACAACAAACAGAAAGTTCTCCAGTTTCCTCGCTTTGAAGGATTTATATCTGTGGAGAGGGGTGGGTTGAAGGGGGAAAGAAAGTGATTAGGCTGCAGTTTGCAAAACACACCGTCCTCTTCCCCCTGCTTGGCAAAGTTCTGCCTTCAGCAGTTTGGTCATCACCATCAGCCCTCCTTCCAGTCCCACTGCCCTCCTTCTCCTCCACAAGACCTGAACTACTCAAGCTATTTCTGGCATCGCTGTGTCAGTAAGCCAGCTCCCTTTTCCCCCAGCACATGCTTTGCACCACGTTCAGCCTGTGCAGAAAAGGCCCGTGGACTGTGCTGACCCCTGTCATCTGCCCCAGCAGGTCCCTCCCAGCCGGGCTCGCCTGGGAACTGCCAGCCGGCACAATTTCAAAGGCAAGATACGGGTCCAGGGTGTGGGAGGCTGCTTCTGATGTGAATCATACTATCTGTGCTAGGGATGGGGCCCTGCATCTTCTCTATGAGGCTGTACCAGCTTATCTGGCTTGCTGTGTCTGCCTTTCCGACCTTCTCACAGCTTCTCATTTCCACGCTGTTGGGTGAAAGGAGCTGATTTTGTTGCTGGGCTCTGTCAAGCTTTCAATTGCTGCTGATGGAGGAATCTTTAGCAACAGCCCCATGTCCTCTGAGCTCAGAGGAGCAGCTGAGCATCTGCATAACTCCTCTAACCTTCACAGGTGAGGTCAGCTTCTTGCAGGTGCCAGTCAGCTCAGCAGCGGCTCCGTGCAGCAAGGCTGGTGCTTCAAAAGTCTTCCAAAAACTAGCACCTTGGACTTTCAAATACAAACAGTCTTTTCCATCCTGCAAGGGGTTCCTGAAATTTGTTAGAGGTAAGCAGTCAAATGGGTAATTGGCCTTTCTGAGCAAATAGGAGCAACTGTTTTCTCAGAAACCAAATGCAGTGATAGAGGCAAGAGAGTCTTTTTCCATGTGACTTGCTGGACTAGTGTAACAAATCCCCAGCTTGCTGAATGCAGAAAATGATGAACAGAGATTTGGCTGTTCTTATGCATTTATTGGGAGACTTATTTGCCTTTAAAGAAGGAGAGGGGGGCGGAAAAAAAGATGCGTTGGTTTTTCCTGTGACATATGTACACAGCCACAGGCAGTGCCTGTTATTTCACTTGCAAACAATTTCCTCTCTCTTTTGTTTATTGATCGCAGAAGGCATTCCAGCCAGGTACACTGGCTCTTCCCCGACTTCAAAAGAGGTCAGGTTACAAAGGCAAGTACCATCCAGGCAAAATGAAATGCAGGAGGGTAAGGCCCATCGAAGTCAATCTCAAGAGGAGTTTATGTGCAAGGAAAAAGCCCAGAATACACCAGCAAGAATAAAAATAAGGATAAATTCCATTTATCAGCTACCAGAGCTCGTCCATGGGAGTGGTGATGGCCAAGTCACCTGGTATGTCCCCACTACCTTCTGGTGAACTGGCAGCAAATGTCCAAAATCTCCAAAATGGGAGAGTGCATATGAACTACCTTTCACCTTCCCAGGGTGCTGCTCATGCTAGCCCAGTAGCTCTGCGCTCAGGGAAGATTGCAGACTGGAAGTAATGGGTTTTCAGGTCTGAATTCAAACTGGAAAGTTAGGTCAGACTTACTGTTGACTGGAAATATTATCTAGTATTATCTAGTGCCTAAATCAAGGCTCTGTGTCCGAAATCAGGATGATGGGCCTTGCCAGCCTGGGACTCATGGCTGGATCAGCAGTGCCTGTGCTGGGGAGGAAAGCAGGCAGCCCAGATAGTCCGTGGGGGGACTGCCATCTGTACAACCTAAGGATTGCTGCCCAGCCCCAAGGGGAAAGCAGGTGACTTGGGCTCATTCTTGCCCCTGGAAATAGTCCCCTTGACAAGCTGGTTCGTTCAGCAGTGATGTTTCACCTTGAGCTTGTTATTTCCACAGTCTAAGTGGTGGGAAAGCCCATGGGGAATGCCAGCATTGGCACGAGGACCATGCCTCTGCTCTGCTGACTCTGAGGACAGCTCGTTCTGCACATCTCCAGGTCCTGCCTGCTCAGAGCCCATCTCTGCTGCAGTGGTTATTGTTGCCTTCACACAGGGGCTTGTGTGCAGTGATGGCAAAGTTTTTGGGAATGCCACTCCCATGGCCATCAGACCAGGGACGTTGCTGATGCTATACCCTAATGACTCAAAGAATGTCAGGGACTGGGCTGTGCCTGCACGGTGTATCCCAATAAAATATGCCATTCAAGTCTGGACAAATTGGGAAATGTTTCCTTTCCTCCAGTGGCTCAGCAGAGCCGAACTGGGGTTCGGGTGATGCCACCCTTGAGTCAATCCATACCCTGTGACAAGGCTCAGCCCCCATCCCATGTGACTCAGCACAGCCCCAGCTGTAGGAGGGACTGGGAAGTTGCAAAAAGTTAATGACAATTCTCCCGTTTTGGAGCACTCAGCTTAATGGAGTGTCACTCAGTGATTTCCCCATCCACCCCCGGAGTAGAAGCTGCTGGTGCTGGTATTAGCCTCCTCTCATGGCAGGGCTTTTGGTCAGGATGACTCAGGTCACCCTAGATATTGTCCAAGCCTCATGCCACAGCAGGTCCACCACTGTCCCAGAGGCTGCTTGACAGGTGACATGACCCGGGAAGGACACACAGAGCCTGTGCCAGTGGCACGTGGCAGCTGGGTACACATGAGCCAAGCTCTCAAGCCCTGGACAAAGGCAGGGACCATGACAGAAAAGGCGGCAGGAGCCAGAATGTCTTCTTGGTGTGATATGCCCTCGTGTCAAAAATCCTTTGTGCTCTGAAGCAAAGTGAAGGATTGAATTTTGATGGTTTTCCATTCAGTTGTATGCTGTTGGAAATATATTAATTTTGTAGCTATTGTTTTTTATGTCAACTTCATTTTCACTCTATTGCTGTTTCCTTTTTTTTTTTTTTACTGGTTATTATAGCTTAACATATACTTTCTGTTTAATAACTTACTTTCTCATTTATTTTGCATTCATTTCCTTTCAGCTGATTCTGGGTTTCTGCCTAAGGACTAACACAGCAAGGCTGAGTGTAGTGTAGTGTCATTCCTGGTACAAACAGACCACTGAAGTTTTCTCCATGTTGCATTGCCACAGAAATAAAGTGAAACAAAGCATTTTGAACTAGAGCTCTTCTTTCAAGTCAGAGGGGTTTTCATTTGGATCAAACAAACCCCTTCAAGGCAGGAAAAACTCAGTAGATTCCCTTCAGTCCCTTCCCTGTATTGTAGTCAGTCAGACTGTTTAACCATGGTCTTTTCCAGCCTCTCTCCTCTCATGTCCACTTGGGCCAGGATCACCTGAAGTATGGGAGATGCTGAACAGATAAATAAAAGAAGGAATCCTTGCTCTGCAAAGTGCTGGAAAAGTCAAATAATTTCTGTGATTGTAATATTTTGCTCTTCCTTCCCTCCCCCTCCCCCCAATTTTTTGTTTAAAATCTGTAGAACCAATTCCCCATCTTTTACATCTGCATGTACTGCTGGGACTGGATATTAGCATCTCCGTCATACTTGTTTCCTGCCTAAAAATTATGAACCACCCAATTTGTATATTTATAGTTTAAAATAAGGGCAAGAAAAGGTACAGACATTTTCCTCCTTTGCTTACAAATGTACAGTTTTTCTTTGAGAGGTCTTGCCAAGAATGAAGACCGTAGTATTAACTGTATTTCACAAACACATCACAAATTGTATCTGCAAGTGTTTTTAGAAAGTTTCAGTCACTGCTGCTGAGTAGGCAGTGATGCTAAACTCAAGCATGCACTCTGAGTAAAACTTCCAGCTGATGAGATGGATCTCTCTCTAGAAAGCAAAACATTTGAAATAATGGATCACACCTTCCAGTCATTTGCTGTGGCAGTGAGGTCCTTTTTTGTCAAAGAAACCCTGATGGAAGAACCTGTTTGCTTGAAGAAAGTAGCAATTCTCTTTTGAGTTTGTTTAAATTATTATATTATATCAGGCTTAATGGTGCTTATGTGTTTCTTTGCCAGGTTGTCCAGGGTTTGGTGACTGAGAAACTTGCAAGTCACTGCTCAGAGATGACCCTGCTCAGACTCAGCGTCTTTGTTTTTGCCAGCGTGGGCCTAGGCATGGTAAGGTGGGTGGGAAATCACCCATGATGCCTTTAATAACGTCATAAGCAGTGACACAAGGTCTGTGAGATGTGGCTGCAAGCTCTGCCCCTGGAAATGCCACCTCTAGCTCTCTTGGGTGGTTTTCAGGGCAGGGAAAACCAGCTCTCCTGGGCCTCTGTGCAAACAGAGCCGCACTCAACGTCAGCATTGCACCAAGCCATGATAAAGAGCTGTGTGAGTAATAGTTATGGGGATTAAAAATTATATTAATCTTGCACAGAAACTCGCTAAGTCCCTCCTGAGTCACCGGATTTGCACAGAAGTCCTGGCCTGGTCTTGTCAATGACTGCATTTCCTGGACTACCCAGAAAGTAAATGAAGATTACAGTGGGGAAAAATCATTGCAGTTGTACATTGCAGTGAGATAGCAGAGGTTGTGTACTCTCCTTCTGCGGCTTTATTTTTGTCTAATCCCCCAACATGAGAGTATTTGGGGAAGGAGGTAGCAAGGCAATAATTTTGTTCCTCCATTTTTGGATAAGTGATGTTAGCTGTTGCTGGTTGTGTCCACAGAGGCGATGGTTGATGCCAATCTCAAACAGTAATTGGAAAACTGAGTTGATGTATCTGTGCTGGGAACTGTGTTTGCTCAGATAAGCCACGTTCAGGGCACTGATAGCTCTGCCCAGGCCATGGGGATAGAGGAAAGGTGCTTGCAGTCCCTGTCAGTGCAGTGGACCCAAAGGACAACTGAGCTGCATCAGCTTTTCAACATTCCCTGCAGGATTTGGCCTTGAGCCTTGTTGCCAGGACACTGGTGGTGCTCCCACTGCTGCAGGTAGGATGAGTGCCATTCCCACAACCATACCACAGCCAAGGAGAGGGAGGGGCCAAGTCCTGGAGGGTGCTGAGGTTTGTGGCTCCCAGCTATATGGATGAGATAAGGCACCTACACACCTTAGCTAATCTGAGGCTAAATCATGTCTGAGATCAGGCTGAGAAGGGAGGATGGGTGCAGACCAAGGGTTGGCTCTGCAGGTGTAGCATGGTCCCTCTTCCTGCGGTTTTTGAGGCTCCCGGGGATTCTGTCAGGTGTAGAATGCTTGGGAAGGGTCTCTTCCAATTGGTGTCAAGCTCTTTGGGCTGAAATCAAGATGCCCCCTTAACGTGGGACATCTGCACAGAGCTTTGATGCTCCTGACTATGGCCTGGGAAGGACTTTGAAGGGCTCCCCATTGTTTTTTGGTCATGGGTGGGAGCAATTAGGTGGGACTAAGGTGAACCTGGCCCATCTGGAGAGATGAGCGCCTCCAGCCAGGTGCAAAGCAGGTGCTGCTGGGACTGAATCCCTGTGCAGAAGCCCTGTCCCATGGGAATCAGGCAGAGCAGCAGCATTAATTATATGGCTTTTGTGCACTGAGGTGTCACTGACCTCCAGGGAAGGCTGGAGTCAGGTGGAAGTAGGAGAGAAAGCCTCGTGGCAGTGGAGAGGCACACAGGGCAGCACAGATGTCCCAGTGCAGGAAGGCTCACATTGGCTGCAGAGGGAGGAGAACCAGGAGCCAGGAAGGGAAATCATCTTAGAGCTGGTAATTATGCCAAGCCCGGAGGGCTGTGGATGTCCTAGCAGCACGGGCCTGGGGAAAAGGGTCAACATTGACTTCCCATGAGAGCTATTCATAGGCAAATGCAGCTGGGACACCTTAAAAGCGCTCTGTCAGTGTGGCTGCCAAGAACACATCCACTTCTGGGGTGGCTGTCTGTCTCGGTGGAGATGAGTGCTGTCACAGCAGCAGCCCCAAATGCAGAAGTTATTGGGTGAAGCTTTTAATCCTCACACCTGCTGGTAGAGGAGTGTCCCACTTGCTGTGTCCTTGCAGCATGTGGCCTCCAAACGCAGCAGTTCCCTCCCCAAAGGATGGAAGTGAGGAGAAAGGCGAGCTGTTAATAAAAGACACTCCAGAACCCATCCTGGTATCACATGGAGGGGAGGTGGGCTGGAGTGTTTTTGGAAGGCTGGCACAAGCAGCAGCAGACAGCGCTGCAGCTGGGAAGAGGCTGCAGGATGTTCCCAGCAACAGGCAGCTGGAGAAGGGAAGGGGTGGGCTGGGAGTTCGACAATAATACCTGGATAAGGAGAGAAGGGAAGAATCAGTGTCTGATCTGCAGATGTGAGCTGGGAGAGTGTGGGCAGGGCTGTAGGAGGGCTTGGCAGTTGCGATGGGGAAGTTTTTCCCCTTGTCTGAAAGCATAGCTGTACCTCATCCTGCCTGCATTTCCCAGGCATTTGTTTTTCAAGTTGTCTGCTGAGACTTCTGAGTCTGCCTCTTACCTTAAAAATGCTTTCAGATCTGCTCACCTCCGAAAAACTATTCACCACCCAGCAGCTGAGGAGTAGCAAGGACTGGACTCTGCTTGGCTTGGTTCTCCCTCAGCCCCAGGGAAATGAGGAGCCATTTCCCCTTGTTTTACAGGAGACACAAGATATGCCTCTGCTCTTTTTTGCTCACTTGCTCCAGCCCATGAGGGAGTCTGTACAAAGCAGGAGGGATTAAAACTATTTTTTCTATGAGCTTCGCAATGTTGTCCTGCAATGACACTTATCCTAGCAAGGAATTACTCTTCTTCCTTTTGTTTATGTACCAAATACCTGTTCTTCTGTCTTTGTTCTCTGGTTCCTTAATCAGAAGTGCCTAGATCTTAACCAAAATGTAAGCAAAGAGCCCCTTTGAGAAGAAAAACCTGGCTTCATGTAACTCTAGAGGGGAGCTAGGAATAAACCTCAACATTTCCAAGTCATTAGTGAGCAGTGTCTCTGGGCTCCTCCATCTTCTGTAGCCAGGAGGCAGGGACCAGATCTTAGGACAGGGAACTCCAGAGAATGAAACTTCTAGCTAAACCAGTGACAGAAATATTTTCCAGCCACAATAACACACCTTGAGACATGGGTTAGGGCAGAAGACTTGCAGTAAAGGGGGAATTTCCTTTCCATGCCCCAAAGAAATCCATTCATTTGACCAGCAGGGTTTGTGAATGAGCTGGGAGCTGCTCCAGCCCTATAGCTTAGGGAGCCTCACCGCTTTTGTTTCAGCATTAAACAGCTGGAGGGATGTCTCCGCTAAGAATATGTGCAATAACAAAATCATTACTCTCCCTAATTATGCTCGCTAATGTGCACTCATGGCCAGAAGACCTATTCCAGATTACTGAATTTGGTGAATTTATTAGCAGGGAAGCAGCAGAACAGGATTAGAAATCCCAAATGTATGGTGTTACATAATGCACCATGCTCATTTATTTTGACAGGCTCAGTTTAGTTTTAATTATTTATGATAATGAACCAAAAAGCCTTCTCTAGGCAGTTTTGTATAAGTAATGGAAGCTTCCTGAACACCACATACATCTGCTGTTCAGCATTTCCTCGGGAGTTGGACAGAAGACAGGGGGAAGGGTGCAGGGACGTCACTAATTCCCAGATGCTAAAAATACCCACAGCAGTGCCGGGGAAACGTGCTGCCAGATTGTAGGGTATCGTTTCCTCTGCATGCTTGGAATAATTCACTGCAGACAAATGGCAGGCTGTGAAAGACCCCACAACAGCCAAAGCCGCACCACCACATATCATTTGTGGCTCCCACCATTTCCCTAAGTCATGAGTTTGACTCGTGATTTTCCTCCAGGTTGTTTCTTGCCACAAAGTCACTGTTTGTGCTCTTTAATGATCTGTGGTCTGTTGTGTCCTGTCCCTTAGGCCCTGATGAGGACGGTGTGGCACTACTGCATCATTGTGGTGCCAATGGTGTTTGCCTTCAATATGCTGGCCACCATCACTGACAGCATGCTCACCAAGGCTGTGCCCTCCTCCAACACTGGTAAGACTCATCAAAAAAGGTCAGACTGGTATTTTCTCAGTTTTGATTCTATTGGGCACTTCCCAGCTCCTACCACAGCTGCAGAGCACTGGGTGAACATCTAGATCTGGCTGGGCAAATGATGGGTGTTGGCAGAGCAGGTGAACGGGACTGGTGGGGCTAATAGAAGATGGACTTGAACAACCTTGAGCAAGCATCCCATGACCCAGTGCTCCCAGTCCTGTGCTGCCTGCTGACATCCATAGTGGTGGGCATAGCAAGGGAAGGCTTTCTCCAGCTGTCTTTTCCATGGAAAGCCAAGGTATGTTAAAAAAAAACCCAAAAAATGCTGCTCTTCCACTGTGAGTGTCAGAGAGGGGGCTGCTTGTTCACATATTTTAACTTAGAGTATCTAAGGAGGGGATTCTGGATTACTCTTTGTAAACATGCTTTGCCTGATGCAATAATTGTCCCCTTTCTCTGTTTTGGCCTTGTTTCAGGAGAGTTCCTGTATTTCTCTGTGCAAGACACCAGTGGTAGACATATAAATCTTTATACCTGGGGCTTTAGTTCCATTGATGAAGGAAATATGCCTACGTTGCTGTCATGGGAGACTGGATGAATTTGTTCAGGGATGGGGCTGGCTTAACCTGGTTTGATGTCTTTTGCTCAAGCCCTTCCAGGGTTTGCTCCCAGAGCAGGTACCCAAGAGTGTCTCTGCTTTAGCTGGGGCTTTCTGGGATGCCAGTCTGCGCCCTTCATTTTCCCTAGCAGCTGTCTGAGCAGATACCTCTGTGCAGACCCTACTAAGAATGGGAGCTGAAGTTTGCACAGCCCATTAGTGAAGTTTATAAAGCACTTCTGAGATGTTTCTGGGTGAAGAGCTTTTCTGAAAATCACTTCAGTAGTTTATTTGTAGAGCTGACCCACTACATCTCCTATAAATGCTGGGAGCCTGTGATTTTCAAGTGGGATATTTCCACCTGCAAGGACTATTTATCCCCAGTCTTCACCTCCCTGGGAAGAGTCTCAGCCCCTCTGCCCAGCCAGGAAGAAAATTTGCTGCTTCATGACTTGGAGCAATGTTCATGTGAGGGAGAGTCAGCAGGGAAGGGCACCAAGCAGCTATGGGACACACAACCAAGCTGGAATTCATCCAGGCTCTTCTCAAAGGGGTTTTGTGAGGAAAACCAGAGCAGTGCTTAGCTTTTGGAGTCTGGAGGCAAGCTTTGGTCAGAGAGGAAAATGGGTTTAGTTGCCTCACCCTGCTCCCTGCTTACATATGTTGTAGGCCAGCCTGTGCCTTGGCAGGATGGATGGTCTCCTCTTGGCGGGGCGGGATTGCAGGGCAGGATGGAGGCAGTCTGCAGAACTGTGCAGATGCTCAGGAGCAGGTTGCAGGTGAGCAGAGCATGCCATGGGCTACTGAGGGCTTTCCCCGGTTTGTGCATCCTGGGCTGATGTTATGCCAAGTGCTACTACAAATGCAGAGTTACAGCTAGCTCAAAACTGAGCATACCACAGAGGGACTCTCTGGCACAGAGCTTTGTGGCACAGGGGGAAAGCCTTGTCTCTGCCACTCCTTCCTGGCCTGTACCTTTCAAACTGTGCTTTTTCCTTGCAATATTTCTGGGAGAAGAGGTACTAATGGCCCTGTGCTTGTTTTGGATGTACCCGGGCAGGGGCTGGGGCGAAGGCAGGAATGCCTGACACAGCAGAGCCAGCAGGCTGCCTTTCGACAGCAGCTGCAGCAGTGACAGCGTGGGTGTCTCACAGAGAAATGCAGCCATTAAAATGCCTGCCATCCATCCCTGGCCGTGGGTGGCACCCCGCAAAGGCTGCCCCACCCATACACCAGCCTAAAGGCTGCTCCTTCCTCTGTGAACCCGACACCAGCTCTGCAAAGAGAGGTTTTTGGTGGTGCATTAGAAACCCTTACCATAAGTGTGAAAGTCTGGTTTTATGAAAAAGCTTTCCTGTTACTGTGTTGAAAACCTCAGCACTCACAACTTTTAGCTAATGCAAGGAAATTGCACATTGAGAATTTGCCTTTGGAAGCATGACTTTTGAGCCTTGCTGCTGTCTTTTCCTGATGTTTTTGGTCAGCTTCTGCCTGTACAACAAATGGAGGTTTTTCTTTGGGTCAGGAAAAGGTCTTCTGAAGGAGCTGTAGTTTGGGCTGAGCTCAGGTGTTCATCTCAGCACGGGGCTGGGATGGATGGGGCGTTGCAGGAGTGTAGCCTGTCCGCCTTTGCTAGATACTGAGGCACCCATCCTTGCATTTTAAATATGAGTCTCAGAAAGGGAGCAGTGGGAGGCGGCACAGCACCATCCCTTGCACCCATCAGCCTGCTTTAGATCTGATCCAAGGTCACTTCCTTTGAAGGCTGATGTGTTTGGCACTCGCTCTTTGCTTGCTCTCAAAGCTTAGGCTTTGCGCAGATGCAAAGGTAGCAGTAATGATATAATTAGTTTCCCTTTATTTTTTTTTTCCTTCTCTTCATCTTCAAAGGCAGGAAGAGAAAATTCAGCCCCACACACACATGCTGCTTAGCTGGACGCATGAGCTGGTGGGAGGGCAGCCCAGAGCCCAGGGGGACTTGCATTCACACAAGCACTCCTTGTCCACCCTGGTCCTTCCCCAAGAATGGAGGTCTTGTTCCTGCACAGATCCCCCCCATTCCTGAGGGAGGGAGGCAGGAAGCCCAGCAGAGCCTCCGTGCGTAATGGGCCCATGTGTCCTGATTTTATTTGTGCATAAATAAAATCTCTCTCCTGAGGAGGAGCGTTTGCAGCCAGGCAGGGCTCGGGGTGTTGAATACCCAGCTTTGCTTGAGCTTTGCAGGTTCAAAGGCGGCCACTGGCGACAGTGACCTAATGGTTAAACCTGATTGCCCCATGGGCGTGTGGCTGATCTGGGCCAGCACCATCATCTAAGTAAGGCAACAGGATGTGAGCTGGAAAGGAGTCGCCGTCTTGGGGAGCTGCCAGCACCCAGCCCTGAAACCTGCAGGAGCAGAGGAGATCAGGGATGGGAGGTGAGGATAGGCTCCCAGCCGGCACAGGTCATGCCAGGTATGGGAAAAAGGAACGGAAAAAAGCTGGAGAGGGAGAAAAAAGAGCAGGGAAGGTCCAGAAGGTGGGATAGCTATGACAAAGAAGGTGAGCATGTGCGTTGGCAGAGCTGTGTGAAACAATGCAGGAAATTTTCTGTTGAGGCGGTGACTTGTCCCAGTTAAAGATCTTGCCTTAAATGAGATCTATCACGTGTGCAGCTTTGCCACAGAGCTACGGCCATGCTGCAGAGCTGGAATTTACAATGTCTCAAAGCCTGAGGGCGTCTGATGAGGGATCTAATTTAAACCCATTAAACAGAAATTATCTTTCTCAGCAACACGTTGGAGAAGTGCAGAGGGAGAGCCCAGGCTTTTAAGAGGATGGATTTCTGCTGCAGAAAAAAAAAAAAAAAAAAAAAAAAAAAAAAAAAAAAAAAAAAAAAAAAGAGGAAAGGGGAAAAAAGTGCCTACTCAATCATAAGAGCCAGTTTGGCAATTGCACGTAGTAATTAGTTTAATTCAAATACCTAGAGGGGAAAAAATAATTGCAAAACCTGCCCAGAGAGTTTGGTGGTTGTGGGATGGTTCCCATTGGCAAAGGGTCAAGGCAAGGTCCCACCCATCACCTTTGTGTTCCCATGCGTGGGAGGAGCGCTCAGCAGCGCTTCCCGGGAGATTTCCCTCTCCACATGGCTACACCCTTGGCTTGGGCTCATTGCACAAGTATTTTAAGCACGCTGATAAAAGCCCAGCAATCGCTGCCCGGCATTACAAGAACACCTGGCTGCCTCTGGGACACCTGATTCTCTCTGGGAGCTGGGGATCATTTCCCCGTGGCTGCCCATGTTAAATATCACACTCCTGCTCCACTTCTTCTTGCATACAGGACAGCATTCTCCTCATTGTTCCCGGGTATGTGGTGACAACACCTCAGTGTGTGTTTTAGAGGAAAACTGATGCCAGCAGCCCAAATAATCATACTGATAGTAAAAAAATAATTGCAAACATCGTTTCAGAGCTGGGCACAAGTTTATTGAATACACTGCCAGCTTGCTGTTCCTCCCAGTGTTGGAGGCTAATGATTTGCTGACTGGCCGGGTATTTTCTGCTCCTCTGAATGTGACAGCTGTCCTGAACAAAGACTGCAGGACAAAGGAGCATACTGGGTGTGTGTGGGATAGCCTTGTGTCCCAGGGGATGTCCTGGCCATCCGTCTGCACGTGGAGGAAAACCTCGCCTTTGCCAAACTGGAGGTGCTTTCCCATCCACTAGGTTCCTGTTAAGGATGCAAATGTGAGGGATGCTGGAGGGGGAACCAGCCCAGCCGAGCTAAGGACTCACATATCCATCCAAATGGAAATATCCGCTCTTTTTGCAAAGGGGGTGGGGGAATATCTCAAGGGGGTTCTGTCTTTATCTGTGGTTTATTTATTTATTCTTAAAGACCTAGTTAGGCTTAACCCTCTCACTCCTGCTAGAGAGCTCTTTCTCTCTTTCAGACTAGAGAATAAATGGCAGTAGTAGCTTGAGTGGAGCATGGCCCACTCAGGTAATTAGGAGATAGGAAGAATCTGTGTGATTTGCTAGGAAGGCTCAAACATGACCCTAGAAATTACCTCTCCATCCCTAAATCCATGCAGATACCAGCCCTGCCAGGTGTGATATTCAGCAGCACCTTGTGGTGCCAAAGGCATCCCTGGACCCTGTTGAGAACCCACTTTGCCTTTTGGGCAGTGCTGTGATTGCCCAGACTGCTCAGGGAAGAGCTGAACTGGCTCGTGGTGGAAACTGGTCCCTGTCCTGCAGCAGTCCCTAACCAGAACAAACCCTAATTGGACCACTGTAAGTTAATGCAAGAAATTATTTGAAGTGATTTGCTACTACTGCAGGGGAGCAGCATCAGGGATGAAGGGGATCTTGTATGCTCTTCTCTGCTTTTCCATACCAGGACTTGCTCTCACCCTGTGTGTCTCTGCCATCTCTCTTAGGTGCCATGCTTGGGATTTGCGCCTCAGTGAAGCCCTTGACCCAGACGGTGGGTCCAACCGTTGGTGGGGTTTTATATAAACAATTTGGAGTCTCCTCCTTTGGCTATTTACAGCTAATTGTCAATTTAGGTTTGTTTGTTTACCTCTTGAAGAGTAAAATCCCACTGGAAGAGATGAAAAGCCAATAATACAGTTGCAAGAAAGTAACCCCTTATTTTTCCCATAGAAATAAATTCTTGACGAGTTTTTTTGGATTCTATAAACCTAGAATAAAACAATTTGAACAATCCTTCCATTTTGTCAACATATGCATCTAGAGTAAAGGACAGATCAGTTTGCAAAGGTCTTGGAGCCATGCTGGAGCAACTGGGGCCATGGGACCCCTGGAGCTATCGGGTTCCTCCCATTAAACCCCGCTGCAGTGGCTGTCATGGCAGGAAACAGCCCCCAACTCTCATCAGGCAGCATTCCTTCTTGGATTCACTGAAACTGAAGGGATTAGGAGCCAGTGCCTTTGCTCTGGTTTGACCTTTTATTTCAGTGCCCTGAAATGCCACCAAGAAAAAATGGGGGGGTAAAACACATTGTTTTGCTGCATTAAATGCATCTCCAGTATTTTCAGGTTAGAGGGGGCACTGAGGCCAAAGGCTTTCAAATGCTATGGCCAGAGGTTTGCTACATCCACAGCTCAGTCATGTGCAACCCTGCCTGTGCACGAGCTGCCAGCAAGAAGCAACGAGGATGCAAAGCCCTGACATACCAGGCTGCAGTGCCAGAGCCTCCCTGCCACTTCCAGAAACTGGGCCAACCCTCCTTCCAGGTTTTTTCCCCTCCCAGTACTGAGTATCTCTTACTCTTACTACAGGCTTATGTAATTACATACTTTGCGACTTCTTCTAGTACAAAGTCTCCTGCAAGAATTGCACTGATATTGGGAAGGGGAAATTACCTGCTGGAAATGACCAAGTTTGGAGCAAGTACTTTGCGTGCTACGCTCACAGTCCTGACTGCCAGAATTGAGTTGTGTGCTGCAGCATTGCTCTTGAGGAAGCCCAGGTTAGTTTTTGAGAATTGAGCCTCAAAAAAAAAAAAAAAAAAAAAAAAAATCAGCATTTCTATCCAAAAAAACAGCTAATTTTTCTCCAAGTTTCTTGGTCTGGGGGCTATAGGAAAAGAGCCTGCCTACTTCTATTCTTCAATTATTCTGGAGAAATTTAATTCTGTCTAGGGACTGCAGAGGTGAAGGAAGAGGGGAAAGCAAGTTCAGCTTGCTTTGCTATAAAGCTGAGGAATCCATGGAGCGTTGGTGCTCTTATTCCAAAACCAAGAATCCAGTTTTGTGCCTTAGCACAGCACTAAGCTATGGGGGCTGGGGAGGATACAGGCCGTTTCGCAGAGAGCAGCATTTTCCCATGGCAGGGAGCTCCTGCGCCTTCTGCAGCTGGCATTACTGAATTCTGTGGGAAAGAGCTTCCAGAGGAGCACTTCTGCAAGCTATGGTAGGCTTTTCTATCTCCACCACTAACCTGAACTGAACCTCAACACATTTTTCCTCTCTGGTCAGGAGACCAGGTCAAACACAAACAGGTTATCTGGGCTTTCTTCACATCCCACTGCCCAGTCCAAGGCACCAAAAAGCCAAGCCTTACCCACTCTTTTTAAGCCACTTCACCACTGCCGTATCCTCAGATATGCCTCAACAAAAGTTACTGCAGCCCAGAGTACAGTAATAAAAAGTGAACATTTCAAGTAATTTATTTGGAATGGACACATTAATGCAAAAGCAATATTAAGACCAGTAACTGCTGAAAGACATTCAACAAAATAAATACAAATATAGATACTACAAATAATTTAAACTGTGTTTAACACCACCAGTCAGTGTTGAATCTTCCTTGCATCTCATAAATAGAAGATAATAGTTCACAAAGCTGTGCCACTCAAAACACGTGGACACTTTGCTAGAAGTCCTGTACGAAAGTCTTTGGTTTTTCTTTATGCATCTCAGGCAAAGCTCAGGGCTCTTTGCTCAGCAGCCACAACAGACTTGGAGAAAACCAAGCTGCTTCCAGCTCTCTTCTTTGCTTTCCTTCATTGGTACCCTGTCCCATTTCAGTCCAAGACACTCGATCCGGTTTATCATCCAGTGGTATGCTCTAAAGGTAGCAAGAGGAAGTGGGTTAGTTAAACAAGCAGCACAGCAAGGCACAGGGAAAGAAAATGGGGGGCTTTAAAGGGAGAGTAAGCATTGAGCATTTTTTTTCACATTTTTTTTTTTTAGCAGATTCTGTGAGGAAAGCACTGCCAAGTGCCATTTCTTATTGCCCGCCACCCCCACAACGTCCTCTCAGCACACTGCAGAAGCGCGGCTCCCACCAGAAATTCCCCGCCATGCATCGGAGAAGCGGCCAAACCCCCTGCGATGCGTCGGGACACGGCCGTGCTCCCCGAAAGCCCAGCGCTGGCGAGGCCGGCCAACACGGCGCGCTTTCGGGGCGCGGCCGCGGGTCCCTCCGGCCAGAAGGGGTGCGCGGAGCGCGGGGAGCCCCAGCCCGTCCGGCTGCGCGAAGCGGGCGCCGGGGAGTAAAATAATTTTAAAACCTCAAGCGAAAAGCCCACGAAGTGCCGCGGCAGGAGAGCCGAGGGACCCGGCGGGCTCACCTGGGGCCGGGCCGGGCCGGCCGCAGGCTCAGGGCGCCCGGGCCAGCCGCCGCTCCTGGGTGCCCGCCGCCTGCTCCATCTCCTGGCGGCTCTTGAAGTCCTGGATGGCCCGCTTATTCTGGAAGTCGATGAGGGCCATGGTGATGGAGGCGTTCCAGCAGCTCTGGTCCGGACACCGAAAGTCAATCTCCTTGCGGTCTTTGGTGACGATGGTGAAGTAGATGTACTTGCCCGTGCGCTCCACGCAGTCCACCTTGAGGATGGAGCCGAAGCCCAGCTCCTTGCCCTTGGCCCGCTTGTGCCCGTCGGGGAAGAGACTGAGGCTGTCCTTGGTCAGCACCACCAGCTTCTTCTTCCACAGCTGGAAAAGGCTGTCGCTCCGCTTCTCCAGCTCGCCCTCGCGGATCACCTCGGCTTGCATCTTCATCCTCGCTCCCCGGCCGTGGCTCCGGCTGCTGCTCCGACTGGTGCTCGGGCGGCGATGGCCGAGCCGCGCCGCGATGGGAACAATTTATTGCAATGAATCAGCGCCGGCCGCCTTCCGGTGCCTCCCCCGGGGAGCTCGGCCCGCCGCCCCGTCCCGCCCCGCCTCCCGCCCGCCCCGCGGGGCGCGCTCCCCGCCCGTGCCCACGGGGCTGCTGGATGGGGGCTGTGGGGTGGGGGCGGCGGGGGAGGGGGGCCCGGAGTCTACGGGAGGATCTTGGTGGCTGTTTCGGATGGGCAGGCTGTGGGGAGGTGGTGCCTCCCCCACGGGCTGCCTCGCCGAGGGCTTCCACTCTGCTGCTGCCGTATGACGGGACTCCAGTCCTGTCTGCCCGCTCCCCTCCCCACCCATGTTTCCTCTGCCCGTCAAAGATAGCCCCCCCTGCGGTGAGGATGGGGCCACTGTGATCTGAGGCAGCCCCCATCTTGCCCCTCTGAGCATTCCCTGCCACTTCTCAGATCCCAAAGGGGGTACAGGATGCTCCCAACACTCCATTCCTGGGGGCCTGGGTCTGGGCATCTTCACAGCATTGGGTCTGCCCTGGCGTCATCTCTCTCTGGGGCAGAGGGGCCTGAGCCAAGCCTGGGGTGGGCTTCTGCCATCTCTATGGACATCTGGTCTGAGTCCAGCCCCTGGTCACCCCAAGAGGCTCAGCCAGGGCCTGACTAAGCCCACCAGCTTCATTTGAGGCCCTGCATCTGGCCAGCTCTGCACCATCACCACCAGCCCTTCCTTCATCCTTTCCTGAGGGCAGCCCACCTCTCCAGTTTTGCATTAACACTGCTTCCCCTTATTTTTATCCCCTACGATTACTGGGTTTTCTCCCCCCTAGCCCATTCCCTCCTCCAGGGAAGGCACCACAGTTACAGCCTGGGCAGTGGTGCCCAGCACCATGGGGAAGTCAGGAAAGGCTGTGGCAGCTGGAGGTGATATTTAAGAGGCACGTGTGAGCCTGCAGTCCCTTCCTCTTGGACACCTTTAATTTTGTCATTCTTTCACGATAATTGACACAGGGCTGATGCAACTTCCCAGCCATTGCCTTGATGCTGCAGCCAAGGGCAGGGCTGTGCTTAATGAACTTGTTCACGCTGTTTCTCCAGCAGTATTTGCTCAGGTATGTACCATGTACAGCATCACCCTTTGGACTTTAAGCCCTGTTCTCCATCGCCTTCCTTGAATGACTGGCACCCTTATAGGTGTTTGCAAGGCAAAGCCCAGAGGTGAGCTTACAGAGCAGGACCTGGCTCCTTTTAAGAGGCTGGCAGCGCTCCCAGGGACGTCGGCAGGGTCAGAAGACCATTTCCCGGGAACAAATCAGAGCTAGAGCCAAACCCGCTTCCACTGCAAATCACTCGTCTGCCAGAGTATAGGGCCACGCTTTGATAATTCACTGCGGTGTGCACATCTGTGGGGAGGGTCAGAAAAAAGGTGGGGGCTGTGTGATGCTCCTGGGGTGGATGAATGAGCCAGGAATGGTTTGGCTGAGCTTTTCAGGGAGGGATGGGCTAGGAATTGCTCTGGGAAGACCACGGTTGCCATCCCTGCTTGTGGGGTAGGGCAGAGGCTGCAGAACATGTGTGGAGCTGTGACCTTGCATGGGAAGAGCTGCAGGCTTTTCCTTGAGAGCCAACACTGTATCCCACTTTTCAGTGTGATTTATTTTGTTTCAGTGAGGGGAACAGCCCAGATTGATTTACAATTAGGCTGTTCATCTACATTTTCAGGGCAGATGCTGGTCTGCTCTGTAAAACCACTTTCTGACCAAAAGGCCCCATTAAAATAAGGGTGCTGGAGCCAAGCAGGAGCAGAGCTGGATATTAAGCAGAAATCAATAGGATATTTTCAATTTGGCCCCAAAATGAATCAGGGAATGGTCTTTGTGCACAGGAAATGGGACACCCCTTCAAAAAGAGAAAAAAAAAAAAAAAGAAAAAACAGGCAGCAAGTCAGGAGCATACAAGGAACATCTAGAGGAATGGAGGAAGGCTTCTGGTGTGGAAAGGCTGCAGGACTTGGCATGTTTGTGCACACCTTGCTTCAAAAGTTCCAGTAAGAACCGTGAATTTCCTTTTGAATCAAACTTGTTGCTGGGGCTGGCAACTGGGAGGAACCTGTCACTCCCTTTAGTTTGGGTTTAGTTGTTTAGTTGTGTTACCAGTGAGAGAAAGAGAAGGGATTTTTTCTTGCAGCCCAGCACATCACTGTGGCTGTGCCTCGACAGTGTGTGAGCTCCCAAACACAACCACCTTTAATATAAAGTTGCCTTTAATATAAAGTCATCAGGCACTGACCCTTTCTTGCCCCCCAAATACAGGACATCTCCAGGAATCTCAAAATTTAGGAATTTGTCTCTGTTCTTATAAAGAAGGGGGAAATAACACAGTGGGGAGTGTGAACCAGAGGAAGGTGATGGGAAGCAGACTGACATTCAGTCACAGGAGCCTTGTCCCACATGGCCATCTCCCTCTTCCCACACTTGCCAGGGGTGCTGACACCGCCCTCTGCTTTGCCCCAAAGCAATCTCCAATTTACTAGCGGCATTTTAAAAGCCTAAATGGCAATTTGGCATGGCAGTGTGGCTTCATCCCCCTCCCAGGAGAAGGGACCAGCATTTGGCCACTGAGGGGGGTGCTTGTATGTGTGTTGTGTACAGGGATTATGTTATGGGTGTGGGATGGGATGGCCACACTCAGCCTCGATGGATGGGCTGGTGGTGCCAGCTCTTGCAGGCTGCATCGATGGCTCTGCCGTGACACATGTCTCTGAAGTGAATGCCCGCTCCAGAGGAGGGATTTGATCATCGTTTCCGAGCAGGAGGTGTCATGTATCCTGCTGCTGGCAACATCGGGTTGCCTTAGCTACGTGAGTCATGGTAACAAAGCACGGCAGCCAGGCAGGCACTGCCAGGAGTAGCCCGTGCTTTAAGGTCAAGGATGAGGATGGATAGGGATCACACTGAGGAAAAATGCCCAAAAAATGGGGCTTTTCTCAATTGAACTCCACAGGCAGCTCTCCTCATGTGCCCATCAGTAGGACCTGCTGCCCTTTTTTGTGGGATTTAGCCATACATTTATCCCACCAGGGTTTCCAGCTGGCCCCAACATTGCATCTCCCTCCGAAAAGATGCAGGAGCTCCTGCTGAAGCTATTAGCCATTGCAGGGTACTGACATTCCTGCAGCTGTCTTGGGTTTGTTCCCACTGTCCCTATGTAATCCTGGAGCTGTGCATCTCCTCTCCCAGGGCTCTGTCCCTGGAGAAGGACCCCTAATTTTGCTGGCATTAATGCAGGCTTCTCAGCAGCAGAGGGAAGTGGAGACTGAAGGCTGTAAAATTGCTTTTATTATAATGATTTCAACATGACATCTGTAGAGGAAAAAGCTGGTTTACAGGACTGACATTGTAATCCTGGCAGCTGAAATAGATTAGTAACAGAGACATATGGTCTTGCATTGTAAATTGCTGCCCTCCATGTTTATGTTAGTGCGTAGGTAGCTGTATCCACAGGCACATTTAGCTGGAGCTCAGTATAGTGACCACTGGGTCTCCTATGAGACTTGTACTCAAAATGCCCTAAATAGCTGTAAACTAAAAGGGTGGATTGGTACTGGGGAAAGTCTGTGATGAGAAGAGCTTTTTCATGTTTTTCCCATTTTATTCAATTTTTTTCACATCTTTATACTCCTTAAAATATTTGGTTGGGTGTTTTTTTGTTAGTTTGTTTTTCTTGGTTTAGTTAGTTTGTTTGTTAGGGTTTTTGAGTTTTTTTGGTTTTGTTTTTGTTTATGTTTGTTTTGGTTTTTTGTGGGTTTTTTTTTGGGTTTTTTTTGTGTGGTTTTTTTTTTTTTTTTTTTTTTTTTTGGTTTTTTGGGAAGTTTTTGGTTTGGTTTGGTTTGGTTTGGTTTGGTTTTTTTTAGACTGTTCCAGTCTAAACTCTGAGAAATTTTTGCCTATAAGTTCCTTAATATTCTCATCCTTCAGAAATGTCCTGGGACAAGCTGGTGCCATTGGGTCCCTCCAAACTCCACTGGTGAGCTGGTGGGTGCCCGTCCCTCTGCGGGCAGGACCTCCTAGAGGGGCATGGAGCACATCAGGGCCAGCTGCCCATAATGGAGATGTCCTGGGAGGGGGCTCAGTCTCCCTTGGGGATGTTCAGGCCTTGCCATGAACACAGAGGGGGCTTGGGTACATCACTCCAAGATGGCCAAGCTCAGGTGAATAAGTTTTTCTCTTAGGGACAGTTCACTTGGAAAGGTCTCAGCCAGGGGGATGAAGGCCACCAAGGCTGTTTGTTGGGTGATTACAGTAAATGACACACAGTGTCATTGGGTTTAATTTAAACAAGGGCATCAGAGGAAGCATCTTTGCTCAATTTGGGAGATCCTTTTTTTGTACCATACACAAGCCATGGATTAATCAGCAATAGCACGTAGGCCAGCTTGCTCAATTTACTAATATTTATCTGATTAAGACTCTTTTTTCCTGAGAAGCTTGAAATGTCTCATCCCACTGAGTCAGTGTGTTACCATTACATGTTGTAAACTGCTGTAGACAGTCATGGAGCTGTTGTGAGGAACTGGGAAGAAAAGATGTCATTTCCCGTCAGCCGGTCCTTGGCTGTGCTCTGAAGCAGCCAGCCAAATAAGGGTGGGAATGTGCCAAATCAAACCTGCTTAGGAGGACTCCAGACACTTAAGTTCCATAAGGGGATTAAAAACTGGAGGGAGAGGGGCTGTTTTGCTCTCTCTCTTCCCAGCAGCCTGGGCATGATTCTGTGTGTAGTGTGTTCCGCACTCTTGGACACTGTGTAGGTGTTTAGTTTGGTTATTAAAACAAAAATGGAAAAAGAAGTCTTGTGTTATCTGGTCTTTTGAGCTGTTGGTGCCCCTCCTAATACCCATATCTTTGAGCCTCTTGGCCCAATTTCAAGCCCATTTGGCAGAAATACAACAGGTAAAAAGATGCTGCAAGATCCCTGTGTAGCTTGGCCTGGCTTGGAGGAGCCTGGATGCATCTTCATGCAGGTGAGGAAGGTGTTGACCCCACAGTTTGGGTTTGGTCCAAGACTGCTGTTTAGATGCTGGAAGACCTCAATACAGCCTGTTCTCACAATTCTCTTCACAAAGCAGCTTGCTGAGCATCATGGGGGGATCCATGAGATGTCAGTGGGGAGGACAGAACCCCATTGCAGGGCCACCATGGGACTCATGGGGACTCAGTACTTCCTCTTCTGCCAAGGGAATGGAAAGCCCAGCCAGTGGCTTGCCAAGCCCTGCCCTGAACTGAGGGGTTATTTACTGACCCCTCTGAATGCTGTCCACATTTTCCCATGTCCAGTGAGCTCAGGAGATGGTTTAGGCTACAGCTCACAGTTTTAAAATGACAGGACATTCCCCCGCTGAAGGAATCAACTTCTCATACTAAATCTCTTGGGACAAATATTTGGGATATCTTTATTTTCAGCAGCAACAATAAATGTCTGAGATCTCAGGGCTGACACTGATGAGCTCTTTGCATAGGAAGTCCCTGGTGGTTTCAGCTCATGCCATTCAGCCTGACATTGCCTGCCTGGGTAGGCCAGCCAGCCTTTTATTACCTTGCTGTGCTTTTACTGGAGATTGTGAAGGGCCAGGCTTTGCAGAAATATGCTGACACTGCATACTGAAGGTCACTGCTCCACATTAACTGTCCTTTAAAAATCTACCAAGATCCAGGAAGTGGCTTTTAGCCATCTTTGTCCCGTCTTTATCTGTGTGTGGAGTCTGTGGCTGACAAGTGCCAGATGTCCTGTGTCACACCGTGTCACAGGACACGTGCGTGTCACCGTGTCACAAGCGTCAGTGTCACCCGTGTCCTCACCTGGCTGTCCTGACAGCACAGCATTGAGCTCCCTGTTGGCACATCCTCCTGCCCCCGCATTCTGAATTTTGGGGTTTTTTATCAGTGTATAAACTTTTAGAGTAAACACTGAAAAGGATCACAGGACTGCCTTACCACAACATCAGCAGACTTTAGGGAGTTGAGGGAATATAAGGTCATGGTACTGTCCAGCTTTGGGGTGTTTCCTGTCTCCAGGAGGGCTGGGAAGACGTCATAAAGAAACTCCTCCAATGCATCATTCCCAGAAGTGGCCAGGGCCAGGCTGTGGGAAGTAGCTGGAGGGGAAAGAGCATCCTTTCTCCCTCTTGGGTAGCTGGGGTGTGTGTGGTAGGTCAGGTAGTAGAGCTGATATTGTGTTTCACATTGTGCTTTAACTGCCAAATTTTCTTTTTGAAGCTGGGATACTGCCCTATGGCAGGTATGAAGGGAAGCAGTTAGATGAGGGTTTAGGATTTTTATTTCTGTCTACCCTCTCCTGAGGCTTTTACCTCCTTGCCAGTTTTTTTACTGCTGTGATCTTTACCCCGCTGCTCCCCCACGAAACCTGTACCCATGGCCACGTTTCTGCTGGTGCAGGCAGTGGGAGTTGAGGATGCTCTGTTGCCTGGCTGGCAGTGCTCAGGAAGGCTGGAGGGAAACAGGTGTCTCATATGGTGGATTAAAATGCAAAAAATACAGGCAGCAACTTCAGTGACATCTGAAAGCCATGGGGGAGAAAGAAAATCCTAAAAGCATTGGATGAAATGAAGAATGGAAATCAGCAATGTGTATATTTCCAGTTCTGATTGGTTTTCCCAGATCTCACCTATTGCTGATTTGTCTTCCCACTCCTACCATCAAATAAGTGAAAGGATTTGGGGTGAGTCCAGTAGTCCTGAGCTGTGGATGTTGGTGTTTATAAGCTCCACATGTCTCCCAGTTTGTACCTGTCCTTTGCCTCGTGGCTCATGTAGCAGGGATAGCAGGAGTCCACTTGCTCCTCGAGTTAATATTTGCCAATGGGGCTAAGATGTAAAAGTCAAACTTTCTTCTTTCCTGCCAGCTGCTCAGCCCATCTCCTACTCAAACACCTGGCCCCACCTGGGCAAATATTTGCAATGAGTAGCTCAAGGCATGTCCCACCAGGCTGAGAGCTGGGGCTGGGGTTGGGCAAGCATCATTGATGCTGTTATTCTCCACCTGGTAGGTCCCTGTGCCGCTTGGCTGAGCGAGGAGGTGTGAAAGGGAAATCCTAAGCCATAAAAAGCTGAGGATTTTTTTTTTCCTGCTCTGTTAGACATACTACAATTTGGTGGCAGGAAGAAATGGGTTTGAGGAAACCTCTGTATGTTTTGTGGAGGGAGCCAAATGCCAACGTTTTAGGAGATGGGTTTGAGCCTGGTGGTCCTGGGCAGTGTGGGAGCCAAGTGACTGCAGCCTTTACGAGCGGAAAAAAAGATGAAGTGGGAAAGTTTGTGATAAAGCAGGGGGGCAGTTAAGAGGAGGAAATGAGGGTGCTTGGCATGTAACCTTGGCCAGGCTCTGCTCCCCCAGGACAAGCCAAATATAGATTTCCCTGGAGGCAGGGCAGCCCATGTTAAAGCGGAATGATGAACTGGAGGGATGCAGCCATGGCACAGAGGATCAAGGGGGAGAAGGACACAGAGATGTTATGCTCAGCCAAGGGCATCCTGCTGCTTTATTTGGGGCAGTTTTGTTCTCCCATCCCAGGGGTTTCCTCTGGAACCTGGCTCCCATACTTTCCCCTTTGCATGTCCTCTGTCAGCTCAGTGGGGCTCCATCCCAGCCTCTGGTACAGCTGCAGGAGTGGGGAGGAAGTTATTTGCATTGATCTGAAAACTCAGGACTTCTCTAACACTGTGTGACAGCTTAAAACACAGGAACCCCTTTCCTGTGGGGTAATCACTGAGAGCTAGCTGGGACAATTATCACAAAATCTTAGCTATTAGTCCCGTATTACTGGTGTCCTTTAGAAGAGGGATCTTTTCTTCAGCCAAGGACAGGTGGCACTGACTGGCATTTACCACCCAGGATGGGTTTATCTGAGCTTCTCTGGAGGTGTTGTAACCAGGGTTGCTACAGCAGGGATAAACTGTTTTAAATTCCTTGTTTCCTCAATCCATTTATCGGCTATCGGACATTTGTAGTGTGGAGTCCCGCTGGCCTTTGGAGCCCGGAAATGACCTCCAAACGGAGCAAAACAAGTTAAATGGCTTGGCAGGCAGCCAGGATGACTAAGTCATTCTTCCAGTCTTATTGGAGCAGGAGTCAGGCATAGAACCAGACACATTTCCCATAATTGGAAACCCCTGGTCAGAACTGCAGGATCCAGGGCTGCAGCAAAAGCCCTCATGGGCTGTGAGTGGCCGGGGAGGTGATGGGCAGGGCACTCCAGAAAGGACATGCATGTCCATGACTGTGCCTGTTTGCAAGAGCAGTAACCCAAGGACACAAATAGCAAATCACACATTTGGCCAAAATACTGGAAAACAAGGCTGGAGTTTCCGACACAGACACTGCCAGCCCCCTTTCATTGCCAAGGATTTTCTAAAAGCCTTTTTGGACTCCCTTAGGCACATCTCCAGCCTTAACTTTCCTCATGAGACCTTGAAGTGAGAAGCTATGTGAGGGCAGGAGGAAAAATGTTTAATTTCAGTGAGAGCACCTCTTTTCTTCCTGCCATGGAGGACAGGATTTATCTGTGGGCACTCCAGCAACATGTGGCAACAGCCAAGCACCCTGTGGGAGCCATGTGGGCTTCAGCACCCACAGTTCATTTAACACCCATTCAGCCACCCTGTCGGCAACACTTGGCCCATGGCACCACTGAAACCCATCATCACCGCCAGATGCTGCTGGGAAATGGGCAGTGGAAGAAGAAAACTAGCACTCCCTGGGTTGGTCCCCTGGGTGGAGGTGTCCATGGCACTGAGATTTTTGGCTCTGGCTGGCCTCTGAGCACATTTCTTTGCAGAACACCCAACCACAGCCTCTCCCATGGCTGATAACAAGCTTGACCTTTATCTTTGGTGACTCATGGCTGCTCCTGTTTCACTTGCATGTCAAGGGCTGGATGTCTCCTCCATGGGAAAACTCTTTGAGTGTTGACCAGGGGCAGGAGAAGCACAACCACACCTGCAGCCAGAAACCCCCTTTAGCCACAGCCATTCCACCACTTATTGTCCTTTGGTGCTTCTGGTGTCAAGCCAGGTTCTAACAGTGATGGCTGCTCACAGATGGATGAGGATAAGGATGAGGATGAGGATGAGGATGAGGATGAGGATGAGGATGAGGATGAGGATGAGGATGAGGATGAGGCTGCTCCAAGGGAAGGACACCCTCTTCCCCAGCCTGAACTGCAGGAAGGTGGTTTTCATTCTCTTCAAGCAGTTGCTTGCATGTCATCTTGGGTCAAGTGATTTCTCATCCAGCAATAATGAGAGAAGAAAGGGGGGAAAGGCTTTCATCTCATGAGAAAGCTGGGTACTGGGATGGAGAAGCAGCTGTCTCTGTGGGAGCAGACTGCACTTCTCTGAGAGATAGCAGGCTGTGGGTCACTGTAAAGCAGTCCCCTCCAAAAGCATGCTGTCATTGATGATTGCTGTGGGTAGCGAGGGCAGATGAGCTTTTGTTGAGCATCTGGGACCCCAGGGCAAAGGAAGTGGGAAGGAAGGGAGGAGGTTTGTGCTTGCAGGGGGCTGGCATGTAGCCTGCAGTGGAATCTCAACCCCGACCTTCAAAGGGAGGAGGCTGCTGGCTCAGTGCTGACTGTCCCAGCTCCCACCCGGGTGTTTAAAAAGGCAGGTTTCACTTCTCCCTGGTTAAAGACGACCTTGTTCTCCCATCTGGCGCGGGGTTGGGGCGGCTGGCCGGAAGCAGTGGTGACTCAGCCTGCCCACGCAGCAGCCGCAAGCCAGCTCCAGCTATATTTGACAAGCAGATGAACTGATCGTTGCTCACAAGGACCTTGCACCTTGCCTTCTTTCCCTTTTCTTCTCTTTTCTTTCACCCTTGCCCTCCCTGGGGCTGTGCTCTGCAAAGTGGCACTGGCCACAGTGCAGGCCTGGCCACCTTCCTGCCTGTGGCTGCTGTTCTGTGGGCACTGGTGGTCTTGGGCATCCTAGCCATGCCTGGCCAGCAGCTCGGTGGTCCCAGGGCCACCTGGCCCTGCAAGCCAAGGGCAAGCCCGGCAGCGGCGGCTGGGGCGGAGGGAACGCCAAGGGCGCAGTGCAGCCGTAGAACCGCCTGCTTTTCTTCTTAATGATTTTTTATCTCTGTTGAGAGGAAGTCGTAAAGCGATTACGTTTTATTGAAACACGATGAGGAAGGACATCCCAGCACAGGGAACCAAGTCAAGGCCAAAGCTCCGGCTTCCTGGCTGCCAGAGAGAGCAATAAAACAGAGAGACTCAGCCAGCAGCTCGGACCCTGCAATTATCACTGCTTCCCAAGGGACATTTCTACCACATGCCTCCATTTTTCCCTCTCCAGTCATGCTTTAGCACAGACAGACAAGGTGGTGTCTACAGGAAAAATGAACACGTGAGCTGGGTGGGTCAGTTCCACCTTGGTGCTTACTGTGTGGGGTAATAGGGAAGGTGTTTCTATCACAGGGCAGCTGCCTGCTGCTTGGCATAAGATAAGATAAGATAAGATATAAAATCAGCTCCCAGCTGTGGCTCTTCTTTAGCTTTCAGACACACATCCCTCCCCAGCAGCTCCTCCTGCCAACATGCACCCAATACTTTATCCAGGAGGCATTTCTGGCTGGTGCAGTGTGTGGGGAGGGATTGGTTTGGCTTCGGAGGGCTTTTTGGGGTTGGGTTTTTGTGGGTTTTTTTGTGGGTTTTTTTTGTTTGTTTGGTTTGTTTTGTTTTGTTTTAAGTTATTTGCTGCCCCTTTGATCTGCTGGCTCTGAAAAAAAAAAAAAAAAAAAAGCTGATTGCTTGGGGGTGCTGGGGCAAGATCTACAATTGCCAGCGGCGTGGCTGGGAGGCATCTGGCTTCCATCTGCTCCTGCCAGTCAGCCCAGAGTCCCCATTAAGCCCTCCCAACCCAGGGGAATGAGGGATGAGCCCCCCGAATGTGCCACTGACAAGCTCGAAGGGGGTCGGTCCCCCCTCCCCTGCACCAACACCGCCTTTAATTAAATATTGAAATCATGTAATTGCCTGTTCATTAAAGCAAATTAAAGCCCGGCTGACAAGGGAGGAGGCGGCACATTTTGCAACTTGCTGCGGAGATGAGAAAGCGCACACCGCAATTACGGTGTCTGTTTGCTCTGCCTTCCCCCAACGTCTTCATCAGGGCTGCCTTTGAAATCGGACCCTCAGTGAGATGGTGCTGCCGGGCTCCTCGCACCCGGCAAACCCCGCGTATTGGTCGGGCTGGGTGCTGGGAGAGGCTGCCGCACACCGCGGTGGGGAAGGAAGGCCGGGCTGCCTCCTCTCCTTCCTCTGCCTCCTCCTGCCCTGCACCCGCAGATGAGGCCAGGTGTGGAGGAAGGATGCCCAGGGGGATGAGGGGCAGAGAACAAGACTGGGGGGCAGCATTCCCTGTGCCAGGGGCTTGCTGGAGCTGGATGACTACTGCAGCTCTGCATTTTGGTCTCCATCTCCTAAGGATGCTGCAAAGTCATGGATGGCTCTTTTCCAGGGCCAGGAGCACCCACAGGGGTGATCCCCACCCCTGCTTGGATTGGGGAACAGTGCTGACCTCACGCTGTGAGGTGGGGTGAATGTTCAGAGCGCTGCTCGTTTGCTGTCCCCAGCCATAACAGCAATCAATTCCCAGGGGTTCAGTCCCAGGGTGTTTATTTGCAGCCTCTTTGGCCTCATGGAGGGAAAGGGACTGAAACACCTGCTCCCAGAAGGCAGAAGATGAAGCTGGGGGTGGAGGGAAAGAGGGATCCATCCCCTCTTTTCCTTGGCCAGGAGATCCCAAAAACAGCCAGGCCATCTCTGTGACCTCAGGAGTTTCCAGCTGAAGCAGCTGCAGCGAATCTGAGTCTGCACTCTGAGTGCAGAGCGGCGCACACGTGGGATGCTGCACCGCTGCTGCTCCATATGCCGGCTCTGTGATTTTCCCTTGTGCTGCCCGGCTTTGAAACGCCTGAGCAAGCAGCCCTTGCAGACACGTTATTGCACACACGCACTTGCCTACGTTTCGCGTTTTGACCTGAACTGTGCTTATTAACCTTTTTTTTTTTTTTTTTTTTTTTTTGTGTAATAACACTCCAGTGTTCTTTGTAGGCAATCTGTCTTCAAAGATCTCCTTTTTAATCTTTTCATATGCTAAGCAACAATTCAGGCTATATAAATTTCACATTGAAAGTACATAATTTGTTTTTCACTGATTTTTTGAAGCGGTAGGAGATGAAACGGCTCAGGGGAATGTCAGCAGCAGTTATATCTTAATTGTTTTTTCTGTGCATCAAAACGCCTTGAACTATTTACTCCTGTGCAGGAGCTTTGCATGACCTCTGCAGCAAGTGTTGTAACTCCCCTAACAAGTTTATCCCATCGCCGACTTCAGCAGTTGGCTTTAGTAGGAGCTCCAATACTCATCTCTCACCCAGCTTTCTCATGCTCTTTCTGTTTAGGTAAACCAAAGAGTTTGGAATGTGCCTTAAGTCAGGAGCATGAAAAGGAAGAAGGAAGACCAGATAATTAGGTTAAGTAAAAGAACAATTAAAAAAAAAAAATAAAAAAATTCCCAACCTCCTTCTAAGTGTGATGTTAACAGAGTTTATCAAATAGACATTACATAACTAAGCAAGTTCTCATTTATCCCTAAAAGGTGGACTCAACCAGAGTGAATTTGCTTTGTAAAAAAAAAAGAAACAAATTTAACAGCTCACAAGGAATATTTGCACAGTGCAAAAACATGCATTAGTGATAGATCAGACCATCCTATGCTGTTTGGTTTCTGCCCCAAACAGGGGCAAATTATTATTTTTTGTTCCACCCTTTAGGTTGTGATGAATGATGAGTAAATTCCTTTCCCTAGTGTTTCCCTTCTCTTCAGCCCTTTTTTTTAAGCTGGGATGAATCTAGTATGGGTTATGTCCACCTTGCAGGTGCTGGGGGCAAGCAGGGAGGCGGGGGCGAGCCAGGAAGAGGCCACAGCATCACTGGTGATGCTTTCTGCAGAAAGGAAACTTTGCTGGGAGGGATCTTTTTTGCAGTGGAGGACTGTTTCCAGGGAGACTCACAGAAGCCATGAGGCTTCTCTGTGGAGCAGAGCTGGCAGCTGCAGCACAGGCTCACTGGGTTGTATTAACCTGCTCTGGCATCCCCACAACAGTGTCCAAATTCCCACGGTAAAATCTGGAGGGTAAGGCAGCTTGTGCAAGAGGTGAGCACTGCTGGGTGGAGCGAGTGTTTTCACTTGTGTAATGGCAAGGTGAACCAGCAGAGAGGAAAGCCAGTCTGGAAACAAAAGCTGGCACTTGACAAACTGCTCAGTCTTCATTCACATGATGCCTCATTAACAGCACACAGGCTTGGATTAAAAAAAAAAAAAAAAATTCCCATTTCTTTTTCTTGGATGCTTGTCAAACCAGAGTGACTTAGGGCATCTATTGTTTAGGATTCATGGCCCGGGCCTGTGAGAGGCTGGTGATATTTAGGACATCAATATGAGCAAATGGAAAAAAAAAAAAATTCTGCTATTACTGTGATAACTATAAACCATTTGGGAAAGGGAGGGTGTAAGTTTTTCCATGCACAGGTCACAACTACTGCAACAAAGTTGTTTGCACAACAATTTTTAGTGAAAAATGTGGACAGCAAAGGTAAAAACTGTGAGGACTTCAGCCTCAGGGGAGGAGTCCTGAATGGATATTGACATAAAATCAATTCCCTGTGGATTTTAGTTGGGGAATGATACAGGTACTTATCCTTGGGGAAAAGCAAGAGGATAAAGAAGCATAAATGCAGAACTCTTTATTTTTTACATATTTATTTATACATTGCCATTTGTCATAGACTCAGAATTGTTTGGGTGGGAAGGAACCTTAAAGAGTATCTTGTTCCAACACCCCTGCTATGAGGAGGGGCACCTTTCACTAGACCAGATTATTCAGAGCCCCATCCAACCTGGTCCTGAACACTGCCAGGGATGGGACATCCACAATTTCTCTGGGCAACCTATGCCAGTGCCACACCACCCTCATAATAAAAGAATTTCTTCCAAATATCTAATCTAAACCTGCTGTTACTCAGTTTGAAGCCTCCTTGTCCTGTGAGTATATTTCCTCTAAATAGTCCCTCTGCATCTTTCCTGTCAACTCAACTGGGAAGGATGCTTCCTGAGCTAGAGTTGTTTCCAACAGGGCTGGAGCAAAGATGCTTCAGAACAAGGTGCACATTTCAAGCACAAGTTCATAAGGTGGTGCTACCTCAATGCAACATCAGGCAGCGGGGCCATGTCTCACATCTTGAACTCACCTGTGCATTGCTGAGCTCGTAGGGATTATCTCGTGCTGAACTAGTCTGACCTCTTCTTACATGTCCCTCTGCAGTGTGGGGCTCCTCCGGCCTGGGCTGTGCTGAGCTAGCTTCCCAGCCAGACCTCATTTGCTTGAGGAACTGCCAGCAAGGCAGCATTTAACTGAGCGTGAATCTATTACGAGTCTCCTTTATTCCAAAACAGGAAAAGCTCATTTAATGATACTAGTGGAAACACACAGACCATCTTAATTTTTCAAGGTACCACAGATCCTAACCAAATAGCAAACCCCAAATAACTGAACATACTGGAACTGAACCGAAAGGTCTGTTTATCCCAAATACCAAATTTCCTGGAAGGTACCCTGATACTGTGCTGGAGTCCTGAGAAACCACAGGCTGTCCCCAAGTTTCAGCTGGCAGCAGAGCATTTGCCATTTGTTCCTGTATCAGATAGGGCAGCACGGCAGTGCCTCCAAGGCTCTCTTCCTAGACAATCCAGGCACTGAGAGGCTGTTAATCACGCTGTGTCCTGAGCAGGTGACATGCCAGATGAATTCCTCTTGGAGTGCTTTCAGCTGCTTCAACTTTCAGGCCCAGAACTGGAATTTTTTCCTCCCTCAAATGAGAAGCCACCAACATGAAGGCTGCATCACCAAAGCGTGTTCCCACAGACTAAACTTGAGGGTTTTAACAGGGTGCTGAGACGGTAATCAGGCATGGATGCACATAAACTTTTTGCCTTTCACCTCACCATTTTTAAAAATTACCACTAGCTTTACATAGGGCATTCATTTATTTCTCTCAAGGCCCAGTCCTCAAAACACACCAATATTTAAAAAAAAAAAATTAATTCAAACAATAACTTGTGGGTTTTTGCATACCCACACTCCATCAAGCCTGGATTTGCCATTCAGCCTGGATTTATCAAGCTGTGACATTCTGCCTACCACCTCATCAGTTCTTCATACTCTGTTAAGAGAAATGAGCTGTACAGGTACCAGTTCACTTCCTGTAGACAAAGTCTGTAAGTGAAAACAGAGAAGTCTAAGTACTGCTCATCTCTGCCATTATTGGTGAGATCTGCAATGGGAAGATCACGCCTGGGTTTAGACAAGTTTTGTTTTCTATTAGGCTGTGTCAACCAGCATTAACTCTGCTTGAGCGAATCCCAGCTCAGCTTTCCCATCGCTTTCCCTAGGATGAACATCTTGCTAGGCAGCTTCATTACCCACCCATCTCATTTGGTTCCCTAGATGCTGGCACATTTGCTCCGCATGTTCTGGAATTTCCCGTTTTCTGAAAATTAAAGTCAGCCTTTCAGGATTCATGCACATAAATTACTTTGGTGTGCTAATTTGCAGATGTTTATCTCCAGGTAGCAGCACTCTCGTTTAACCATGTAGTGGAAGGTACTGCTTGAGGATGGGGAACTATTATTAAGTTTCTTCCAATATAAAGAGAAACAAACCAGGTCAAATCTCTCAATTTGATGTACCTTGCACTGTGCTGAGCCAGTGTGCACATGGGCAAGCTCCATTTGTTATTCCTGTCCTTGTCAGAAACACCTTTACACTGCTCTCCATGCCTGCCGGAGTGCACTGCAGTCAGACTAGGTTACAAAATCAAATTTTTTAAAATAAAGCCCAGAACCTATCCTTTTTCCTGCCTTCTTTCCTCATTCCTGCCTTAACACTATGGCACCTGAGCATTAGTGTTATATTTTCTGACTGCAAGGTCAGATGTGAGAGTACCTTAACATTCATAAACCAGTTTGGCCCCCAGCACCTCATTCAGTTCGTGACCAAAGTGCACAGATCACGTGGAATCTTATAATGATGCTGCCTCCCTAAAATCCCCCAACTCCTACAAAAGATTCCGGACTGTTTGCTTGCAAATTGAGCAAGTTTGTTCTGATTTACATCAAAGAACTGTACACAGCTGTATTTACAAGGGCTCCTGTTTTGGCTTTTGGCAAAGGTAGATGTTGAGCCAGGAGCTATATGGCCAAACATCTGGAAGGTGCTGTGTTTAACACTCCACCATTCGCAATGGGATGCTCGTTTCTCCTAGGAAGCATCACGGACCAGACAGGCACCACCAATCATGTTTCACAACTTTAATAGAATATTCTATCTATTCTGTACAAATTGAAAACACCGTATTAAGTTACAAATGTGTAAGGTAAGGCTGGAGCACTCTACATGCCTGGTCACAGTGTTGATACAGCTGCTATTCAACTGCTGCCAGAGGTTGGTAATGGATGCTGAAACTAGAAACGTGTACTTTAAGTGCCACACAACAACAAAAGGTAGTTTTGCAGACTTCAGAACTTTAAATAAAACAAATTGTGGAATGGAATAATTTCAGTGTTGCAAGTAAGACACCCAAACTTCAGATTTATTGAAGTGACTCATTTTGATAGATTTCTGTATTCATAGTGAAACACTAAGACACTAAGCAATAAGACTACTGGAAACTGTCTGGCTCTTTGGCTGCAACCCACTTCCACCAACAGCAACAGTTTGGCCTTTGCATTTTGATCTTCATCTAGAAGAGCTGTCATTTTGATGCGAGTTTGTTTCTTCTGTCTAGACTACTACATTGAGACTACTTTGAATTACCTGTTTTACAAGTACCCATATTGTATGCAAAAGAGGAAGAAAAATTTTCAAGTATATTAAAAACTATTAAAAAGCACAAATTCTGTCAAAGTAGTTACAAACATGAATAAATAAATAGTAAGATGAACAACTAAATCTCAAATATGACACCCTCTTCAATGAAGTAAAATTACTTCAACTCAACTGGGTTGTACTGAGATAATAAATATGACATTGAAAGCTGCTCAAGCACTAGTTCAATTTGTAGGTTGCAAGAAACATTAAAAAAGGGGGGAGAGAACTAGCAAAAATGTCATATTGCTCTATCTGTTTCAGCTACCATACATGTAAATCCATTTACTTTAGCTTCTCAACACATTGCTATTCCACAATTTTCAATGTTGAGCAAGAAAATGGATAATCCTCACATGGTAGTCTGGACTATTTCCCTATGCATAGGGCAAAAGGCTCTAAAGGCCTACTGACATACTTAGCTACAGTGTACCAACGGCTGTAGAGTGTGCTTTATTTAAACCTCATATTTCCCAAATGCATTGAAGTTGCCACTGTACATGTTAAGCAATAAAGTTAGTGAAAATCATGCAATTTAAAACAAATTAATTTTAAGCATTGTTAATAAGATTGTGCTGCAGCGATAGAATATCCTGAACTGCAGGCCAGGTATCCAACTATTTATTACAAGTTGTTCAAATATCACTTCCAAGTGGTATTTCCTTATTATTGTTGTTTGCATTCAGCAGGTTGGCTGGACTCTTTCTGCATAAAGGGAAAAAGAGAAAATAAACAGTTAAAAATCAAATAGGCATAAAAGAAAACACTTCAACAAATACAGAGAAATTGGCTATGCAGTTCTGAATTAACTAGGTATCACTAGCATGTACAGAAATGCTACATGAAAACTACATCATAAAGGTCCAACAGAGTCACCATATTTATTGGGTTTCCCCTTCCCCCCAGCTGCTTGGTACCCCGCAATTTTTTATCTGTTTTTGTGCTGTTAACACTGCATCCTGTAGGCCAATGTTCACACAAACAAGAAAGCAAACCACCACCTACTCCCCTCAACAACAGGCTCTATTTGACTTCCAGCCCTATTAAGCTATTTTAACAATAAACTGCCACCTCCTCCAGCTCTGAGGAGGGAGCCAGGCAGGCTGCTTATTCTGCAGCATGTCCAAGTTTTTCCTTAGGAGCCTTGGTCTTTCTGCTAAGGTGATAAAAATGTAATTAATGTGTTGATTTCTTCTAGGTTCTGCATCACCAGCAGGTAACTATTCAACAATTTAACACTGGGCAAGAAGTCCATATGTTAATCTGAATATGTAAAAGAAGAAACACCTTCATTAGGTAGTTAAACAACTTCCCCTTTGGCAAAAGGAAGTGTATTTGGGAATGAGAACAAGTACTCAAACAGCTAAGAACATTAGATTTACACTGCACTTCTTGCTTTTTTTCCATTGTAAAACAGCATTCTTAGAAAGCAGGATAATTTATTCAGTGAATTTCCACTTTGCTTCTCCCCTTACCATTCTTAATATAGTTTATTATACACAAACAGCAGTCGCAGAAACCTGCTGCAGTCTAGTAAAGAAAAATACCGGTATGAAACACGACACCCTGAACCTCACTGATGCAAAGTAAAATGTTTTTTAGTTACTATCCTAAAGAAGAGGTCTCTGTGTTATAAAATATGTACCCATGCCAAGTTCAGTATACATCAGAAAAACCAAGAGTTAAGACAACTGAAGCATTTTGCCTCTAGTAAGGAAGAATAGGTGCAATTTGAACTTCCTTATCAAGAAGTTTTACCCCTGATAACCTGCACTAAACCCAGGCTGTTTCTCTGTTCCTCACCAAAACTGCTTTACAGTCAGAGTGATCACTATCATTCCCACTACAATTCAGCATTAGAGCCAAACGCACTGATGTGTCAGAGACCTTTCAGACTTCTTCCTTGTGGTATTCCTCACTCAGCACATCTGGCTAACTTTAACTTTGTTCTCTCTCATCTGCCTCAATTCCAAGTAACACCAATGTGAAATTACATTGCACTGACTGGGGAATAAATACAGGAAAAGGGGTATGTTTACACAAGCCACAAAACTAGTATTCTTGCTCTTAAATTAAAATTTAACTGCCACTGGAACTACATTGCATGCTACTCCTTTTTACTAAGGGTCAGGCAAAACCCAGCAGCATTTTTATCTAAAGTTTTCTGAAGGTTTCTTCTTTTGACTCCTTGAAATTTGAACCTGGCCAGAGTAATGTGCAGGCAGCATCACTTCCTCTCCTCTCTGCATTCTGGATAAGGGCCATGATAAAATAACAAACCTGCTATTTAAAATGTACTTTAAAAAAATCTTTCCATCTCCTTCCTTCCTAGTCACCTGTTATATTTAGATCAAGACACACCTGGGTTGACCACTGCAACCATTTCTGCCAAATTTTAATGATCAACCACACTTGTTATATTTTCTAATAAACTCCACTATCTTTTCCTTATTTCTGTAAACACTTAAATCATATTTACTGCATATAACTGTTTATCCTGTGAAAACTGAGTCACAGAGATCACAAAGTTATTTTTAAGGACCTTTCAGTGTTGATTACTGCTCTCAAAAAACAGTTTGAGGGGTTCCTGGATCTGAGTCAGTTGCTGGAGGATTTTGAGACAAATACTGCTATTTTTAGGTTACACTTGAGAATGTATCTGTGTTGGCCCTATATACAGAATGTTTAAGCAGGCCCTAAGGATCAAAGCAGTATTTCAGATCCAGACTCTAACACAATCCATGTTCTCCCACCACTTTAACACTCAGCACCGTGTACTGAGGAAGCCAGCATGTGAGCTCGATACTGCCTTCAGCTACCCTCAGCCTCATGCAAAGCATCTCACAGCCTAATCCCAGAGGACACTAGCACAAAGAGACCACAATTCCCTTCCAGTTACAGCTGCTCCAGCAGGCACATGCACACTGAAACTCATCTCTGGGCTTTGCTGGCTCCTGTAAGATCCAGGCCCAGACTCCAAGCTGTGTGACGGAGAGCGGACACCCACACTCCCTCAGGCTAGGCTTTAAAGCCTGAGCCTGGTCTTCCTGCAGAGCCCAGACTTGGTGACACTGGGTCAGCCAACCACTACCACTGATCTGCCTTAGCCCCTGTACTGTTTATCACCCCATCCATGATATCTTAGAAAGGAAGTGAAGTGCATTGGCCAGGCAATAACGACCAGAGACACTTGAACTTGCAAAGATAAGGAGGAATTGCATCTCTTTTAAAAATAAATTTAGCAGTAAACACACATACTCAAGATTGCTACCAGGGCTATAGAAACAAGAATTCTTCTGGTTGTAAACAGATTCTTTACAGTAACCATAGGCAGACTTAAGTTCATCTTAAAATTGGTCAGATTTAAAAATTTTTAATTTATATTTATTTTTTATTTAAAGTATTTCATATTCACTTATTCTGTTGAAGGAGTTAAAACTGCTCCGAGCCTTTAATTTCATTTTGAGATACTGTTGCAATGGATACCAACAAGCTGAGTGATAGTCACACCTATTTTTTCTCTTTTGCTAACAAAGATCAATATATATAGCTTTTTGTTACTGTCATTCACTTATTGCATCATTTTCTCAGAATTAAAAATTGCACCTAAAATTTGCAGGAACATAGAGCTAAAACAAAGAAGAAAGCAGGTCTGAGGTAATACTGCTTTCATGACTTTCCTACAAACCCCACTGTGTCTGCCCATCCAGTCAAACTGGTGTCCTAGAGGATGGGGACATAAGCCCGAAGTTTCCATGCCATTTATTTCAGAAATTTTGTTTTTCAAAAAGACATCCTAAAGGAAACACTGAATTTCTGTCAGTGTTCAGTGTTTAAACACTGATTCAAAGAGCAATCAAGTCTTTATCTCCTCACTTTTCCAATTCACTTTTTGGGAAGCTTTCCATTTGCTAAAGTGGCCATGCAGGAACAGGCCTATCAACAAGATCTCATCTGACTCCCCATGATCTCTGCTGCCAACAACAGTATCAAGGCAGGCAGCAGGCACTAAATCCGATGTCCTTTCCAGTGGAGAAGGTAGAAAGTCTTTCTGAAACATCTTCAATGGAATAGTCCAATTATGGGACCTAAAGCAGAATCTTATCTTTATTTCCTATTCTACGTTACTGAAGATGTAAAAGCAAGAATAACAGAATGTAAACCCAGAGCTAGCTGGAGTTAAGCAAGCAACCCTAACCCAAACTGCCTGCCTCCACAACAGGTTCTGGAAATTAATCTGCTGCTGACAGAAAAATGAATCTGCTGCCACTGTAACCCAGAAGACAAAGGATCTTGAAGCCCATGCAGTCTCTTACCTACAGAGCAGCTCTTTTGCTCATGATTCAAACCAGTACTCTGCATTACCCTGTCAGCTACTTCTCAATTCAAGCACAGCCTCAGCAAGGTGAAATAAAGGCAACTAAAGGAATGGGACATGCAAGCACACAGAAAAATGGACTAGACAAAACCAGCTACATTATCCAGTTTTGTAACATCTTCTGAAGACACTTTCAATCATCTGACTGCTCAGTCTTCCAAAGCCACAACTTATACATGGTACAAGTGCTTTGTGTAAGAGATGATAATGATCTGGTTGTATCTGAACAACTCAAATGTACTTAAAACTCACAGGAAGGAAGGAGGAAAAGTTTACAAAGCAGAAAGTGTTGACATGCAGCAAATATACTACAACAATAAAGGAGGAGGTAATATGGAAACAAATGAAAAGAAGAAACTGGATTTGAAAGGAAAACAGACCAATTATTTTTGTGTACATGGAAAACTATTCTAGATAAGAAAAGCAGAGGGTGGGAACTGGAAGGCAAAGAAAGGCAAGGAACAGGGGAAAAAGAGGACCAGAAAATGGTACAAGCAGGAGAAAGAATGGAAAACAGGACAGGACCGGGATATCAGTGTCAAAAAACGAAATAAAATAATTACAAGTTGACTTGAAAAACTGGAGCTAGTAGCTAACAATTTTAACTGTAGGGAGGGAACACAGCTGTGCCACAGACTGCAGCAGGACAACAGAGAAGCTACTGTGACAAACAGATGTTCTACTACTGCAGGTGAACCACCAGTGCACATATGCTGAGGCACCAAAAACCCACACAGAAGCACAGCTTCATTTTGAGTTTAACAAAGGCAAGGAAGGGCATTATCTATGCACAGGGAGCAAGCTGGAAGGATTATAGCTTCTTCTAAATAATTAAAATAAAAAGAAACAAGCCTAAAATACAGGGGGGGAAGAAGTATGGAGGCTGTCGCAGGCATTGTTCTCTTCGAGGAATGGGATGAAAAGTGAAAGATGACAGGATGCAACAGAAGGAACTTTCTTTCTTCTTTTAAATAAAGAGACCAATGAGCAGAAGAACAATGCCTGTGCAGAATCATGAGAGATCAAGAAAAGGCTTCTAAGAGTGACTGCCTGCCTTTGTCAGGCAGCATAAATAAGATGCTGGAAAAGGCATACTAAGTAAGCTGATGACTTAGAAAAGTTTAGGAAGACCAGAGAAGATATTTAAGAAATAATTTGCAAGTGCATTAGAAACAGTAAAGAGATGCAAAATCAAACCAGAAACAAGGAAAAATAGTCGGACAAGTCTCAGTATCTTTTATCATGTATATATGAAATACAGTTTGATTGCTACAAAGGCAAAGCAGGAAGTGTGCCAGGAAGGCAGAGTCATTCTGAAAAATCCACTTTAATTACATGATTTAAAGGCACTCATCCCTATACCCATTTAGTTCTATTTTTTACTAATAAAGCCTAAACTCTGAAGTCACCATTCCCCCATTTCTTTTCCCCATACAAGGGAAAAAAAACAAAACAAAACAGAAAACCCTAGAAAACAAACCACATTGCATGACTACAAATGGGACTCTTGGAAGTTAGGTATGAATGGAATTCCACCTTACCTAGAAATGTATGAATGAATAACAGACTTATATTACACCTAAATGGGAAAAAATTGAAAGGAACTGTCAGCATGGATGAAAAGTGAAATGTACAAAATAATACAGAAGGCAACAACCATAACCTTCCAAGATAACGTCAGCTTTTTTTCCCTACAGAATACCAAATCCTCTAGAAGGATACTTCACACAAACATACGTTGATGTAGAACTAATATTGTTTCTCAGCTATCCAACTTTTTCCCATTACAGGTACATCACTGCATCCGAATCCTACAGAACAGAGTCAGAATACTGATTTTTGCCAATCTAACCCTGTTTGATTGATCTTTGTACAAGACAGACTTTCTTTAGTATACAGAATTTCTCATTAAAGAAAAACAAACTTGACTTTTGATAGTGACAAAAACCATTTACTAATGATATGATGATGTATAAAACTATACCAGAAGAGTGACATGTCAAGCTGCTGTTAAGACTTTTATCCAAACATCAAGCAGTTTTGCATGCCTTTCACTTTTTAATCTGTCTTTATAAAATTTTTAAAGCTGATGTTTTTTAAGAACTACATGAACACAAGTCTATCATCACTGTCCCAGCCTCACAAAATAGAAGCATTTACCATGACTGAAGAACTGAAAAATACCTATCAGAAGGAACACTAACCCTCAAGGCTGAATTTTAAGCCAGATATCATAAAGTTTAAAATTCAAAGTTGAGGACTGACATTTTTTGATTTCTAACCAAGTACAGGTAGAGTCTAACCTGCAGCCATCAGGAAAATGATAAAGAACAATTCTAAGGAAAATAACATAAACAAACAAGCTAGTTGAGATTTGTCAGACTACTTCTAGCTTGAAGGCCAGCCAAAGAACATCTGAAATGACCTTTCTGAAAGAAAACTGTATCAGCATTACACAGGGACGCCATTAAGAAGCAAAGGCACAGACTGGAAATTATCTTAGTGCATGTTGGAAGCAAAAACCTGCATTTTCTCAACTGATGGAAACATTAACTTCTCTTTGAATAGCAATTTGAGTGCTGAAGATAGTAAAAACATTGCAGTCAGAAGCTAGGGTGGTTTTTTGATTGATCTTTTCACAAACTATCATACCCTTAACTACACTGCTCATGATTATAGCCTGTGTTATGACTAAGCACACAAAAGTCCTTACCTTTGGATCAGTCTCTGCATCTTCCTCCTCTTCTCCCTCCTCTTCCCCCTCCAACTCCTATGACAAAATAGAGATAAACTAACAGAAATTAAAATAGGTTAAAATTGCAACATTTTGTAATGGACAAAAAGCAAACTAGCAAATTAAATTATCACTGTATTGCAGAGTGTTTCAGATGTCAGCATTTGGCTGATTTAAAAGAATTCAGCATCTTACAAGTTTTAAATACAAAATCTTTAAAACATGATATAAAGGTCTCAGTATGGCTTAAGGCAACCTCCCTATGAATGCTGCTGCTGCAGTCTCACAGCAATTTTTAAACTTCTAACTAACAAATTATTTGGAATTTTAGTTCTTGTATTAGGTATATATGTCTGATTTTGTTTTTTAGTTCAGTCTCCCTCCAAAGAGTCTGTTTATTTAGATTACTGTAGACAGGCTATGCATTCCTGTGCAGAATTTTTGCACTGTTTTACACACAGCTACATCCAAGTGGTAACATCTGGCACTGGAAACCAATTTAAAATGCACATACACACTTCTATCAATACCCAGCTTAAAAAATAAAAATATTAAAATGTTTAGTCACTCAACAGCCTAAGCACAGAGGAAAAAAAAAGACTGCATGCTGAAGACTGCCAGCTCACATCAGATCAGCTTGATAACCTCTGATGTACTCTGCTATGCTGAAGCTCATAACAATCAGGGATGTACCTTTGACAAATTAGCAAGAACAGCAGAGTAAAAGCAGTAAAGCAAAAAATGTAAAGGATATTAGTTCATTTAAGTGTGGTAACATTTAGTGGTTTTCTGCAAAGCCTTTCATAGTGTGTTTGTGTTCACACAACATTACTGCACATAGACCAGAGCCAGCCTAAATTATTTATGCTGAGCAGTTGCACACTTCCCCTTTTTCGCACTGCATTTGGTAAGACCCAGTCTTTAAGCTTATGACAACTAAAAGCTGACAGCTGAATTCCACTACCACCTAAGGAACAGATATTTACCATGCAGCACCCTAGAAAAAAAAAGCTTGCCTTTAATTTTTGACTCATGTCAGAAAATAGCTTTCAAAATACTAGATAAAAAAATGGATATATACTCCTGCAGAAAGTACTTTTATGAAAAGGAAAAATCAGGCACAGTTTTGCAAGTCATGAATGCTGAACTCTTGGAAAGAAGTACCATGAACAAGAGCATTTATGAACAACTGTTTTCTGCTCTGTATAGAATTATTCTTGGCACTGGAATTGAATAGGTAATCAGTAATCTATTAAAAATAGTGTGCATCTCACCTCCTCTTCACCTTCTTCATCTTCTTCAAACTGAAAAACAAACCCAAGGTTTAATTAGCTCTGCTAGTATTTGCATAAAAACTTCTGCAGTAATAGATGTAGCATATTCAAACACTGTAACTGAAACTAAGCCCCTTCCAGAAGCTGATTAACAACTCAGAACAAGTTGAATGACCCTTTCCTATTCCCAAGTAGTTTTTGTTATTCTCATGTAATTAATATTTCACTCTAGTCTAATCAGAAAAGGAGAAGAATGTTTCTATGTGCTGGCTAATAAACAAAATGCTAATTGCATACATACATTATCATCATCCTCTATAGCTTCCCCAGTGAAGTACAGCACAGCACGAGGGACTATCCTTTCACGGAAGAAGTGTCCAATTTCAAAATCTGCTGCTAAAGTGAACTCTGAGTCTTCATCCTGTAAGACAAGTCAGTTTGAGTTTTTTACTGCAAATGTGATGTGATACACAGAAGCAGATGAAAATATTTCAAAGTAACAGGTTTGGGAAAACATAACACTGTCATCACCCACCTTCAGGCCACAGGTACTTTCAGTATACTTAACTTTTTAACAATAAAATCTAAATCTAGATCTGCAGAATTGAGATTTTCTGTACAAGCTTCCTACACACAGGTTAGTGTCCTGCCGAGGCACCTTTTATTAAAAAGCTCATAGAGACTTGGCTGGCTCTGGCATCTGATGTTGCAGAACTATTCAGAATGCTCCATGACTGATTTTTCAAGTCAGGTACCAGCCACACAGTACTGCTCAGTGGGCAGGGAAAATAATGACCTTCCCAACAGTGACCACTGGAGATGTCTTGGATCAGCGAGTCGTGTAACAGTGAACTGTCAATGGATTACTTGAAGAAGTTGATAGTATCTTTCACTTTATCAAGGTGAAGCCCAGCTTTGTCAAAAGCAAAAATAACAATAAAAATACACAGTACTTAACAAAAGAACCCTATAGTCACTATACAGTGACTTGGCAAAAAGGATGTGGCAAAGAGCAATACTGCTGTTTTAAAAACTTACCAGCGACTCTCCATCACCAGATACTGCAAAAAGAAAAGACAACAAATTTAAGAAATGCCTGTATATTCTCACCAACCTCAATATTCAAGATGCCAAAACACAGTATAAAGACCTTCTCATAGCAGAAAACATTGAGGTTATAAAGGCTTCACAAGGTAGCTATTAAAACTATGGCAATTCAGATTAGTATTAAAAGTTAAACCTACAGAAATCATAAGAATTTCATGTGTTGTAGTTAAAGCTGCCATAAGGATGTCAAAGATTTTTGCACAGGAAATACTCTTTCTACAAGGATGGGTTCAGAGGACATGCGGATCAACATATTTGGTTTCTCTATTAATGCTGTAATTATAGTAACTTCATTTGGCTGGAGCACTACAAATCACCTCCCTCCCTCAAAACAACTGGAACTAAAAAGATTAACATTTTGACATGAATTTGCAAAGCATTGTTGAGAAGAGGCCCAGTACTGCAACCAGCATGGAACAGGGTGGGTGTTTGTTTAAAGAAAAAAACAACTGACAAAAAAAACCAAAATAACAAATCAATGCAAAAAACCCCAACACAAATCAAAATGTATTTCCCTTCTCTACACTACCATGTAATCTACTGAAAGTGTAATTTGGCTCAGTTCTCAAGTTGAAAATGCAAGTATCCACTGCCAGCAGATGTCAGTGTCTTCTCTTATACAGCTAATCCCAAAGTGTACCCTTTGAGTATTTAAAAGAACAACATAAAACCAACAGGAGACAAATCTCCATCCTTTCCTCAAAGCAGCAACAAAAATTAAAGGACATTTCTGTACCAACCACTCCCAACTTTAGAAATACATACCCCATGTTTCTTATCCCACATACATGGGCATTTGCAGTAGTAATTAGGAGGGACAGGTAGTTCATAATAGCCCACAACAGAATTAAGAACCATTTTGTTCAGTACACCTCTGGAATCACAGAACAGTTTGGGCAGGGAGGGACCTTAAAGATCATTAAGTTTCAACCCCTCCACCCTGGGCAGGGCCACCTTTCACAAGACCAGGTTGTTGAAAATCCCATCCAGTCTGGCCTTGAACACTTCCAAGAATGCCCAGAGAAGTTATGGATGCCTCAAACTGTTCCAGTGTCTCACCACTTTCACAGTCAAGAAATATCTTCCTAATATCTAACCTAAACCCGCCCTTTTTTGGCCTAAAGCCATTCCCCTTGGCCTGTCACTACATGCCCTTCCAAAAAGTCCCTCTCTGCCTTTCTTGTAGGACCCCTTTACTCCACAAAATAAACTACTTCCCTCATCTATGTTCACAGAAGAGGACAATGAAAGATGGACCAAGAAAAAAAATAATGGTTTTGGAATCCATCTAAATTGTTTAAAATGTGAGTACACATCTAACATTAGACTAGGAAAATGAGAAAATTATGTAGAGTATCAGGGATCACTAATTAATCCCAGAAGAAATGACAAAGTTCTGTCACTTGACACAGAGGTTTCAATGAAACCGCTATGAAGTAACTTGACCAACAATGAAACACCGTTCTTTTGCATGTTAGAAACAAACTGATGCATGGAGCCATCCTGTGGTAAAACATGAGAGTCTACAAGAGACTCTTTCCATACTACAAATCCTGTTTACACTGCACACCTATTGGTCAAATTCTACAGAATAACAACAGAACAAAAACATCTGTTTGGATGGGCAAGAGTTTGCAATCTTCCTCTAGTAAGCACTTTACAATGCAACAGCATAAACAGTTTGAATGTTTAAGTCACATAAACGCAAATATATATAAACATATTTTAAGGATCCTAAGTTCTTAAACTTCCAAACTTACCCTTTATTGGGCTGAAGAAGTTAAAAAATGAATCATTAGGTACTTGTTTAGTAATTGTCCGAACTGTGCCTCGGCCCTTGTGTTTCTGTTTCTTCTTGATTGTTTTAACTGTAACATTTTTTCCTTTCTTCCAGTCAATGGTACACCTAGAGACAGCACGTGAGAAATGGCATTTTAACGCAAGGCACCAGGGAAAAGAAGGAACTGGGCAGCAGAGCAGCAACATCAAGGCCAAGATAGCTTATCACTCTCTAGATAAAGCTGCTTGACAAGATATGAAGTGGATCATAGTTCTAGACATGATGTGTATGTTGGTTAGGTCAAATACTTCCCTAAATGAAAATGCTATACACGTTTGTTTTGGCAGGGTAATCACTGCCCTCACTCTACCTGTAATTCAATACCTCTGGCCCAAGAATTGGACTGCTGCAACCAAGGACAGGATTAAGCTATTCCAGAAAAAAATCTCACCAGTCAGACCGTTAGAAAACAATACATTACATCCTTTAACTACAGGTCAAGGCAGTGTCCATTTACCCTAAAAATGCATGTCCAAAGAGTGACCAGGGAGAGGGGTGTTTGAGCTGTCCAAAGAGCAGTGCTCAGATCAACCTGGCAGCCAAGCACATCAAGCTGAAAAGAGACTAATTTTCAGTTCCATTCTGCTGCTGTACAAACTGACACTCAATGAAAAGTCTCCTTCCATTCAAACAAGTTTTACCCAAAGCTGCACATAGCAAAGAGTGAAGGGCAAACACAGCTAATTCTCATATAATGGAAGTAATAGTGTCACAGTAACCCTTAAATGCCTCAAAAATACCTTGTCCTATAGACAGATGGCCAAAGTCACCAGTTTTATACTTAACTTGTATAACAAGCCACAGACATATTTTCCTGCTCTACTTGTACCATATCTAACACCTCCCTCAGGAAACATCAACTGAAATCAAAGTTTTGATAAATCAGTAATCCAAGAAAGCATTCCTTTATAATACTTAAACAGAAAATATTTTGCTGTAATGAACTCAAGTTTTCTTCAAAACTGAGTAGTCTGTTACTTAGGTACAACTTTCACTAAACATCCAAGAAGACATTTTGTCTCACTGCAGGGCTGGATTCAAAAGCCAACATGTAGCACTAAAAGTCAAGAGGTTTTGAGGTTGTCAGCATGCCTTCACAAAACCAAATATTTGGCATGTCTTAAATGTGAGTTAGAAAACCCCAAAAACCAAACTACTAAAACTCATCCTCGAAAGGGTAGGAAAAAACCTAAAAACCAAATAATCACCAACAGAAAAGAATACTTAGATGCTAAGAAAAATAGGGTACACAAGCCATTTTTCATTTGCATCAGATCTGCTCTGGTACTGGAATTTGGTTATAGAGCAGAGATCACGGATAGGAACAGAAAGGGTTAGCTTAGCTAGAACGATTCTTTTACCCCCATGAAACTCTAACGTGGTTCAACTCAACAGACTTTCAGAACAGACATGAGAATTCAACATCCACAGCTGTTTTCTGAACAAGTATTGCAAACACAATAAAAATAAAATTTTAAATTTTGCTGCATTAGCCACAGCTGCCAGGATCAAACTGTACAGCCTTTATGTTCCAGCCTCACAACAGGCTGAAAGAACACATGATAAACATGACCTATTCCTGCCTGATAATAATAATCCAATTCCTGCTGGAATAAAAATTGCTGAGAAGATGACAAGAATCCAAGAGAGTCCAAGGCTACTTATCAGACTGAGGAGGAGGGTAGTCTGTGAGAGGTAATGATAAAAACAATTCACCCAGTTATCTGGAAACAAAAGGTTTGTCACCTCAATTAGAGAACTATTATATTTGAAAGGTGTTCAATTTAAAATGTACACAATGTTAAAATATATCTCCATCTATGTATCTGTTATTTCTGAATGCTGAAACTAACATAATCATCATCCCTACAAACATTCCCATTTTTGAAGTCAGTAATAATTTTATCTTTACTAATCATTATCATGGTAAGCAAAAAAAAAAAAAAAAGGCATTTTTACTTCAGAAGCTTTTTTGAATTTCAGTTTTCCTTACCCCTCACAATCAACTATTTCAGGTCCTTCAAATGAAAAGGGATCTGTCTTGTCTGGCTCCGACTTCATCTTGTATGTTTTTGTCAGGACTGAATTAGAAAAGTAGTCATTGGGCCCAAAGTGGAACTCTAATGAGAAAGACTGGAAGAAATTTTATGTTACCACTAACTTTCATCTATGAAACAGTGTGTCAACATAATTATCATTAAACTCTGAAAATACATGAAAAAAATTACAATTTGATGGCAAACATATTTCAAACTACAGCAGAAGCAGAAAATGATGAATGTCAAAGAATTTCAAATGTGCAAGAAGCTACAACAACCTTGACTTAGATTCAAATTATGAACAGCTAATTAGTACATTTCATTCACCTTCACATATAGAACTGCTGTCTTGAAAGCAACCTTAGAAGTATTTTGAGAAAAGTCTTGATTGCATTTCCTATGGAAGCCTCTCATCATCCTTACAGTAGGGATGAAGTTATTATTCTGAAGTCATTTTAACATTGTAACAACACCATGTGGTTCTATTGCTCCCCCAAGTCTGATCAATATAATGATCTTAAGAGAGTGAAATCACAGTTAAAGCATAATTTAGATTGCAGAAGTCTATTTAAATAGCACGGTCTCCCAGGAATCAGAGGGGCTTTTTCCATTTGATAATAGAAAATCCTGCAAAGGAACACTGATTTCATAAACTGAGTCCTACAACCAACATGTCTCAACAGCTTACAGCCTGAAGCAGGTGTTTTTGGTTATGTTTGAACCTCCTCTGGCACCCAAAAATTGTTTGCAGAGATTCAGTTTCTTACATGGAGAACAAAAGGCTCCAGTTACAGAAAACCACAGCATCCATGATGCATCAAATTTCAGGTCTGTAAAGGTTTCAAAACTGCCTGCACAATACTCACTTTGTACTCAGGATCAACTATGAACGTTTTAAACTACACTAAAACTCAAGCTGATTTGGAAAGTGGAAACAATAAATAATAAAGGTTTTTGGCAGCATAGATTTAGTGACTTGAAGGGGAAAAAAGTCAGCAGGTCAGTTCACACAACAAAAGGACTGAAAGCCAAAGCCTCCAATACCACTGCCAGCCACAGCATGTGTAACAGTTACCTTAAATATCTGATTTACTCTGCCAGTAATATGTATTACAAATTAGCCCTAATCTGCGTACAAAACAATTATGTAACTGCCAAAAGACTGGCCCTGAATATACTTCCCCAGGCATTCTTCAGACTCAGGCCAGAAAACTGTTACCACCAAGTTTGCCTTGTCATCCTTTTTCACAAGGCTATTCACACATGGACAAGATAAATAACTCAGGACAACAGCCTGCTCATCACAGATATTTATCCCTCACTCATCTTCCACAGGCCCCTAATCTTCCTAAGACTTTCACATGACTCATACCTGCTAAGAGAGTGGTCGAGTATTGAAGACCAATGGCAACAGCAGCCTTCCCAACCCCCGTGCTCCCTGTTTAAGGACAGGAAGCCACTGGGACCCAACAGTACACTCGAATATCTGTGTTGATTTCACATTGGCTATTTCAGCTTTACTTCCCTTTAAAGCAATTCAATGGTTTGGAGGCTCTCTTTAGCTAAGGCTAATCTCTCTCTGGCAAACATGCTCAGGGGAAGAGTTACAAACTTAGCTTATCCACCAGCAATGACGAACACTCATACCCAAATAATCCAATAAACCATCACTGGGGCTATAAATAACCAACCAGTGGCACTACTTAGCATGGAGAATCACAAGGCAAGACAAAAATATCTGGACATGCTGCATTTCAGCATCTCAGTGTATACCTGCTAATTAGGAGACAAGAAGCTCCAAGCTCCACATAATATTTGAAGTGTTGTAATAACCTTTCCAATACTCTTTATTTGAACATCTCTGGGTTTTTTTTTTATCAAATAAGTGCTCATGAAATTAAAAAAAAAGAAAATTGTCTTTTTTTAAGCTCTTAAGTTATACCTAGATGCATCATCGAGGTCTGAATATGCTAAGGATCCTGATGTGCAAATAAACATGTAAATAGAAATTATAAAATATAAGTTTATCCATATGGTTATAAATAAGTAAAAGTAAATAGCAATGGAGTCACTTTCGCTTCATGCAGATAGAAGTTTCTATGTGCGGGCCATAACAAACAGGACTTTGAAGCACTTTAATTGCAATCAGGTAAATCCACTTTTGGAGTGCCATAACTACATTTAATTGTTTTGGGTCAACAGTAAATCAGAAAAATCACGTATTTCTTTAGCAGCAAAACCTAATCCCCAGCAGAATTAGTGTATCTATGACACACTGGTTATGTGAAGTTCATACAGTACAAAGCTACCACTGCTGCACCAATCTTCAATAAAGAATTGCAGATTTTGTTGAAAGGCACAAAATTTTGTTGTCACACACAGCTGCAGAACAGGTTTCACTCAAGCAGTTAGGAACACATCCTTTGTCTCCAAATACAGAAGGGACATGGAGTTTGTCAACCTTCCATTACTGGATTTAATGTAGCACTGGAATGGAACCTATTTGCAGAAAAATGCTGTCAAAAGGTTATGAACAGTGCAAGACCAGATATGTCCAGTGTTTAAAAGAGTTCTTCAGCTTAAGGTACTATAAAACAAAGCTGAATGAGAACACAAAAATTATGTACGCAAGAAAAAACCTATTCCCATCTCATCCAAATGCCACTGAATAGATATGCTTCAAGACAAAACAGCCAACTTCTTAGAATATCTTTTTGTGCTCATACAATTATTTTCTTCATAAAAGTCATATCCTCTCCCTAAGCCTTGCAATCTTTAGAAACTTAATTCTCAGTTTTTCTCTGCTATACCACTTTCTTGCCAATTATCAGCCTGAGGTTTTTAGTACTAGTAGAATAAAGACAATAAGGAATAAAAAACAGAACCCAAAAGAACCCCAAAACAACTTGCTATTAACCATTAAATGCTATTCTGAGAAAGTCCTCCCATCTTTCTTATGTGAATCTTCAATGATGGTTGTCTTGCATTTATCAGGATATCAGGCATTATCAAAAGACCATTGCTCCATAAGGCAAAACAAAAAATACCAAATATAAGAAAAAAGCCAGAATGACAAAATTTAAAGAAAGTATGTGTAGACTCAAATTCCATCCTTCTCCCTGCCTCCCCTTCAAAAGGAGTTCAAGGAATAAGTATAGTCTGCATAAATTGAATAAGCAGCAGAGCAACTTCTTTTCAACAAACACAGTATCCATTTCTGTACATCAAAGTTAAACAAGAAAAAATTTCCAAAATTAAAAAAAACATGAAGTAGTACTTTAAAAAATACTCATGAGGTACACTTTAAAAACACTAATATATTTTCTGTTTTTTTCAACAGGCACAGTATCTATAATCATTGTCTTTGATTAGTATTACTAAGTCACATCTCTTTTGATGTAATATTTGATACACAGAATTTTTCCCACAATTAATTTTCAAATTAAAAGCAGCCATGCAATTGTATCACTAAGAGCAGCTACACTTGAATTTGAGAAAGAAAGCATCAACTAGACAGATCTCAGACAGAATTTTAATCTAGAAACTACAGTAATGTCAGAGCTGTGCAGGCTAAGAATGAAAGAGCAAAGAGTCAGGAAAGCTGAAGATAAATCTTTCATAGGCAAAGCATGAAAATAATAGCTTAAAAAGAAACCTCTCCCACAAACAACAATAGCCAAAGAGTGCTGAATTATTTTTTGGAATGCTGCTCACTTCATTACTACAATCTTTGTGAGAAACAAGCAGAGAAAACTCACCATAGGCTGTCCTGGTTCAGAAAACTTAACTTTAATATCCTGCAGATGTTTCAAGATAGGTTCATCATATTCCTAAGCAGAAAAAAGTAAAATTCGATTCAGCAGGCAATATTTAGAAAAACAGTCTCTCGTTAAGAAAGAACCAAACCTTTTAACTAATTCAACAATTTCAGCTAAAGTAAAGATCTGGATCTAAATTTTTTAATCATAGTTGCAAATTTTGTGTGCCAAACTCTCAGTCATTTTAGGCCTCATCTTCAGTAAACAAAGCTGCTAGGATGTATTACTGAAGATACAGTAACTTCATTCAGGGTATTTATTACCAGTGAGATTCAGAAGACTACACACTCCAGGGAATTCTTCTTTAACAGCATTAAAAGCCACTAATACAAGTCCAGGCATAACTACCTAAGCTATTTAACATGAAATCAAACAATCCACAGGTGTTCTTATAACCTTGCAAAAATAATCCTTTATGGATTAAACTAAAAATGCTTGTCCATAATTTCAAGCATCTTCAGGGATTCCAAAGACTCAAAAGGAGTCTCACTCCAAAGGATTGACTCACATTCCACAAGGATTGACTATTAATAGGAAAAGCAGCAACTCATTTAACACAACAGAAGGTGTTCATTTCAGAGTAAAGACTTACTTGTACTAATTCACTTAGCATATCTACATTCCTAAAGATAGTAAACCAGAAATCTGGAATTCCTTTGACATTTGTCTCTTCTGCTTTTTCATCTATTACCACTGCATTTTTCAGGTCTCCCTGGGAAAGAAATACAGAAACAGCTGAGAAATTAAATTGTGACTTCTTAGTATATTTAATAAACAGAGACAGAAGTACAAAACAATTGCAATCTCTGAAGATGTGTTTAAGGAACATTTAAAATTTACTTTTTCTATTCCTCTGCAAATGAAGAGATACAAGGTTTATTTACCCAACTGAACATATACACAATTCAGATTTACCTTCAACTCATTTGAAATTCTTCTATATGAATACTAAATAGACCAAGTGTCTGCTTCAGTGAATTGACAAACAGAAATAGTTAAAACACTTTCTATCTTTGTAGAAAAAGAAAAAATATACATGCATTTCTATTTTTCTATTAATCTCATTTCTGTAGCTCCATAAGCCACCTACAGCGTTTCATGTAAAAATTTAAAATTTAACTTTGCACTCTGAAATGCTGTTTTAGCTTCCCCATTTTGCAGAATACTTGCAAAGCTGTTTTTTACTGGTATTTTTAATGGTTATGCTGTGTCTCATTATTACTATTTTGGGAAACAAGATGCCTTCCACATAACTGATGTCAAATGTTATAAAAAAGAAGGAAGTAATTTCTCAATCCTAAACAACCCTGAAGTTCAGTCTGAATTAGCTGCACCGTTCCTTTTACACCACTAGATAGCAGCAGATATTTAAAATGTTTCCGGCAATTGCTTGGGTTATGACAAAAGCTGCAATTTATTTCCCATCTAGACACGTTTCTGATTTTATTGTGTGGAATATGGCCTATTAATCCTGCATGTACACAGAGCCTAAGGAACGTTTTTTGCTCATGCACATGAAGCACTGTGTCATGCTAAGTCTCAGGAGATCAGTATAAACAAAGAGAACAATTCACTTTGAATACAGAACAGCATCCAAAAAAAAAAAAAAAACTAGAAGAAATCAGGCTAAGGAAAAAATGCAAAGAAAACCTGACAGAATAGCAAACAGAGTTTTCTAAGTAGGTCGCTTTTCTGAGACAAAGCCTGAGCACACATCTCCAAAAATGATGCTGGGAAAGTAATAGGCAACCCACAGACTATATTATGTCTCCTAAATCTAGACAGCTCCTACTCAATAGACAAGTAGGAATCCACCAGCCAAGCAGACATTTTATTAGCTCGATTCTGTTTTATGACTGTGTGACAAGTGTCTCACCTGTATTTATGAAAATGAAAGCTAATCATGTCCCCCAGAATAATGGAGACAGGCAGAGAATCAACCAGTCCTTTATTATCTTAGGGTTTCATGTAGCACTGGAATGGAACCCATTAGCAGGAAGGTACTGTTAACAGGTTACGAACAGTGCCAACAAAGGCAACTCAATTCCCCCAAGTCACAAATTTGAAAAAAAGGCTAAACTAATGGTGTAGAACCTTTCACTGGCCATAACAGTGTATTCATCACATGAACACATGACTGTCACTGTCCTTTCAATGGCAAGAACGAGAATTTATCTCTGACAATCCAATACATCCATAGTAGATGACCCAGCTTATACTCACAGCCAGTTTTTCTTCATCCTCATTTTCACTGTGCCATTCTGACTCTGCATCTGTGGGTTCAGCTTCCCCATTAATAAACTCTCTTCTCTGTGTTAAAAACAACAAAAATGTAACTGAAGATGTAAGATTATATATATGCAACCAGAAATAACATAAGAAATAAAGAAATTAAAATATAAATAAGAATATAAATAAAAGAAATAAAAAATTATATACATAATTTTCCTACCTTATCAAAAAGAGGTTGATAGAGTGTTGCGTATTTTCTCTCCAAGTCATGTACTTCTTCATAGAATTTAGCTTCTATATGGGCACATTTCACCTGGAGCTTTTTCAAGGCATCAATTCTTCTTATCACTGCTTTTGGAAAACTAAAAATCAAAATTATTTAAAGTTAAAAGTTAGTTGCCTCAGCCTTATTTACTGAGAAATAGGTTGCTTATAACTACATGCAATTTTTAAATAAAACGCTTATGTCTAACATACATGTTTCTCCAAAACCTATTTCAAAAAGTTGAAAGAATCCTCTCCTACCCAAGTTGTTCTCAAAGGTGTTATCTTCTGTTCCATTCCCTGGGGCCACTACCCTCCCCGTGTAGTTCAGAGATCTGAAATTAATACCTTTGTTTACACCTAAAATTTGAGACTAGATTTGTGTTGATCCATCTGTGAAAATTAAGAACTGTGCATTCTACAGGAGAAAGCTTTGATTCATGGGTCATACTCGTAAAGCACACACTGCCTGTCTGCACTTTAAATTATTAAACATTTAGAGAGTCATGTAAAAAGATTTCTTTATAGAACTTATGTTTTTTCTAAAAAGAGGTCTACAACCAGCTATTCTCAGTCAATAAATAAAAGCGTAAGTATTCACTAAAGGCAGCATTTAAATCTACTTTACAGTCAATATAAAACTAAGCTTCAAACTAGGGATATACAGGTCCTGAACTTTCCATTACATGCAGGACAGCAATCTTATAGAAATCATCAGTCAATATAGCACACACCCTGTCAGAATAAGGGTCACAGAGGAAATAAAGGAGGGGAGGGGAGTTATTTTTATCCAAAACAAGAAATGGCCACAGTAAATATTGAACGGGACAAAATGTTGTGTGCAAATTTGCATGAGATAACACTTCACTCTTCTTCCTGAAGACATTATGAATCACAGGTTAAGTAAACCATTTTTCTTAGTGAATCATTTATTCTCATTTTCTACCTTAATTGCACAGTAATAATATTCTATTATGCCTTCAGTTTTTCGAGAATTTTATCATGTCCGGTACTTACGTTTCAATGTAACTTGAAGGAGTAAGTGATGTGTTGTCAAGATGTTCCTGAAGAGCTGCCAGGACCTGTGGATTTTGCATCACTTGGTCTGCAAGCTTTTCTATGAAGACAGAAAACTCCTTTTAAAAAAATTTGCATAGATTTATAGGGCTTTTGTCATACTGTGTCTTACAGCAGTCACAGTAAGAATACTGAATATTTTCACACCTCAAATAACAGTGCTGTTATTTGAGGTGTGAAAATAGTGAGTATTTTCATACTAACACAAACAATTACTTCAGGACCAAATTTCAGGAATATAAAGATGGATAATGATAGAGAAAACACTCTTCTCTTTGCAAATCTATCAGTTGCTTTTATAAGCAAGTAGTACATTGACAACATAGGCAAATTTCCTGTTTTCCCTTTATGTAAGAAAGTACAAAACAGAAGTTTCTCTATTCTTCCATATTAACTGTACCTTAAAAGCCGCATACAAATTTTCAGGAGAACCATTCAATTATACTTCCAAGACATCTGTTTTCCTGTGTGACTCCTGAAAAAACCCTTCCAACTCTGTGTACTGTACAATAAACAGTATAGCACTGTGACCTTGACAACTACTAATTTTTTACCTCAAGATGATTTTACAATATGTAAAGATTCCTCAGCCATGACAACACTTCCCAGAAGACTACTTTTACAGGAGATCAGATCTAAAATGCTTCTGGTTAGGTGTTAAAAACCCTTACTAATAACCATGCACAGTGTCACGGTGTGACGACTTTAGCTTTTCACATCTTTCCATTCTTTCTCAGTGCTCTTTTCCCCAGACATTAAAACCCCAATAAATTGCACAGCACACACTAACATGGTGAAGCTATTATATGCTTGTGTTTGTGTGTTGCTTTGTTTTCCTTATTTATTTGGGATTTTGTTGTTGTTTTTTTCTCAAAGCAGCTTGACTTTAAGAACTATTAAATGGTGTCTACCAGTTCTCACGTGATTTCCAATTGCCAGTCAAAAAGGATTACTTAAAAAAAGAAAAATAGTAATGAGGGAGACCTAAAGAACATTCAGTGACCCCATAAATGAAACATATTTTGCTGTAACTTACAAATATGAGTGTTTGGAGAAATAATGGAACTGTAGCTTTTCTGCACACCGAAGCATTAATTTGAAAAACACTACTCAGCAGTTAACTGTAGGCCTTCCTAATGGAGAATAAAAACTTCCAAGACACATTCTGAAGATGCACTTTCTGAGAAACAAGACAGTAAAAAACTAGCATACAAACAGAACTGCTCATTTTTATAATTATGCTGACAAAGAACACGTGTTGTTACAAGCCAGTCTTTACAGGCCTTATTGCAAGGGTCTAGAGGGTCATTTCAGGCAATGGTAAAGCATCACAGTCACAGCACACAAAAATACAGCCTTCACTCTGCTTTTGGCTGCAATAAACATGGAAAACATCAGAAAGTGAACAGTTAGTCTAAAAAAATATTGTTCTGCTTTCAGCTGTGAACACATCTTCAGTTTTGACTGAAAAGGCTTGTTACACTTCTGTAACATCACCTACTACTATGTATTTCATACCTTTTTTATTGCTTGCATTATTAGCAGCCTCCAGAGAATCTGAAGCAGTATCTTCTGTTTTACTAAAAGAATTCCAAGGGTAACATTAAAATAGCATCACATTACACAAATGTCAGCATTTAAGAACTTTGGTTTACTACAGACATGTTTTATAGACAAGTATGCCAATAAAAGACATATTTATGTCTTCAAGCTTGTGAAAACTAAAAAGAAACAGACCAACCTCAAAACAAAACATAACAAACCAAAAACCTTTGATGGATAAATTCATCTCATTAGGTGAATGGCTGTCCATTCACGTGTGTGATTCAGTCTGTGAATCACGTGGCCATTCACTCTGCACAGGAAAATGTTATTACTCACAGATGAAAATATGAAACACTTTTAGTGTAAGTGATGAAGAAAAACATGAGAAAGGATGCAGGTATGAAATGAAGATGAACAAGAGATAAAAGCTCTGTTTTCAACTTCTCTAACAAGCTGTTTTGATAATCAAGAAACATTCACTGCTATTCTAAAAGAGATGTCCCTGGCCTCCTGCTGCAACATCTTCCATCTCACTTCCTGTGCTGGAGGAGAGGGCCCAGCATGAGTCAACTGCCAGCCAGTATTCCCTGTACTCCCTGCCAGTTTAGAGGTCACAAAACGCACACTGGATATTGCTGAAATTAACCCTAACTCACACACAAAACCAGAAGAGATATCACATATGCAAAAGGGTATTATCAGGTACAGGACAGACCACCTTATCCAGCACTGCAAGACTCAGAGGAGCAGCAGCACATGAGGATCTGCAGCAGTTCCGTAGAACTACTGTACGTTCAGAAAATACTACATAAACTAAAGGTGCCTTTTGCATACTTAAATTACACAGATTAGAGGAACACTGAGGCTCTTCAGTTTTTTAGAGCATTTAGAAAAATACTACCATTTTATTCTTATCCAAGTCTGGTAATCCATGCTTCACAGGTTAAAAAAAAACCAATAAAAACCTCTCCAGCAGAAAACCAGATATACACTTGGCTCTAACTACCTTGATTTAATTTCAGGAAAACAGCCCAACATACCTGTTATCTGCCATCTGTGCGCCTGTATCCACCTGCAAGTTGAAAAGTAGTATTTAAAAATACTTGAACAGTAATTTGTTTACCTCAACCCAAGATGAAAATAGAACAGGTCATTGTTTAAAACCTCAATAAAAATTAACAGCTACTGTTTTTTTCTATGAAATTCATCATGCATAATCCTTCCTAGTAAACTAAATAGCTACCACAATACCCAACTCAAAATGAAACTTGCTCAGTTTCTGAAGTCTGTCAGGTGGTTTAACCCTCCTAGAACTTAGTTTTTCTGTTAAATACTACAGATACTAGTGAATTTCTACCCAATCATGGGTCTTCAGTCTGAAGGTAAGTGCCACAGTTTCCTAGATTAGCTCAACATTCTATCAAAAAAAAAAAAAATCCAAAGAGGAAGACATAAATGTATTATTTATTATTTTCTAATTCCTTGACAGCATCATAGTAAATAATGATTTTTTAATCTTTGCATATATAGCATACTTGAGCAAAAAACAATGAAAGTTCAAATGAATTAATTACAATAACTTCCATATCACTTTTTTCTTTTATCACCCAAGCAGAAAAACATATTTCACATGTCTGTCTAATCAGGGTTATTTTTGTGAGTAGCTGCTTCTGCTGCTCTACAATATCCATAAAACTGCTGCTAGATAAAAAGAACACAGAAGAGAAGAAAATTATTTATCAAGAGAAGGGGTTTTGACAGTAGCTAGGAAGACAGAATCCCCTGTATAAAGATTTGCTCCTTATTTATCAGGAGTCAGAAAATGAAGAGGAAAGAGAGAAGTTGAAATCTTGTCATTGACAATGATTGGAACCAAGTTTAGCACAGCTACTCCAGCTACCAGTATCTAAATAAGCTCTCCTAAGAAACCAGAGGGAGCCAAATTGTCTTACTTATTCTGCTGTTCTTTCTTTTCTGGGTTGAAATAGCCAAGCCTGCACATGTATTTCAGTTACAGAGACTGGGAGTTTTTACCCCCATTTTAAAAAGCTTATTACAAATTCCAGTAATCACTACCTGCCATAGAGAAGCACAGGTGGTTTTCCACTACCAAGCTTTCACTAAAACAGACGTTGGTCTGTTAGTCAAATTCAGAACAAAAAGTAGCTTCAATCATCCAGAGCGGACAGGTCTGATTTGTCCAGCTCTGTGAAGGCCAAACAGGCTGATCTCAGGCCCAGCTTCCAACAGAGGGCTACCAAAGAAGAACGTAAGTGCTAATGCCAACTTGAGCGGCAGCCCAGAGATTGTACGCACTCTTCCATCTGGAAAATGCTCAATCCTGCTCTCAGCTGCAAAAGCAACACTTGCACAACCATTTCAAATAGAGTTGAAAAGCTTTGTTAGTTTTCAACAGTACTAACAGTGTACTTCAGATTATTTCACAGGAAGTTGTTCACATCTCCCATATAAGCCTAGAAGCCCACCCTACAGGTTAAGCCCAGGAACAAAATAAAGGAGCTTCTGGCAGAGTAGGTGCTCCTCCAGGTCAGGCAGATTTACTTCCAAATTCTTCCTCTTGCCTTAAACATAACAACAGAAAGTGGCAATGCCAGCAACCACCTGCTAGAGCAAAGCATATTTTTACAATCTCACTGCTGAAGAACTAAAGGAGCATAAACGAATATTTCCTTCCACAGCAACAGAAGTCAGGGGAAAAAAAGATACAATTCAAAAGGTAAAACAGAGCAAATTTACCTAATATCAGAGTTCAGCCAACAAGTTATATGATGCCAGTCACTATTAGAGGAGGCAACAGTAGGCCACTAAAAATGCAGACTGGCAGTACTTAAAAATTACCCTCCAAGAATTGTGGCTTCCAGTCTCGGCCCAGCAGCCAAGCTAATGGAACAGACTCTACTCCACATGAAAATTCTTCTGCTCTGCTGTTTGTGCTGTATTTCCTGCAGGGAACTACTTCTCAAAGGAAGATCCTCATGTGTGTTTGGAAAACATGGAATAATGTTTGAATAGCAGATGAATTCATCTTCACTGGAACAGACATGAACTGGGCATGTTCTGACAAAAGCCACTCACCAAGCAACAAGCAAGAATGAAAAAAGAAAAAAAGGAAAAAGACACCATTCCCTGGTGCAAATACGTACTTCAGGTCTTGTTTCACCCCTAGAGTTGTGCCTTTGGCAACTGGAAAGTAAAAATAAGTATATGAATAAATAATTAGATACAGCTTTCTTAGAAGAGAGCTTGTGATTCCCAGTTTCATTCCCAGCTGCCTTGCACTGACTTCACTGCCATAGAGCCACCAACAAAACTGCTTGGCACAAGCTGGTGAGGGCAATGGAGGGGAGGGAAAGGTAATTTTAGAGATTGAGCTCAGCACACACCAGTTGAAAGAAAGCAGTAGCAAAGTACTGAGCCCTCATGGCCATTGTCTTCACTACTTTCCAAACAACTTTACAGGCAATGAAGACATGAAAAAACAACCAGAACCCAAGGAAATAACACGAGAAGGAGTCATTATTGCTGCCATCACCATTAAGAGGCCAAATTAGCGCCTCATTTCTCCTGGGCAGTTCCCAGTTTCCGAATGACTCAGGCAGATGAAGCTTTGTGGATGGGGGACATCAGATCAAGCCCCTGTCCTACAAGGCAGGCTACAGCTGCAACTTGTCTGGCACAAATGTCACACGCCATCAATCCCTTGAAGCTGCAGGAAACTGTAAACTCAATGCACACCACGACAGGAAGAGTTCCTTCCAAGGACAATATGCTGAAGGACACAAATTCAAGGGAAAAATCTATACACTGGCAAGATGTACTCGTAAATAAAAGTGTACACGGAATAAATCTTATCTGCCTTGCACAAACTTTCCAAGCATAACTGAAGGACAAAACAGGAAACTGAAGGGCTCCTGAACTCACAGGAAGACTCCTGCCCACAGCTGTTAAGTGTTTTCCGTAGCTACAGCAAATCAAAAGAGAAAGTTACAACTTCAGTTTCAGAGGCACTGAGATGTAACCCCGCGGGAAGCCACAAACAAACAGTTGGATACTTTCTGTAAGGATAATAAGAAGGGATCATAAAAAATTATTTGAGGAAGAAACTCATTAACCTGTTCCACAAGCCCCGGATATCAGCAATACTTAGCTCACCTCCGAAGTTTTGTAAAAGGAACACTATTTTCTTTAGAGATGACCTCATAAAAATGTTCCTAGTAATTCCGGTTTCATCTGTTAATTCCCACACTCGTGTCCCTACGTTTATATTTGAAAGCCTCGTGAGCAGATACAACAGGAAGAGAATCTGACAAATCCTACGGGTACCGGTATTGCGTGTAGTAAACAATCGCAGCATTAAAGAAAATTTCAAACAGGCCCTCAGCTGGGAGGCAAGGAACCCGAAATGCAAAACCGAGCCCCCCGAACCGACCGCCGTGCTGCGAGAACACAACACCGTGACTGAGATCAGGCGAAAGCATGGCACCCCAGCCAAGCAGCAAAGGCCACGACTCAACCCAAGTACGGCGGCGCGAGAGCGCCGGGGGCGGCGCTCACCACGAGCAGCTCCCCCCTCTCCCGCTCCCCCGGGAGGGCGGAGACAGGGCGGGCACGCTGCCAGACAGCGCGGCCATACACGCGGCCGGAACCCCTGCGTTCCCAGCCGCCAGGCACGGACCACCGCGCGACCCGTTCCGTGGGCCCGAACTTCTAGAACCGCCCTTGCAATGGAACCGCGGCAGGCCGGGCGCAAAACCCTCCGCGCGCGGCGGGCTGCCGTGCTCCGCCCCTGAGCGGGCGCAGAGAAAATCCCCGGTCCCGCGCCGCGGTGGCGGCGCCCGGCTCGGCCCGTCCGCTGTCTCCGCCGGGTGGCCGGGGCGCAGGGCCCGGGGCCGCCTGCCCTCACCTGCCCGCGCCCCTCACGCCGCAGAGGCCGCAGCGCCGCCGGGCTCCTCGCAGCCTATTCTCGCTCGGGCAGCGCCGCCGCTAACAAACATGCGTCTCATTGGCCGCGGCGCGGGCCCCTCCCTCAGCAAGGGCGCCGCCGATTGGCCCCGGCGGCGCCGCGGCCGCCACGCCGCACGCGGGCCATGTTGACTGTTCGGCGGTGCGGCGCTCAGCCAATCAGAGCGCGCTGGCGGGATGCGCGCGGGGCCGCGGGCGCGCGCGAGGCGAGCGCGTGATGCGGAGTGGGGCGGGGCCGAAGGGGACGGCGCGTACCCGCGCCCTTAAAGTGACAACAGCACCCGTGCCTCCTTGGCTCCTCCAGCAAAGTTCTCGTCAGGAATCTGCAGGAACCTCCTGGGCTGCGTGTGCTGGGCCGTGCTGTCCCTGCAACAAACATCGGGGTGCTTGGAGCCCCGCAGGAGAACCGGGGCCTGCGACCCTGAGGCTGTGGGCCTGTCCCAAACACCCACAACGGCGTCACCGTATCGGCTCTTAATTCTCATCAGAAACCCTCGGCTCATTCTTCTGTCCCTGGGTACAATTAGAGCAACTCCACCACCTCGCCTCTCTGACCTGTCCTTAGAAGTGCACAGCCATGACAACATTCCAGTTGGGTGGCCTGTCCCACCATGTCAGCAATGACCTGAGATCCCTGCACGTCTCATTCCCTGCCATTTGTCATTAAGATCATCCATGCTGGGAGAGGATCCATGCAGTTGCTGAGGCACTGTGCCTGGCCTGAGAAACATGGTGCTGTTGTTCTGGTTATTTAGTAACATGGTGCTGCTGCTTTACAGCTCCTCCGCAGCAAAGGAAGTCGTGGCAGTGCCCATCTGTGGCTCTGACACAATTCCCTGTTCCAGCAAGCCAGGAAAACCCCAGTATCAGCCCACATTCTGTGTACATGGCAGTCTGAATTTTGGTGTGAGGAACCAGGCAATTTCAGCACCTGAAGCCACTTCCAGAGTTTTAGTCATCTTTCACTTAGATGTTTTTGAGAAAAAACCTCTAACCCTTATCTCCTGTCAGGGAGTTCCCTTGTTCTAAGAATTTTTCTCAAGGTCTGCAGCTTGGATTTCTGTAACAACTAGTGTTTGAAAGCAATGAAACCAATATTTTATAAACTAACAACTAGTCAATATATTAATGTTGGGTTAAATAATTTACAGTAGGAATTTAAGTTACAGGAATAGCCAAGGAATCTTTAATTCAATACCAATACTGTAATTAAAAATAAGATAATTTTGAAAGAACTGCAGGAATGTTATAGCCACTTGCACAAGCAAGCAGATTTGGTGGGCCAGAGGACATGTTCAGTGGAATGTTCCCCTTCTTTACTTTGCTTCCAGCTCCCTTTCCCTGTTTCTCCAAACCAATCCTTTTTTTAACATCAGCAGGTTAACAGGCTCCTCATATTTCCATTAATCCTTAATTTTGGGACAACCTTATTCATGGTAGTGGCTTTTTAAGCATGCACCTGTATGCATTCATGGTAGTAACTATGCTTGATTCTCAGTGTTCCAAAGAAGAGCATCATGAACCTAGAGAAGGGCTTATCTGAAGGTATTCCTACTCCACACTTCTGTGCTTGCTGCTGGCTCACAGCCGTCAAGTATTCTTTTAAGATTTTTCTGTCAATCCCCATTTTGTTAAAAGCCACTCAGATGCTGAGTACAAACTTCAAGCTTTGTCTCCTACGAAGATGCAAAGGTGTGAGATCTAGCTGCACCTTTCTGTGCTTGTATATCAAGGTAAACACACATTTCAACTAACTTACACCTCTGGATTTTTAGTGCCCATCTCCAAAGGCATTAAATCTCCCATGGTCAATGAGGGATTTTTGCTGAATGCTGTCTAACCTCTTGTAGCACAGTGCTAGACTCCATGCCTGTGGATAAAGCACCATCTGTGGAGTCATCTTGCTGTCAGGTGCTGCTACCCTGCAGAGAGCTGCAAACAGATATCTGCTGAATCACCCTGGCTTGATTTAAGCACCCAGCCTCACATGCAAGAGCTTGGAGAACCAAGGAGGGAGGGGATTGTGCCAGATATGCCAGACAGATGCACTTGATGCTGGAGAGCAAGCTTAGGCTGAGATGTGTAACTGGCATTAAAACTGTCTGTGACTTCTGCCCTTGGGTGGGTATTAATGGAAACTGCTCTCACTGGGTGAGATGCTAGACATTCACAGCCTCATCTGAGATAGAAGATTTCCTCTGTCAATGACTTTTCCTGCAGGGGAGGAAGAAGTTTGATCATTGCTAAGCAGAGTCTTGGCACTAAATAGCTGGTGTGCTTCTTAATTAATGTGTTCTGTCTCAAGGCATGTTAAGTACTATGCATGTAGTACATATAGAAATTGCCTTGTGAAATCAGAGTGGAGTAAAATTCCTTCCCATATTTGTGTGGTAGAAGTTCTTTGATTAAAGAGGTAGCTAAATTTGGTCCAACAACTACCACCAGCAAGAATGCTTAAACTTATCTTCGACTTCTTTCTATGCACTGTATGTGGCACTGAATTGCTTATTTGCACACTTAAAATGTACTGGTGCCTTTGTGCAAGAGGAGACAGCAAATAAAAATGTTAGGACAAACAGGTCAAAGAGAGTGTCATAAATGTAATCAGCACTCATCAGTTGAAAGTCTTTGAAAAGATTGGTGGCATCAAGTTCACACTGAACAATTCACAGATTTTTCTACCAGTATCTGAGCAAACTGAGTGATGGGAGGAATTTGTTCTCTTGAGTGAAGCAGTATTCACATTTGACACTAATGGAAATTTTCACATCAGAAAGGCTGAAAGGCACACTCTGAGCAAGAGACGAACAAAATTTGCTGCTGCCAAGTTTGGGCTTCAGCCAAGGGTGCAATTTAAAACAGAAACACCACTCTTTTATCTTCCCTTGCCAGCTCTGAATAAATTCTTTGATAGGTGGGAAAAGAAAAGCTCCATATTGTCTGAGCAAGATGAGGTCTCTTCCAGAAAATTAAAATATTTTAAAATTCTAAGATTTTGCTAGGAGGATCTTCATAATTTTTCATAATTTTAATAATGCTTAGAAAATTATGTTTCAGACTGGCTTCCCTGAGATTGTGTATGCATATATGACCATAAAAAAAAAAAAAAAAAAGGACACACAACCCCCCCCCCCCCAAAAAAAAAAAAAAATTAAAATACTGTGTAGTCTATCCTCTTCCTTTTTCTGGCTGAGTGAGACAGATGGCTAAAACACTGCAGACCATTGCTGTTGCATTCCCTTCTCCTGCTTGCCAGGTCTCTCTCACAAAGCAGATGCAGTGGAATTAATTTAAGTGCCACCTTGAGGGATTGCCAGGGAATAGGTGTTGTCTATACAATTCAGTAATCCCACAGATTCAGGTGGCACACCCACACTGAAAAAGTCATCTTAAGCAGTGTGCATCCAAAGCTGGCTGCAGCATTCTTTGTTTGCTACCAAGTTTTCCTTCAGCAGGATTTTATGCATACTGAATTTAAAAAAATATACTGAGGGAGGGAGGAAGCAGTGTGTGCATGTGGGAAGCATACAGAAAGACCAGAAAATAACCTTTGGAAAATGTGAGTCTGAAATGCTCCCAAGATCCCTGCAAGAAGAGTTGTCCCAGAAACAAAATTAAGCATTTAGGAAAGAAAATGACATTTAAAAAAACCCCATTCTTTTACACTGATATAATAATGGAATTGGATTAGGTTCTACTAAAAACATAGCAGGAAGAGGAAAACAAAATGTAGGGCCAAAGCCAGGATTTTATCTTGGATATGTCATAAACTAGAGCCCAGGACAGCCATGGATCAACAGCATTTTCTCCACAGTTAAATACTAACTCACTTTAAGTGCTAACTCAGATGACCAAAAACAATTTCTGTATTCAAATTCCTGGCATTATTTGACATTAATTTGCAACTTCAGAAGCAGCATAGGCATGTCCCATCCTTTCAAAGATGTCCTGAGTACACATGCATTTTCAGGGAGCATGCTGGGAAGAAAATGATGAGCTGATAAAGCCAAAGGGAGTTGGGATCTAAAATGAACCTTTCCTCTTCCCATAGCAAAGGATGGAGAAGTTGCCTGAATGGCCATGGCTGTCTGCTTAAAGTATCATTGTGCATTTTAAACATGCATTTATAGAATTAATTAGAAATTAGCAGAATAAGCAAATATTGAATGCAAAATTAATTAAATCAGTAATAGCAAGCTAAAGGAAAAGCTCTGTAAACCACATTTCAAAAAGATGGTTGTGGAATAAAGATAAGCTCAATATTCTCCCCACTACACAAGGTTCATATACAAGTATTTTACAACAGATTTTATTTTCTGCACACAAGATGCATCTGCTTTACTGACTTTAACATGATATATGTTTTCAAATAAGGCAAATACAGACAAATTAGGAAAAAAACCCTACTAGACCTTTCTGTTACTCCAAATAATGTATTCATTCCTCAGAAGGAGGAATAGAAATATAAAAATATCAAGGAAAAGCAAAGATGTTTTAAGTCTTAATTAAGGAAAGGAACACAGCCTGATCATTGTAGCACAAACCTAGAAGTTGAGAAAACAGAGGTGTCACAGGATGACTTTCTGCAAGTCACCTTGAGAATACTGAATGAATATAGTTCTGCAAATCAGATACTTGGCTGTTCTGTGCAGCTGCGAAGCAGGTGAGATATTGTTTAGGATTTCATGAACTTTAGCTCATTTAGTAGCTTCTGCCAGTGAAATGCATTGTTAGGCCACAAAGAACTCTCCCTGCAGAGAGTTAAATCATCATGTTAAAAACATCAGTCTTGAATACAGGGCAATGTCTAGCTGTATTCCCTAACTGCAAATCAATCCACAAACTGTGTATCAGTAGCAAACCCTCTTAATTCCCCATGGCTCTGAACTGGTAATTAGGTACTGAGTACTTTGGGTAATCAGGTACTTTGGCAGGGCTCCTGTTTCCTTGAAAGGAGAGCTCCAAGAACACACCACCTCTGCCATCAGCCCTTCATGTCTTTTCCACCTGTTTGTTCAATGCAGGTCATTTGCCTTGTACTTACCCACTTGACTGCAATTGCAGGTTGATGATCTCTTCCCTTTTTCAACAAAGGGACTGTTAACTTCTACTATGCAAAGTGTTCTGGGTATACTTATGAGAGTTTTTAATAACAGCAGCTAGAACAAGTATCATAATGGAACTACCCACTTTTTCTACTTATGTAAAGATACTAAAGTCATCTGGAAAATGTTGTTCTTACTGTGGGGCAAATTACTCAGCTCCCATTTAGCAATAAATTTTTCTGACTGTAACATTGGGTGTTAGATAGAGATCAGTATGCAGAACAAATTAACCAAAGCCTGAACAGCTAGAATGAACAAGAATCCTTATGTGGATTTGCTGACTGAGCAGCACCTCCACAAACAGAACTGGCAACCACATTTGCTATAATTGAGAAGAAACTTCTTACATGTTGACTTTTTTTTTAATGATGGATTTTTATTACATTTCCAGATGACATTACTAACCCACATAAACAGGAATTTTACTTTGCACATAATAGAAACTGTAAACAGAAATTTGAACATCAGTATATGCTCACTTCTTCAATGGGAACCCAGCACTAGCCTTCTAAATAAAAAGTCCTGTTGTTTTCAATTTGCACTTCCATTCTGAACCATTTGTAGATACTCTTTGTGTAACTTTTCTTGGGTTTCATGAAGTTTCTTTAGCTTCTTAATTTGTCCTTTGCTAAGTTCTTTGCCTTCTGCGTCATGGGTGGGAAATCCCTGAAACATATTTTTAAAAAAAGAGTATTTAAGATAAGTTCTTGGACTACTTTTGTTCTTCATGGAATCATGTTTTAGTAAGATAGGGAGATAATGTCATAATGACAGGCTGTCAGGAAGGGGTGTATCTTGACTAATTTTAGTCACCTAGAAGTTTGACAGCTAACTTTGACTATTTCTGAATGTTCCCTTCCTAGCAAAACAAGAGGCATAAGAGTGTATTTATCTTCTGTCCTGAACCACATAAGGAAAGCTTAGACCACTAACTTCTAGATGGTTTTAGTTAAGAGAATAACGACTAATTCCTGAACAGATGGTTAAAATAATCTTTTAATCACACTAGGAGATTGAATTCAAGGCTTAAAGCAAAAGCAGTAAGATACTTATATTCTTGATGGAGAAAGTAGGATCAGCATTTTTATGGACATTCTCCTTGGCTTGCAGGGATATTTTCCAGTATTTATCCTCTCCATTCTGACTTGTCCCCAGGACTTGAATTTGTGTAAGTGAAGGGGAGAAGCAGAAGCAGGATCAATGACCCAAACCAAGTAGAAGTGAAGAAACAGTACTTTATGTTTTCCAAGTAACCCTTTTATCCCCAAGGGGAGCAATCAAGAGCAAAGTTATGCATACAGCCCCTTCAGAGAGCCTTTGCCAGGAGAGAGCAAAACAGTGGGCACAAGGGAACAGGAATCACAGGACCTCTCAAAAAACATCAGTTCTGGAAGAGTTGGGGGGTTTGTACTTGCAAATGAATGCCCTGCCTTGCACCAGAGTAATAACTCTGTGCATGAACATCATACACACTCCTACCCACAATATATATTTTGTGTTGCAGTAAGGGGAGCCAAAGGAAATGTACAATGAATGTACAAAGGAACGTAGAAGGAAAATACCCTTGAAATGATGGCTAACAGAGACCTTGCTCCCCAGTGCACAATAAAATTCATATATCACCTTTTTCTTTTCTCCTTCCCTCCTTCCCTCCTCTTGCTACATTAATAGCACTGCCCTGGAGGCTTGGAACAAGATTGCTATAAACATATACAAATAAGTATGTACAACTGGGGGAGGAAAACCCCTCCCTATATGAAGAGAAGTCTCTTACATTTTCATCAAACATGGAATATTTGTCGAGTTCCAATTTAAACATTTCATGTGGTGGAATCTTCATTTTTTCCAGTTTTGCTGCCTGTAATATAAAACATACATTAACATCCCAGTTAATTGCTGACAACCTGTCACATATGTAAAAGGATAAGTAGATTATAATTTCAAAATCAAGGAGTATTCAATTCATAATTGTTAATTTTGTGAAAAGAAACTTGAAATGAGGAACAACTCAGTAGGTCTTAGCTGTGCTTGTCTGGAGGAAAAACTGTTTTAAACCTGTAGAGAACCACTTTATAAAACAGATGCATTGCAGAAACTCAAAATAATTTGCTTATATACTCCAAAAACTACATCTGATTCTTGCTAACTTGGTTCTTTAGGCAACACAAAGTGAATAGCTGCTATCATAAAGACTATTCAGCAATTAACTCACTGGAAAGGGAACCACCTTTTTCAAGATTCTTGCTGGCAAGCAAAGGTTTCTATGCAGGTTACAGAAGAATCAGATGCAGTAATTGCACTGAGAACAAACTGAACTCTCCCTTATCTGTAAACAAGCACATCTCAGAATCTTTTCCATGTAATTTTTGCTCTATGCAAGGGAATCACCTTTTCGAAAAAATGAAGAAAGATACTTGGAGTTTGTGGATAATAAACGCTATTTATCTTGTTTTATCTCTGTATGTGGTGCTCTCTAAAAGTTTTTTTCCTCTTCTAACACAGGAATGTATTTCCTGTACTGTTAAAGTCATCAGCATAGCAAACAATATTTTTTCTTATGAACTCATCTCTTCTGTCTACTCCCCGTCCGAAACCCAAAACCTTTGAGCTATCTGAATTCCAATCACAGAGGTAAAACATTTCTCTGCTCAATCATAAGGAACAGGGGATTTCTTACAGAGAAAAAGAAAAAAAAAAAGGAGAAAAAGAAACTCTCTCACATATACCTATGATATTAGAAAGGGAATCAAATAATAAATTACACAAGCAAAACATTCTCTAACAGTAAGAAGCATGTAAGATACTACTTTGTCAGTTAGGTAATACTGTTTATAGACTGAAAGTAAGTGCTACATGTTCTTCTGTAATAAGTTTTTGGAGGCTTTAGGTGTGTTTTCAAAAATAGCTTCTCTATGAGAATTGCAAGTCCAAGCCTGAACTGCAAGCCAAAGGTGTTCTGAGCAGGAAATTTTAAACAAAAAAAAAAAAAAAAAAAAAAAAAAGGAGACCTGGTTGAGACTGGGCAGAGAGCCTGTGTTCTTTCCTGCACGTGACTACTGCTGCCTACACTTTCCTTCAAAATGAAGTTACTTACTTCCTGCTGTTGTTTTTTCCTGGCTGCTTCTTCTTTCTTCCTTTTTTTCTCTTCTTCTATCTGTGAGAGGCAGTGTTAGTGAGTAAAAACAACTATTCCATTTGGTTGTTTTCTACAAACCTGAGCCAGCTCCCCTGGATATCTAATTACACACAGAACGGGCAGCATGACCTGCAGCAAACCCACCATGCCTTATAATTAGGATTGTCTGATACTTCCCACTGTATGACTTTGATTTAATTTGCTTTTAATCACAGTTATACCAGTTTTAACTGTTCAGAATGCATTTTGCATGCAAAATGGATACCTATAAAAGAATACCTAAAATAAATTATCCTATCATTTTAGTGGGAAAACTGTTTTGCAAATGACTTTTAAAAAAGACTGTATTTCAATGATATTTTAAGCTCTTGCTTCAAACTGTGAAGATATCACAGTTCCTTAAGAAGCAGTTTTATCACTTGATGTTCCTAGGGAAACAACTATCCAAATTTAGCCAACTTGCTAAAAATCCCATGTTGCACTTGCCCAGAAGAGACCTGTCAGTTCTGCAAGGGTTCTGCCAGTACTGAACATGATGCTGTTTCCAGGGAAAAGGGACTCTGGCTGCAGATCCTACCCAGCAGCTATAAACAAACTGCCTCCAAATGTCACTCTGATGAAATCTGGAATTGACTAAAATGACTTCTTACTTCTCCCTTTTCTAAAAAACATCAACATGGAAGGAGAAATGTTGGAAAGCCTCTAAATGATTTCTAGTCATGAAAGAATTTTATTATTTGGTAAAATTGAAGATGGACATAGGAAGTGCCAAAAGCAGGGTATCTATACAGGCCTTGTGCATGTGAAGCATGCCAAATTCATGCATGTCAAATTCACAAGCTTTATACAGTAACATGAATTCTTGCCCGCACATCCTGAATATCTCACCAATCCATACTATATTAATTAAGATTTAGCCAATACATTTTTTCCCACATATCAGATGAATATAGACTAGTTCTATGGAAAATGTTGACTTCATTTGTACAAACAAAAGAAGTCTGAATTAGCTTCTCATTGGAATTGTTCTTCTGCAGAGATAAGACTGAATGCAATACTGATCAACCCCTTAGTTATATGAAGACCTTAAAAGGCAATAAAATAAAAAATCTTTGAGGTATTCACTAGGTCCCTTACAAAGTTTTCAAGAAGCTGTTTTGAAGAATTATTTTTTTTCCAACACACTTAAACTTTTTCTATCAATTCTCTTATATCATCTTCCTTGTTGCTAGTCTGCTATGATTTTTCTTATGAATTATGAAAGAAATGTAAAAATATCCATAGCTTACACATTAAATTTTAAAAATACAGGACGCTTAAAATAATTACCTTTTTCTTTTCTTCTCTTTCTTTCAATAATGTTTCCTTATCCACTAATTTAACCACAGTTGGAAGTCCTAAAGAAGCAAAAAGAGATGGATTAATTTCTTGATTCGTCAAAGATAAATGTATTCACCCTGTGAAAATTGTTTTCTTTTTGCATGCTGAATGCAAATACAACTCAGTGGCTACTCAAAAGTGAATAAGAAATTAGGTGCTATACAAAAAGGTGAAAAATATTGCCATGTATGGTTTTTTATTCTGTACATGTATTCCAATATACAGTTCTATAATATATAGTCATATATATATATACACACACCATTATATATGATACATATGATGTGCCATTATATAGTACATATGAAATACATACACATATATATATTTATATATGGTGCACATATGATATGCTATTGCTCTGCAATACTTGAGTTTACTAAATGATTCTAATTAGTTTTGACAGTTTGTTTTCCTACTTCTTAGGAAAGCAGCAGGATGATAAAAACAGCTCCTACAAAGTTTCAAGAGATAACTGGGTACCTTCATGATCTTCAAATCGAACTCCAAGTTCAGGCAGGATGTCATCCCGAAGAGCATCACTCAACTGCAGCACTTCAGTTACTACAGAGCATGAAAAATACTTTTAGTGAAGTAAAATTTGGCCAAAGTATAGTTTTATCCAGCTACATAGTTACTTATGTGCAATTAAGAGATTGCCACTCTCACACAGAGAGAGAAAGGTCTTTTCTTTTGAAGTGATAACTAAGTCCTGCCTTATTTCAGCCACACAGAGAAGCAGCATGTTTCTTTGCAGGGACTTGAAAATCATTATTTTCTTCCAAGATACCCTCACTGTTCCTGAAGGGGAACAGAAAGAAAATCCAAGGCAATTCAGAAATGATGCAACAATTCTGCCAGTGTATGGTGGAAGAGTATATGACTCAGGAAGATCCTAATGGTTGCTATAGGATGTGCAATAAGAAAGGTTAAAAACCTAAATTTAGAAAATCACAAATTAACATATCCTATGCTAAATCTAACAGTGCTCTTTGAAGGACTATGATTTTGTTAATTTCATAACTACACATACATTTGTCAGAGGAACTGTAATCCAAACATCCTCTTTTTATTTCAAGCAATCTATTTACAGCAGAACAGAGAATTTTGGTTTGGCTTTCTGCATGGTGATCACCATTAGACATCATGGCTAATATTTTTTTTCCCTTGCAAACTTACTAAAGAGCCTTTGATGACAGCAAATAGTTAAGATTTAGCTGAAGTATATGCGATCAGCTTTTAAGGGGAAACAAATCTTCATACAGGATGATTTTTGGATGAGAAATTGTATCAGTAGAGAAGCAGCAGAAGAGTTAAGAGGGACTAAATTAATCAAAGAGAGCCGGTATGTTGCAGTTGTGAATTCCGTGGCATTTTTTATAGGTAGTCTGATATTTGGGAGGAACACTTATCAAGTATAACAAGACAGATACTTGGCTTAGATGTGCTTATAATGAACAAGTGTTCTCCCTTTCAGCAATTCTTGGTTAAACCTAAGGAGTACTTAGGGTCTCAAAGTTATTATTTCAGTGGAAGCTTCCATCCAGATAGTTTGCTAAACACTGCACACTCTGGTGGATACAAGTGCCATCCCTGAGCCTTCATCTCTTCCACAATCCTCAGAGAGCTGCAAGTGAACAGCACTGACTATCCTAAAACCATAAGAAGGAACACCCTGTTTCAGTGCAGGGCTGTGTTCTGTGGCTCTCTTTGCACAGGAAACCACTGCAGTGCACAGAACCTCTTCTGTCTGCCGTAAACAGAGTCATTGTTTCTCCTGATCCACAGCAATTACACACAGTGAACCACAGTCGTGTTTGATGCAACTCTAAATCAGCCATTAAAATAAACCAGGGATAAGATTCCCTCACTGGCTGTTGATACTAAAAGGTGCTGGCTCCATCAAGACTGTATCAGAAACACCTACTGCTTATTCACCAAAACAGCATCTGCACAGTTATAGATGTTCACTTATCTAAAATCATGAATAACTGAAAGCTGAAGAAGAAGAAATCCAGCAAGGAGAAACATAATGACACATACTATTTATGAGAGGACACATCCTCTGATCAATCCTGTCATGCAGAGGAGTCAGCACCACTCTTCTTAAGGCTGAGATGTGCCTGTTCTTTGCATGTGGCACCTCCAGAGCAAATATGTTCAGGATTGGATAGGGGATTGTTTGTGGGCTGTCTCAGGACATAAGGAGGCTCTCACTGAGGACAGTGACCAGGAGATCAGTGAGACAATGCCTTAACACCAGTGCCCATCAACACCCCAACAGATGAACACTCCTTGGGCTTGTGACTATTCCCCAGACCTCTTCACATTTTCTGTGAATTTCAAGCCAAAGAGTATCAGATGTGAAACAGATGTTGAGATGCTGTGAATCAGCACACTGTGATGGGAAGGAAAAAGAGGACCTTGAAAAGCATCTAGAGAATGCTGGATTGTAAATACTGGCATCAAAAGACAAGAGCAGGCAATGCTACAATGAGAGTTTGTCCCAGTTCTGGTCCACTCCTAACATATTTGGAAGAGGGCAGAAGGTGCAGAAGGCACTGTGAGAATTATTAAGTCCACATTTGAATGCTACCCATTCTGGATGATGGTAACATTTTTGTAGAGTACATGTATTCTGATTATTACTAAAAACCATAGCTTTAAAAATGGCTATTCTGTGAAATATTTTGTAGATACATTTTGAAAGGGGATGTGTGTGGATGGAGACATTTGTAATACTCTGCAGGTTTTGCAGAGCCACGTGCTTTTTATTTAACATCTGAGAATACTTAAAGCAATGCTGATTGTTTTAAATAGTATTTAACACAACCCTGCCAGCAAGAGGCTATGACGGGGAAACTCCCTTTGCCTAAAGCCATGCAGAGGCAATATTCCCAGCCACTAATCAGAACAACTTTTTACAGTAATTTAATGCTTCCTGCAAGCAAGAATTTAATGGGTAAAGGGAAAGAAATCTGTAGTATGTCAGTGCAGGTCCTGCCAACCACCACTCAGCTTCCATATATCAAATACTTTAAAAGAAAGGTGCCTCCCTGGTCAAATTGCAGAGTGCTCCATACCCCAACCAAGCAGCCACTAGATCCAGTTTGATTCTCACTGTCCAGTGTATTTCAGGCAAAAAATCACTGCATTCCAAGTAGGAAATTCAAGTGCCAGTAAGCACTTGAGCCAAGTGTGTTCTAAAAATGATCCCTGTGATATTTAAACCTTACCATTGCTAAAAGCAATTATCAATTTAGCTCAACCATCATAAAGCAAGGGGGAAAAAAAGCTTCATATAAACAAGTATGTTAAATACCAAAAGACTAAAGCTCACGTTTTTGGCTGAGGATATACATACAAACCTCTTGAATTAATTCAAGTTACAGAAAATATTTACTATTGGAACTTATTACTAAGCCTATTTCTCAGCATCAATTAGGCCTATAAGATTTTGACAATACTAGCAGAGTAGTCACAGTAGCAAATACAGTTTTGTGCTTTTAATGTAAACTTATCAGCTTTAGAAGAAGTCCAAACAGTAGCAGAATAGGAGTCCAGAGTCTTTTCCAGCTGAATAGGTTACCAGACACCACAAGTAATTTTATGTTTCTGTGTAATATATGGGTTACTTGTATGTTTTATGCATTAAAAAAATGCCCTGTTTTACCTTCAAGTACAAATCCCAAAGTTTTAAGAAAACAAGAATCAAACACATGTTGAAGACATGCAAAATTCCACAGGGAACAGCAGAAAATAGCAAGAGCTCCTACATTAGGAAATATCAGTAAAATCAAAGAAAGCTTAATGGAACAGCTTTTTTAACACTCTGTAGTTCTGCTGCCAACACACACAGCATGATCAAAGCTTTTAAAAGGATTAAAAAATACACCTGAAACTTCTAGCTAACTCCCAGACGAATTCTCCAAAGAGAGCACTCAATTACCATCAGGGGAGCTACAATTCCAACTATGCTAACAAATAATAGTGAACATCTTGGGCTATTTAAATGCAGACACTATTATTGTGTAGCAATCTGCACTTTTAAGAAAATGCAAGCGCCCCAGGGAAGAGATCACGGGTACTTTCATACCTAGAAAGCAGGGAGCACCCTAACGTAGAAAAACAGCAGCTACACCTCATCATTCCAGAACTTTTAGATTCTTTAGGAAATGAAAATTAGTTTAGCAGCTTAAAAAGATTCCCAAAGAGACAGGCAGCAGAGATGGAAAAATTCAAAGCAGCTCTGATTTAAAGATGCCTTACTTTTATTATCTAAACAAGGAGAGACTATCAGCTGCTTCGCACCCACACCTCCATCCTCTCCCCCAGTTTGGTTCCTATGACCCCCAAGACTCATGTGCAGGAAGAAGTACAGGAAAGGACAGAAAAGTCTCATGTACTGAGTGAACTCTCACCTTTCTTCTCTCTGGCGATTTGTCGCACTCCTTCTCTGAACTCAGAAAGAACTTGGAGGTATGGCATCACTGTAGATTCAATCTGCAGGATCATTATTTCCACAGTTAGCTAATCATCATTTAGATATAAAACGTCCCTACCCACTTCATATTTATGTACTGTTGGATGGAATTTGACCCTCAGGGCAGATCTGTATCAATAAAAATTGTCATTGCCCTACTGAAGTCAAAGGATAGATGAAAATTTGCATTAGCTGTCAATTTTCCTTTTGTGCAGATAAAATCAGCTTGTCAAGTTCAGCCTCTCCCCATTCCTTTTTCACCTCCTTTCAGTTAGATCCATCACTTCCACATGGTTATGCCACAATCCATCTAATTATAATGCAGTGCAGGTATAAAAACAGCACTCAGATGAATTTGCTCCTTCATATACTGTGTTGTCTTAGGCCCAGCTGTTTATCAGATAATAAATAATACCACCTCAAACAGATATTAGGACTAATTTTCATTAGAACCCAGATCTGTTCCTGAGATTTTAACTTATGCTAGTTGTACAGACAGTGCAATTCTCTATATTCCTCATAGAATTCCCTCTCCCACAAAAAGTGGGGGAAGATTACTGCTGAATTATTTCAGGTGTAAGTAAATGCTAGGTATGAAATCTCAGAGAAAAGGTCCTGTGAGTCTGGTCTCAATGGCAGTGAATAGCAGCAGCAAGCAGTTAGTGAACAGCAACAAAAACAACTACAGCTCAGCTACAAAAACAACTACAGATCAGTGTCTGCCAACACTTCTCTGGAATCCCAAGAGAAAAAGCCAGGCCCTTGGGGGAAAGCCTAAATTAAAAGTTTAATTACTTTGGAGGGTGGGGGGAGATAAAAAAATGGCAAACTTTTGTCTCCTCTATAATTTCCACACGTCTTTCCTGTCTGTTTAATCTCCATGACAAATTTCTGTGCAATTAAGGGACAAGATAGTCTGCTGTGCTGTAAAAGTGCCCCCAGGAAAAGAACCCAGGAGTTCTGTTAAAACTTTTCATAAATGTGAACACTGCAACCAGCTTCATAATCAGATCCAGCGCTGACAAGTTTGGCCCAAGGAACAGACTGGAAAGTGAGGAACAGTCACATCTCCACTCCCCCACTGCACTGGAAATACCTCTTCATGGAAATAAAATTGTATGGGGAAAGCAGGCACTGTCACTAATTTATCAGACAATTCAAGATGAAAGATTTTTATTTCCACAACAACTAACTTGAGAGAAATGCTGAATTCACCTGGAAAATGATATTATGGAACTGAGGTTTTTTGACTTCAAATCTCTTATATCCACTTTTCAAGTAAATTACTGACCCGTGGTAATTAAGCTAGTTTTTCTTTCAGCGCTTTTGAACTGGATTATGCCCTTTTTGGAGATATTCACTCTATTGGTTCTTTCATCTCTAATTTTAAAAAGGAAACAACTGGCCTGACCCACAGCCTTCTGTAATTAATGAGAAGTTTTTGAACCTTGGAAGTTCACCTCTTTAATTTGTCCTAAGAAAAATAAGTATTTGGATGCAGGATTGAAAGACAGTATAATATTTAATGAACCAGCCAAAACATTTTTGATATTTCACATTTTTATATTATAATGCTTAACACCAGTAATAACCTGGGTGATAAAAACAAAAGCTTCTTGAGTGTAAGAGATGTTAGCACAAGATTCTTCAGACAACGGTGCTAACAGTGTTGCAAAATGTGGAATGTGTAAAACTTTCTTCAGAAAGGATGTTCTTTAATATTTGTTTTTTGTATCCTTTCAAGCCTGATCAACAAGAAAGGACATGTAATCCCTGAAACAGACAGCAGCTAACAAGCAAGCTCTAAGTGATGCCCAGGTGTTAGAAAAACAAACTACTTCTTGGTAGAATTGCCTTGTTAAGGTTTAGGGCTGGACACACTACAATATTCTCAGACCTTAGGGGAGGTTAACAAAACTTGGGCAGAAGGATGGACCACTGATAGTGGACACAAAGAATGCCACAAAGAATTTACAGGCCACAAGGACACTTGGCAGAACTCCCAAGATAAGGAAGAAACTCATAAAGCCAACTCAGCAACTGTGCTGAATCAGCTCCCACTGGGTAAAAGGTAATTTCAAACACCAACTCAGGGACAAACAACCCCAGGAACCCGCTGACTCAAAAGAACAGAAGGACTGAGCATGCAGACTAATTAGCATGGGAAGCAAGAAAATTATTAACCAAGAGAACAAAGAATACAAATTAATATGAGAATTACATAACTTGCAGCCAATGAACACTAGCTGCTTTATTTGCTAAAATGCAAAAATAGTAAAAAGTTTTGATAGTTGGTGTGCTTGATTTGTGGAATATCACCGAGCACCTAGGCTTGCACAATTTTGAAACAAACAATCAACGTTGCTCTTGAGAGTGTAATTACTGGCTTGTTGCACTTGGGTAACAAATCCAATTTTTGTGGACATGTGTTAGCACAGGATTTTTTTTTTCCTGCACAAGATTCTTCTCACTCTACTACCCTTGGCAGTGCTATTTTAAAGGAGTGAAATGACTTAGCTTCAAGCTATCACCAATCCTTCCATAAAGCATATCTATTGGAAACAGTGCCTGAAGTTGTAAATACAAATTTAATTTTCATTTTCCCTAAAAAGGTAAGTGTTAAAGTTCTACCTTTCTTCTGAAATTCAAAAAAATTCTGAGCTAAATTTAAAAATCACTATTGATGGGCTTTGTAGGCAATACAGAATATCTTCCTTATTATATCATTAATAAAAATTTCCACAGCATATGAATGTAAGTATTTACATTGGCAATTATGGGATGAGTGTTCATTCCCATTCTTCCAACCACGAGCAAGCTTGCCAATTCCTTTGATGAATAAGAAGTTAAGCTTTTTTTTTTTTTACACTAGAAATGTTTCATTTACTCCTCCTATGGAGGAACAGAAAGGTGCATGGTCACACCTTTAATGCAGAAAAATATATGAGAAACAGCACTGATATGTCTACAAGAGATTTTTGGCACAAACAAAGTGTTGATAGCTTTCACATAGAGTTATTTCTCCTGCCTGCACCAGAAAATGTTCCAGGTATTCCAGAGCTCATCAGCACTTTCATCAGGTACCTCTCAGGTATTTCCAGAAAAATTCTGCATCACAGCAGAACTGCTGGATGACTAAAGCAAAACAGCCTTTGAAAGCCACATAAAAACTGTGGCTGCAAATGAGATCAGAAGAAAAGATTGAAATGTGGATAAAACTCCAGCTGCCTTCAGGCTGGTTTCTGGTGTACCACAAAGAAGTTTAATCAGTATAATTACATTTTTGAAACTACTTAGCATACAAATACTTGTAATGAGTCTTTAGACTGTAGCATGTGGTGCCTGTAGTTCACATGTGGTTTAGGAAACAGACTCATCATTCAGAAGACAAGATAATTCTTTTTCTGGTTGCTATACAATTTGTCTGTCATTAAATCAAACAAACCTATAAAACCCCCTACTCCTGTCAAAGAAAAATCTTGCTTCCTAAGCCAATTAATTACATCAGATTCAAAAGCTAAAAGCAAAAAGAATGCAGTTCAGCTATATATCAGTCATGTCATCACTTTAACCTAAGCTCTCAAAGGATACAGAGTAATTTTGTTTAGTGTATTTTGTCCTTCACTTACATTTTTGTTTTGACTAGTCCCTCCAACAGGAAAACCAATTGCATCATCACTTTCTATGGCACCAAAAATCTGGTCAAGGAAAAAGAAAGGATTGTATACGTCAATTCACAGGTATGTGAAAACTAAACTAAACTAAATTACATATACTAGGCTTTCAAATAGCTCTCATTTAACCCAGGATTCACAACTCTATTAAGATGATGTTCTGATTTGTAACTGATACATGCAAATTGACATACATACATACAAACACATGCAAACATACATGCACCATACAAAGCACTGGCTTTCAGATTTCACTTTAAAGATGTCAGATTTGTCATTCTGAATTCATATGTTTTCTACTATCGAATTTCTCTTGAACGTATGAGGGGCTCTCCACTATCCAACAAAACATTAGCTGAAAACATAATGCAATATGGAGGACTCAAAATTGTTCCTGCTGCAGCACATTCTGGAATTTGGGTTGTTTTGGATGGGGAATGTGTGGAAGACCTCTAGTTTCCTGTAAGAGTTAAACAAAGACTGTACAGATCCCTCCATACTTGGAAGTACAAGTTATAACTGCACAGTGCAATAGCAGCATTACTCCTTGCTGTTACATACCTTTAGCATTTGAGTGAGATAGGAGCTGATGTTTTCTAAAAGAAGTCTGTTTGGCATCTGTCTGGAAGATTTCTTTGCAGCAATATAGGAGTTACTCTGGCTGACTAACGAGCGCATTTCTTCTAAGACAGAGCGGGTGTCAATATTGTCACACAGTGCTTCATGAATTGCTGCTTTCTTCTCGTAAAAACTGAGAAGAAAAAGATTCTTTTTAACTACTCATGCCAAAACCCCTGCATTGTACTCTGAAGAGTCTCTGTTAGAAGAGTAAGGGGACTAAAAAAGGGGAGTAAAAGTAAGATAACTTTTTGCTGGTCATAGTTTCTATTTGAAGGAAAAACAGATGAGCAGGAAAAAAAGGCAGTATCATGATGCTGCTGTTTTACTGCTATGGACAAAGACAGGCAGGATAATCTAATTGGCAACAACTACCCAAACAAATTACAAACAATTTTTCAGCAACCAGCCTTTTCATGCAAGTTTTTGGTTTTTTTTTTAAGCAGTATAAATTGCTTATTTAGTATCTTCTTGGGCTTACTTTTTATTTTTTTACAGTATTGCTCTTCTATCCCTGTGTACCAGTCAGGTTCTCTGTTTAGTATCTTTCCAGGAAGGAGCACCAATTTGCAAGTTAACTTAACACAAAGTGATGAAGATACTATAAGTAGATAAAAAGAATAAATTCAAGCAAAGCTTTGTCATGTTAATGACACGTTAGTAGGTATAATAAATAATACAACATATTAAGTACCATTTCATCACACAAAAGTTTTATGGTTTCAAACAATGTACTTTTTCCAAGAAAAAAAAGAGTGGTAGAAGAAAGGAGACAAAACCAAATATCCATTAAGCATTATCTTCTATTCCTCCCACTTCTTTTCCTTCCCCTTACTTTTGACCTCTCTATTACTTATTATCTCCCACATTTTTAAAAAAAATGGGTTATCTCCACCAATCTCAAGTTGAAGATAAACTTTTCAGAGCATATCACTACACAGAAACATCTGCACTTAATCCTTCAATAGTAACATTAGTGAACACAACAGTGAACTGAACTAGGAAATAATTTTAGCACTGCCATGTAAGATGCTCCTATTTTAAATTTCAGACAAAACAGAAGTAATTTAGGAAGCTGTTTGCATTACAAATAATAATGGTAGTTTTGTTATAAAAGTCAAAAGACTGCAAAATTGGTATCACTGCCTCAACAACATATTTTCAAACACTGGCACTGATCTTTCGTGGTTTTAGTCAGGTCATTTAACTTCTGTTTGTCTCAGATAGCTTACTATACTTTGAAATATGTAAAATACTGTTCTTCCAGTTGTAGCCACTGTGAATTATTGGTCACTTCTCAGAGAGAAGAAAGATTTCACGTAGTGAAGAAAATGACACCTATCTAACAAGTAAGTTCTTTCCCTTCACAAACATGGCAATGAGGCATGCCAGTGTACTTAACATAAACAAAAGAGAAATTAATAATTTCATTTATACTTCATAAAGCTGTCCCAAGATTAAAATGATTGCTTGTGAAGAATTGGGATGTTAAGTGGGAATGCTACAGACATAAATATCACTGTACACATTGTAAGTGATATTGTAAGGAAAAAAGAATTAAAGATGAAGCGACAATTCAGAGAGAAGTAGGAATGCTCCACTCACTTTTTGTTCAGCTCTACTTCTTGATTTTCCCATTTCTGAAACTGGCCTGTCACATCAGTGGGAGCTCGAAGAATATCCTTCACATTCAAAAAGAACTCCTGTAAAAGAAGAATATAGCTAGAAGTTGGTTTCAATTACACATAACCAATACTTACTATGAAAGTCATTATTTCTTAATGAGACTCCTAAACTTTATGGGTTCAACACTGTCTCACCCAGGATCTAATGATGTTGCTCAAGACAATAAAACCCACAAAAAATAATTTTGCATAACTCTGTCAATCACAGCTGGACTGCAATTCATTTTTATCTCTTGGCCTGTTACTACATGATACCCTACAATATTCTAACACCAAGCTGCTCAGGCAACAGTTCTTATGGCAGATTTTAAAGTGTGTTGCTAGCAATGGAAGCTGAAGAATAAAATGGCTTTGTTGCAAGGATCTGTTTTAAATGGGCATCCAGCTCAGTAAAAAGTCGTTTTAACCCAAACCAAACATTTTACGTAAAAAGCAGAACAGCTTCAGCTGGAGAGACCAAGATAAACAATCTCAAACTGCTGTATGTACAGTGTCCTTGTGGGAAATCTGAGTTTAAAATATAGCTCCAAACTAACCAGGGACAGGAACTGTGCCTAACCTCTCACACACCTGCAAGGCACAGACGCAAAGGCTCAATGTTCGTGGTGAGGAGACAAAGTCGGAACAATATTCCTTCTTCCCCTTTGGCTACATTTGTGTAGAGCCTGACCTGGTAGAAATGTTAGAGAATGTCTGTTGGCCTGAGTTCTATAATCAACTGAGAAATTGATCTTGTATGGAAGTGCTAAGCTGCTCAGACACGTCAGAACTTGGAGAGAGCACCCAGCTGCAGAGAAATGTAGCAGGATGTGGGATTTACAGGACTTGAAAGTTTGATGGTAGGTAAATAAGCACTGTGCCATCCCACCTGATGAATTCAGAAAGCAAATCCATTCTGGGCATATGGCCTACATATCCTTGGAGTTCTGTTCCTTGAAACATACATGGCAACACAAAGATTAGAGAGCTGGAGAAGAAATGGAAAACTTACTTACATTCATAAACTTCTCATATTGAATAGCTGACTCCATGGTATTATTTGAATAATCCAGTGTATCCTTCCAAGAGTGCATGAGGAAAGCCAGCCGTAACTGTCGTGCTAGTAGAAGGTTTAAAATAAACAAAGAAAGTTTTTATAAGCTAAAACATTTTCATGGACTCCCATACTGCAGTGGCTGAGAACATAATCTTTAAATTTCTTATTATCACTACATCTACCAAAAAGCAAAACCACTATTATCCATACTGAAAAAAACCAACAAAAATCAGAAGAACAAGGAAGCTGTTCTAAAGTTAGCAAAGAAGAAAGACACCTGAAGTTACCCTGAATAAAAAAGTTATTGCAGTCACACTCAAAGTACATCAAAAACATTCCCATTCCAAAATAATTTTTACCTGTGTGTTTCTTCAGTGCATCTTTTATGGTAATGAAATTCTTCAAAGATTTGGACATTTTACAGCCAGCAATTGTTAAGTGACCAGTATGCAGAAAATACCGAACCCAGTGATCATTTTCGAAATATGCCTACAGGAGAAGAAAAAAAGCCAAAGACCCAACACTTTTTACATACATATCATGAAGTAGGAAAACTTAAGAGAATAAAATCCTAAGAATCAAAACTCGTGTTTACACAAAACACACATAAAGTTTAAAAAACTGAATTATGGATTTGTGTAAGTTGCAAAGCAAAGCATGTTGTTCTATCACTGCAGGAAGGTCAGTGAGATCACCTCAGACTGGGCCAGTTCATTGTCATGGTGAGGAAATCGGAGATCAAAGCCTCCTCCATGAATGTCCATCGACTCTCCTAGAATGGATCCACCCATGGCAGAACATTCAATGTGCCAACCTGGACGACCCTGTTAACAAAAAGGCATTCCTTGGTTACTAGTAACCGTCTTCCTTTCCTGCCCCTGTCTCACTCCCTCATGCTGTTACTAAGAGTAAAAAAGATTCTCAATCTCAGCTTCACAAAAGGAAACTGATTTAAAGATCCAACCTGGCAATACATCTGTAATGTTCTGATTATTTTGCTTATTATTCTTTTAAAAGCTATACTAATATCTTTGATCACCAGGGAAAAAAAAAGGAAACGGAATTTACTGCAGATAAAGCTTGTCAATTAACAGAGGACAAAAGACAAGTAACAGCCATGCTGAGCCTGCATGGAAACTTCTGCTTAAAATGTATCAAACAGACTGATACACATTCTAGATTATTAAATGAACATTAACCACAGAATCTTATGACTGAATAATCTCCACAATTTATACAGTGTTAAAATGAGGTGAGGCAAAAAAAACCTCGTGTAACTGTGCTATTTAAATAGGTGAAGAAAATCCAAATCCTGATTATTACGTCCTTCCTTACCTTTCCCCATGGAGAGTCCCATGAGGGCTCTCCTGGCTTGGAGGACTTCCATAAAGCAAAATCATTTGGAGAATGCTTCTCGCTTAAGCGATCAGCTGAGATGCTCAGGTCACCTTTCAAAAGAGAAAATGTAAATGTATACATTTTACATTAGCATTACTCATATATTATCTCATATAAAGATAACCTTTAAAAAAAAAAACAAAAAACAAACCCCAAAGCACAAACCCTCAAATCACTGAACCCCCAAAAATCCTCATTATTAACCTTGATAATCCTTTGGGGTTTTGGTTAATGTTTGGCTGACAAGTATCTGACAAATATCAGCTGCACTGGTTTCTAAGTTTTGACATGAAATTAATCTACATTCTCTTACTAGGCACAACTCCAATACTGGAGTTATAGAAAATGAAATACAGAAAGAAAAAACCCATACTCAGAGACAAGTAAGACTGCAGATTTAATTCATTCCAAAATTAGATGGATCTAAATTGAGACTATGATTGTCTTAATCTGCACATACAATGTGATCATAGACTATTTCTTCCCCTAATCTCAGCTGCTGCACAGAACTGTTGGTATTTGTTCAATAGCTACATTTACTCCTCTGTTACCTACTGCTCTATGAGTGTCCTGATTTCAACTGGTATGAGTGTTAAATTAAAACCTTTTAATATTCTTTTTATAGACTTTCTGCATGATTTGCTAAAACTGTACAACTTTAGGAGGAGATAACTAATGAGTCCCATTTAGTGAGCATTTTAGGTTAATCCTCTGCTATAGTTCTATTAAAAAAAATCTGTATTTGGATTTGGTTCAACATACAAAGTTAAAGTAAGAGCTCTCAGTATGAAAGAGGAAGCCAAATATTTGTTATGAAATAACCCCAGCCTGATAAGGCAATCTCGTGCCTGGCATGTGGAAGATCCAAGTTCAAGTCTTTGCTCCTACTCTGAGCCAGATGAATAGGCAAATAACTGGGCTATGGCCAAATGACTGAGTTATTCACAATTCTGACCAAAAAAACCCCGCAAACAAACAAAAAGCAACCCCAAACAAATCATAGGATTAATAACATTTCTTGGTATTTTCCAATTAAAAACTTTCAGGAAAGTATTGTCTCAAGCTACAAAACTTTGGCAAAGAAATTGGTAAAGGGAGTGCAGCAGGTAAATCATTAAGCTCTGACTGTGACTGATCCAAATGTCAGTAAAACCAGTTGAAGAGACCAACATATCATCAGTTCCTTCAGCAACTTGAGCAAATCTTTACCTTCACCCTCTTGAAGAGCTTTCTGATCACCTACAGCTTCAGGCACCAACTTAGCATAGGAGTGTTCTTCACTGGCATCAAACTTCATAGTATCAAAGTATACAGATCCATTGGACACATACCTGAAAAGTTAAAGATCATTATTTAGCTAACTTTCTACCATAACTTAATTGAATTTTAAAATCACTGTCGTAAGTTTTCTAGTAACTCCAATCACTTTATGGTACTTCTCAGTATTGTAAATATAACTTAGGTGAGCCTAAGTTTTAAGGCCTTACCATATGAATATTTTGGACAAATCATTAGAAGTTATAATAAAATTAATTGAAGAGAAAAGCTATTGTTAAACTTTTCAGAGGTATCAGGAAACAGCCACAAGAACTACCATTTTTTTAAATTTATGTTATTTGCAACTGGTTTCTAACTGTCACATGTCAACTTTTGATGATTTTTGAGGAAGACCAGGAATCAAACACAGTTCAAATGAATGGGACTTTGACTTTATTTTAATGAACAAGGATTTCACCCTATAGTACATCATAAGAAGCACATTAGGTAAAAATAACAGTTCTTTTGCAAAGAAACCTGAAATTTCTTTATTTGATGAAAAACTGCTTCTGGCAAAGACTACTGTTGCAGATGAAAACAGAGAAAACAGCTCACAGCTAAATGCTGAAAGGAATCATTTGGGCATCCAGTAGCAAACTTACCCATAACCATTATCCACAATCTTCTTTACAAAATCCACAATTTCTGGCACATATTCACTAACCCGTGTTAAAACATCTGGAGGTAAAACCTAGAGATAAAAAGTAGAATCATATATATATGGAAATATGCACTAAACATGTATGTTATGTATTCGTTACAATTTTGCTCAAAAGCAAGTGATAATAAAATCCAACACTTCCATTTCAAGCTTTCTACTCTGAAACAATGTGAAAGGCCACTTCTCCTCAGCCTTTAAAGGGATTCCAGTTCTTCTAACAGAAGAGGCAGCAAGTCCCTCTGATTTGCAGGTAAATAAATCAACCTAGACTGACCTGAACCACTGTCTGTGACACAGCATTTCATCTGTAACAGACAAATCTCTTCTTGATTTGATCATCTTCTTGATGGTTACCATCACATCATTTCTTAATGGCTGAAGACTCTTAAGTAGTCAGTTTAAATGCTGAGGTTGGCAGGAATATCTTGTGCAGCCAACAGATTCCAGCTCAAACGTTTTTGGACCAGTTTATGATTATTTGCCCATGTTACACCAAGGGGCTGGCAAGGAGAGCACGCATCAAACCTGATCACCAATTAAGTGATGTCCAACAACCACAACAGATTTAAGACTGTTGGCATGGATAAAGAGCAGGTGCTAATTTAACACCTATCTATTAATATTAAAGTAATTATCAATAAAGTTGAAATTAGATTCTTGAAAGCTAATGAGGAGCTAAATTGCCTTCTGGGTACTATAAGGCATGGCACATCCATTTTTAGAAGAGAAAACAGTTCATTTACTTACGTTGAGTGCTTCCATATCTTTATGAAATTCCCCTTCCCAGAATTTGGGGAGCTTTGAGAATATGGAATTGTCAGTCACCTGACTGCCAAATTTTGTGTCCAGCCAGTCAGACAGCAAATCTTTGGCTTCTTCCAACAGCGTCTAGAAAACAATAATCACAAGAGCAACTGATGCAAGACTTGCCCTGTTTAAGTTATGCAGGAAGATCTTATTCTGAACAGAGACAGAGAAATAAGGAATAAGACATTTGCAATGAGACAATTAATTGTGAATATAGAGTAATCCAGGTTTCTACCATATTTTTATCATATTGTTCTTCATTGATATAGATGAAACAACCAGAGCAAGGAAGATAAGCTGTTAACTGGTATCTGTTTTGATACTGATCACTTCAATAAGCATCTGGAGCTCATGCTGTAAACACCGGATGGGACCTGCATTTGTATTATATTTTCTGTTCCTCCACTGCTACTGGATAATCTAACAGAAGCCTTACTGTTCACATTGCTTAAAAGTGTCTGAAAGACTAATTTGGACATCAGCAAGGATGCCTTTTAGTCTTATATTAAAGGATTTCTATTTCTGACACTAGGATATAATTCAGAACATATGATTGCTTAGATTTTAGGGTTTTTAAAAATTCCATTAGGTCAGTATACACTTTTATAAAAGCACTTGATATTAGAATAGCTGGGCTTTTTTTAAAAAACATAATTTAGAGATAGGGTCTTCTCAAGAACAGAGCACATAACCCCACAGTGTACCCCACAGTACTTATCACAAATAATCTGAAAGCAAGAGAAGATGAAAATGGAAATAATTTACAAAAAGACAGTAACTACTAAAAATAGTTATGCTGACTGACTTGATTACTGGACAGAACCAATAAAGTCAACATGAATATCTGTCACTAAATGTAATTGTTTTTAATTAAAATAATCCTGAGCACAACTTTGGGGGAGGTATTTTCCTCTCTGATCAGAGACAGAAACACTTGTGCAGAAAACTGCCACCAGTATTGGAACATCAGAAATGTGTGTTCAGTAACTTATAATGAAATTAATTCATCAAGACAAAAAAGTAAAAGAAAAAATCTAAATACATACAAGAGCAAAATCCTCATTGAAAAGGTTAAAAAATGTTATTGATAAAAACAGCATCCAAAAATTCTGTAGTTGAACTGAAGAATCAAATTTCCTGTATTGAATACAAAGTACTAAAAAGTTCTGTCCCACAATTTCTCTTTTCATGAATTAAAAGGTTCCATACTGTCTCATAGAAATACTATGAGCTACACATTATTTTTAAACCTCCTAACACTTATAAACCAAAACATAAAAAGGAGCTCAAACTTACTTCATGACATCTGTTGATCTCTTCAGCAGGGAGCTTTACTTGGAGAGCTTCTTGAAGAGGGTCAAAGGCAGACATCGCTGCATTTTGAATTCTTTCCAACATTTGCTTCTTATCTGGGTCTGTTGTTTCATTTAGTTTAGCTGAAAACAGCTGCAATTAAAAAATAAAAAAATTAGAAAGTCAGCAGCAGTACAGTAGCACTAAGCTCCATGCACAGAATATTATCTTAGCCGCATAGTACCTTGCTAGTGATTAATAACTCATTATGCCACAGAAAAAGCTTTCACATGAACTACTGAAACATGAAATATGCTCCTCATCAGAAATAAAGGTGCAATCACAAGACTTTAGTTCACATCCAAATTCAGTTTTTCAGAAAGACTTCATAAATCACTACATCATCATCATAATTACTGCTGTTTTCATTTTCTATGCAGTTGATCACCTTAATTGCGCAGTTGATTACCATGAATTTGAAAAGGACAAGCTTTAATGTGAAACAGGGAGAGATTAAATGCAATGTTTAGGCTGTATGTCAGGCAAAGATAGTTGGGCAAAATTTCCAGACCTCCTATTTCCAGGCCTGTATTCAATTCATTAGAATAATAATCTCTTTGTGATCTGTAGTTCTAAAAATTACCAGAGAATCACCTTCAGTCCTGAATACACAATTTATTAAATCCTTAAAGCTTTCCAGCCTTTTCCTTCCAAGGTCATCAATGGTACAAAGAAGTAACCTCCCAAGCTTTAAAAGATTATGGACAGACTACTGTTCAAAAACTCTTTTAAAGGATTATTTTAAATGTTTGAATTCTAACACACAAACATCCAAATGCTGTTTGAGCAATAAATGCACTCACAAATAAGTGCTAAGATCACAGAAATCAAGAATGCCTTTTAAAGAAATTGTCAATTCTAAAACAATGTAAAAATCAAAGTGATGTGCATTTCAAGTAACATTTCTAACATGTTAAGTACCAGAACTAAAAGAAGCAGAAATTTTAAGGAGGCAGCAAAGTCTGAAGCATTTTTTAGATGCTTTCCTACATTACTGAGTGAGAACCTAAAACATAAGCAGAGATTACCACACCCACCTCTGAGGCAGTTCTAATATCTTCAAGTAGCTGATCTGGTGTTGATTTGCTCTCTCTATATCGTTCAAAAAGGTGATTTTGTCTTGCTCTCTTAATGATCTACAAATCAGAAACATGAAAATATTTCTGTGGAGTAACACATACTTATACAAAGTGCAAATAAAATCTATTATGTACAAAAGACACTTCCCTATAAATTTAACAAGCTACAAGAAAAATGTGCAATAATACAAATCAAACACACCATACACAGTTAATGGACTACCTCAATAGAATCAACTAATTACCTCATCAGGCAAATAAAATAAATTACCTCTTTAAAATACATAGTCTTCATAATTTGTGACAGCATTCATTATTATAGAACACTAAAGGGTTTGCTACCACAGGAGTGCTACAAAACTGAGAAAATCAATGCCTTTGTGCACAAAATGTATGTCTCAGTTAATAAGTGTAAAATTTATCTTGGCTTATCAAGTGGCAATTACATGTGACTGACTTCCATTCTAAAAGTTGAGCATTTTAGATTGCAGTTTAAAAAAAAAACCCTTACCTTGTCATCAATATCTGTAATATTCATACAATAGAAAACGTCATATTTAAAATAATCCCTCAAGATTCTTCTCAGGATATCAAATGAGATGTAGGACCTAAAACCAAAAAGATACAGGGGTGTTTTTAGAAAACACCTGTATCTATTCTGTGCACAAACCATTTTAACCTCAATCAATAACTGTGCAGCAGTTTTACTTTGCCCCCATCTATTAGAAAGTTTTTAATCCCACAATGATAAAATATTATAACATGCTTTTAATTTTAAATTGCAAGCATTGAGTCAAAAGAGACCATTTTCTAGTAATACACTCATCTGAATAATACCTTCTTCTAATAATATTTTGCATCCACTAGGCACTGTTATCAGCTATATCAAAGTAAGGAATGCAGTACCTGGCATGTCCCATGTGAGAAGCATCATAAACTGTTGGACCACAGCAATACCACAAGACCTTTTTTCCATTCTGAGGCTGAAATACTTCCTTAATTGAAAGGGAAGGTACAATGGTCAGAAGAAATTTAAGATGTGACCTCAGGCCAGCAACACCCCATTTGGAGATTTGAACATGAAAACATGGATTATAATTACAAAAAACAAATAGTTATTCCATTCCCAACTCTACCATAAGTAAAGATCACCACTAGCTTTATCATGTGAGAGAGATAATGGGGTGTGGCTGCTTATGTTCTATGCATTCTAATAAATCACAGTATCAGGTTACAATAATTTGGGCTAAGCAGGGCATTATTCAAACTGTTTGTAAAAGTTTTCTTTTGCATTGAAAAAGGTTACATCCTATAATCAGTTCACAGATACTTGAATACTACATCCAATGTAAAATTAATATTCTTAGTATTTCCTCTTTCCCAAATGACTTTCAAACAAGACCACAAGAAGTTTTACACTTTTTATATTGCAACTATATAATTGGTGAGACTTTTTTTACACAGACAACATATGAATAAAGAAACTGTGTTTTTATTCTGCTCACACTGCCTACACTTACGTGTATTACAGTTGAATGCCTGGCTACTTTGCATGACAACTTGAAACTGGAAACTGAATATTATGCAATATGCATAGAGACACACACTTGTAGTGTATATATATTAATGTATATAGCATTACACTTGCTCAGCAAATGCAATTGATTGGCACAGATTTCCTGGCCCGTGCTTGTTAACATTCCACAAAATACAACCCAGAGTCCTGACTATTGACAGGGCAAACATTTCAGAAACAAGGATTTGATGACTGTTCTATTTGTGTTTCTAGGGAAATCCCCACTTCCCTTTCATTTACTCACCTTAGTTCGAGTCAGGCTGTTGTAGAGGCAGAGCCTGGAATGTTTTGTCCCCTCAGGGGGAGACCAGGGGGGCTGCACACGTTTGCCTTTACCTAGGAGAAGAGGTAGTTTAAAGAAAGCTGAAAAGACACTTTACACAAACAGATTTGCAAGATAACATTTTCTCCTTATCACATCATTATTTCAGAAGAAAACCCCGCATCTAAATGGAGAAAAGAGCTTCAGTCCTAGTAGTACAGCTACTTCTGTTAGAGCTTCCTACAAAGCCAGCAAAATCAGAGTAAATTATTGCAATCTAGTTTGTTTTCTACTCTCTACATTGCCATTCCGATTAGTTTTTGATCCAAGTAGCAGTAAGGAAGAGGATACAAAAGCAAGAGCATGCAATTCAGGTAAAGTATTACCATGAGTTTTGAAATTCAATTAATCATTAATGAAGTGTTATGGCAGTCCTGGGCTATTTGCAACACCAGTGATTTTACTGGGATGGCACATCACAGATCTCACACAGAATTTGCAAAATATATCCAGAGTCCAGAGGTGGTCTCTAAAGCCAATATTGACAGAGTATGTGCACTCAGGGTGAAAGGGAGAGCTGACACAAAGGCTTAGAAAGAACCCCAGCTTTTTATCATGCATTGTTGCTAAGTACACAAGGCATTTATGAACACGCTCATTTACCACAAATATGCTCCAGTTCAGCAAGAGGCTACATTTTGCCATTAAAGAGAGTAGATAAAACCCAGGGTAATATTAGTGACAGTATTCTTGCATTTTTTCCCTCCTAAATTTGTAAGAAGCAAGACAGCTGTTAAACTCATGGGGTTTTTTCAAAGAGAAGTATAGGCATGTGATTTGTCAAAGAGTTGCAGTTTGCTGTGTACTGGGCCGCCTTCAGCTGTAATGATGTTAAACCAATTATCACATTAACTAGGAATGAAAGCAAACCAAGAAATTCGAAAATACAGCATGTTTGCCAGCTTAATACATACAGCACAGTGTTTAGGAATTCTCATGGTACGCATTTTAACTGCAAGTAAATATTATACAAACTAATTGTTTTGACAACAAAATTGGCTTTCTTATCCTGTGTGTCAGGGTGCTCTTTATTAACTCTGTTTCTCTCAGTATCTTCATATGCATATTTTGGCTGAAAACCTTCAAGTAACGTAAATATTCATGGTATAAAAAATGTAATCTCTTCATCTTGCTTTTTTGAGTAACTGCCCAAATAAGAAAAAAATATGTTAAGTGTAGTACTCTGCCTCACAAAGGGACTTAATTTAATTTCCATGCTATGAATCCATGGAAATATGTGTCCATTCTCAACATTTCATTGCATGAGGCACTCCTGAACAGAACACCTCAAGTACAAGAGCATTGTCTCCAAAATATAGGTCATACACCAAGGATTTGTTTACTCTTTGATTTACAAAGATTACTCTGGCATGCTTAATTGTGGCCAACACTTCCCTCGGGGAAAGAAGCCTGTGGGTTAGCCTAATAAAAGATAAATCTGCAAAGCTTTCTTCAGTTACAACCACATGAACATAAGGAAAAACCCAGATACTGCACCCCATATTCTCAGCTTGTGAGTTAGGTGTCACATTTTACCCACTACACAGATGCCAAGGGCAAAGTAAAAGGCTGGTAAAATATTGGTTAGTCTGGTCAAACACACCTCTGCCAGCCTACAGCCTTTCCCCTGGTGGAACTGAAGTTCATTTGCTCTAATCCACCATGGAGTTTTCTGCTACACCAAAAAAACAACAATGAAGTATTCAAGGTCTAAGAAGCATGGTAGATTTGTGTGTTATTTTCATGGTGAACACTGCAGAACACCATTCCAGGATTTCTGAAACACATAATGAAGATACAACCAGTCAGAAAGAGAGATTTAACAGTAAAGATTTCATGGTCAGGAAAATGGAAACCTTTTCTGTTTCTGCAACACCCTGATCCATGGAAGTCTACAGGCAATCTGCAGTTAGTGGACAGATCTGCTATCAGAACCAGGGGTGCAACTGAGATCCCTTCTCTGCTGGAAGGAAATAATAACCAGCACAAACACTTGCAGGCACACACAACACACAGAGAATTTACTCACAGCAGTCTGATTTTAACTGCTGGTCTGTTAGGAATTGAGAACACAAATGGTGAGTGGTTGTGAGAAGATGGCATTGGAGTAATACTAGTTAACAACCATCAGCAAGAATGACAGACATGCATTCATTTGTAGGCATTGCAAGCACTGTACAACAGCTCTGCATTGTTATTTTTCATTATTTCATGACTCCCTGAGCAAGGATCTCACCATAAAGCAATTAATTAGACTAGGTCATTGGGAAACAACTCAGGAGAGTGATGCAGCTCCCAAAAATGCCTGCCCATGCTTACACAATGACCTAGATTAACCAGTTAATACTTCCTCAAATCGTCAGCATGCCTAAATTACCAGGGTTAGAAAAGAACCCCAGACATTCTTTGTGAAGCTCAGTGTTAATAACAATCAGAAGAGGAAGTATTCAGTTCATTTTATTGTGGATTTGTATATTATACAACTATTTGGTTAACCTTGCAAGGAAAAAAGTAGATTGGGCAAATCTTGGTATTTCCAGCAAAAAGCCCAAACCCACACATTCTTTTACAAACCAGAAGATAGCCAGCTTTTTAAAGAAAATACACATAATCAAATTCCGTACAATGAGGAATTTTAACTTAAAAATCCAAAAATCCTTTTACATCCAAATAGGTCAGGATCTATCAATCACACAGTAACTGTATGCAAGAATACTGTTATGACTTTGAATACAAATTGATACTGTAAATCTTAAGGTGTGCAAGAGAGTATGAAAGGGAACTTCTCAGAATTCTCAGCAATAACAACCAATACAATGTCAGCTAATCTACAACCTGCCCACCAGTTTCATATTACTCACTTGTTTGAAGTTTATAAGGCCCATTTTTTTCACTGCTGCCATCATAGATTGCTTCTATGTGTCTGTACCACCGGACAACATGGATATAATGGTCCACAGGTGGCCCCGAAAACTTTCTGAACACCTCCACATCTGCATGTGAAAATGTGAACCCCTGGATATAACTACGAGTGCTCAGGTACTCGTTCAGAGCCTTCACCCTGGCTTCCTCTTCACTAATGCTCAGAATAAAACTGTAGCTGGAAGCTGTAAAGAGAGGTACAGGACATTTGGTCAGCATTAAAAGAAGGAGATCCCATGACCAAAATATATCCTTATAATACACATCTCCTCCTGTAAATTAGCTCTGGCAACTGGTAAGAAATTTGAGAAAAATTAGATTTAATATAAGCTACCAAATAACTATGTATTTCCTGTTAACAGGATTATGTTCATGCTGCCATAAGTTTTTGAAGACATCTTTTAAAGAGTAATAAGGACAAGAACACAGGACTTTTCCATGAAGAATATAATCTACCAAAATTGGAGAAAATCCTTCACACAGAGCAAACCCAATCAGTCACTCTTTTCCATGCTGCTAAAACACTCATCCTGCCAATATTTAAATATGATTCATTTTATGCACTGTGGAAAGGCTGTGAAATTAAGCTGTCTACTGAACTTAAGCATATAGTTACATCTTTGCAAGGGTGTTGCCTGCACACAGGCTCCCAGCATGATGCTCAGTTCTTCCTACTTGCTCTAGAAACTCAGAATTTCAGCTGCTGCTGTATATTTCCATACTTCTTCCCCCATGCCCCCTCCTCTCTTCCGGCACATGAATAATATTTAAAATTAGTAAAACCTACACAAACAAACATAAAGGATATCAGATCGTGCCCCTCTCTCACAATTCTTTAATTCCATGATTTCTTTGGTATATAGGCAAAGCAGGTTCAGTTATGTCTCCTCTGGACAAATGCAGGGACACAGAGGAAAGCTCTGTGTGTTGGTGGGGATGCTCACTGGAAGAACAAACCCTGTGCAAGCCAGGGGGCACAAAGCACTCTGAAGTTATGCTAGCACTGCCATTAGGCAAACCCAGCATTCACATTTTCCTACAATGATTCAATGTTTGTAGCTCTGTTCGTGTTCAAAGTACTGTACAAATATGAAGGCAGTATCCTGTCTAGGTAGTCAGTCAGCAAGTTAATTTAAGCCAAAGTCATGTGCAGTAAAGTGAGAGAGGCAGCAGGAGAGCACCTGTCCCTGCTCCCAAGCCCCAACAGAGACCACAGCCAGAAGTGTCACTTCTCACACTGGCAGGAATATCTCCTGCATCAGGAGTTCCCAAAGCATGGAGTTGCTCACAGAACACAACTCTTGGAAAGGCAGGAATGAAAGGAGATAGGAAAGTGATGGCTAGGAGAGGATGGGAGGGATGGCACAAAGTTTTTCCAAATATCATCAGTTAAAACTTTATGAACTATTTTCTATATGGAAATCAATTATTAAAACATCCAGCAACTCAGGATGACAGGAATGTGGCACCTAGATATCAAGCATGTTTGTATTCAACTTTTTGGGGTATAAATGAGATATAGTGACACACTGGGAAAACTAATAAAAAAGGTCAATGACTTTAAAAATGTAAAACAATTAAAATTCACAAAAGATATTTAGTATCTATGAACAAAAGAAGACAGATCTTTGTGAAGTATAAATCCTTCTCAAGGCCTATCCATGTGATTGCTCAGCACAAATAAGGAATACCAAGGAAATAATGGTTCATAACTCGACCTTATAGACTTGCCTTACCCAGCTGAATGGGATTCGGCTTTGGCTCACACAGTTCATTTTACTGTAATCTTTTCATGCTCCTAAATATTTACTGATGTATATCAGCACAGAACTTCACATTTATACACATGAAATAGTTTGAAACAGTTCCATTCATTAACAGTGCAAACCTAAGACATAAGTCTTCCTTGAACATGAATTTTGTATACATGAATGATACGAGGGAGAAACCAAAAAAAGGTATTACAAGAATGATCTGGATAGAAATGAAACTATATCTCAAAGGAAAGATCTTTTGCAAGGAAAAGCAACACTCAATTTGCAAAGTATTATTATGGTTATTATGACCATTATTCACACATCAGGCTGCTAATGGGAAGCAAATCAGTGTATCTGAAACAATCTAAGTGCTCTCCAACCACATCTATAAACTAATCTAAAAGGGAACTTGCCCAAACTTGCACACAAATACAACAAATATACAAGCTAATTTTGGCAAGGAGAGGTGGCAAACACTGCCTGTGAATGTCGGTACCAGCTCAGCACTGATAAGCATAACAACCGAAATTTTTTTGATCGACCTTGGCACAGACATTAATACTTCAAATTAAAATGTTTGGCAGGCTCACTGTCCCATTCCCAGTGTCCCACATCAGTTTCACAGGCTGTGCTGAGCAGATGACTATGATAACACTGTCTTGGAATGCAGTGTAGCAGTGGAACACTTTTTTCAAGCAAAATGAATCAGTGACAGCTGTCTACATAAAAGGCTATTCTGGTTTAACTGATACCACGGATAAAAGAAGAATAGTAAATCTACAGAACCTGGTTTTCTGTGATTTCCATTCTCCATCCTCAGCTTCCCCCATCTGGCGATTTCTTCAATTCATTAAACGCTCCCACTGAAATATTTCCAGGTACCTCCTAAGTGTTGCATCCTATTTTCCCATACACTTCAGTATCCCCATCCTCCTGCACAGCTCCAGCCCATCATTGCTAAGTCTGCCAATGGTGTGCAAGAGGCAGCTGTCCACTGACAAATTGATTGATTAATTAATACCCACCAATGGATTCAAAAAGTATTGAAGGAGGAGGGCCAATGGATATATGTACATCTGACCTCTTTTCCTTGCTGCTTTAGGAAAACAGGCTAAGGAATTGCCCTTCTCTCTAACTGCAATTTTTTTCCACCCCCCAAACAGAACAGATGCAGATGTTGATACTCAATTGCATTAGGAAATATCTCCTTGACAGCAGAAACACAAGAGTACTAGAGAGCTGTTGCACAACACTGAATTTTAACTCATGTGAACAGAATGATCCAAAGATATCATATCACACAAGAGGAAACAAGCACTGAGTACAAGTATTGGAGAGGTAGCAAAATAACCTTGAAAAATCAGAAGAATTAATGTTAACAATGTAACAGTAAAAAGTTGTTTCAAAAAAAATCCACTGCAGACATCAATTAATACAGTTCTCACACAATAACCACTGCTGCACAATCTCTTTGGGTGATATAATTGTCACACATTCTTCTTTACATGCATGGAGTGCTTCAGAGACTATTAAAGGACACTGGGAATTTGTCTGAGAGACTGCAGCAACACACAGACTCAAAGGCACAGGACAGCTTCTACATTTTATCTGCACATAGAATAACTTTTGAGGTTTAATCAAGACACATAATCCCTGCAATATCAAATTTCATTGAAAATTTTCACTTTTATTAACTTGAAAATAAAAACCTCTGCTCCTTGAAGGTGTGGATGGCAAAGTAAATCCAGGAAAGCCACAAAGCTACCTGACACAAAAACAGGGAGTTACTTCACTTCAGGGAAAAATTATGTTCCTGGGCTTCCCTGACCCTGCTAACCTTGTCAGTCATAATTAGATGACAATATAAATGTTCTGGGAATTCTGCAGAGGCATTCTCCAAAAAGAAACCTTACCCATTTCTGAACATTTTGAAATGCAACTTCTCATCCAACTTGACTTTCACAAATTTAAGACAACCCACAAAAGACAAACGTAACATCATTCATACAGCTCCAGACTGGCCATTTATCATCCTGGCCAATCACTCTGATACCTTTGAAAAGAATTCCAACCATCTGCTCAGACAAGATGAATTCTCATTTTTCATTAACATTTCACAAGAACCAAACCAATGCAGTGAATCCAGCTAATGCCAGACACAGCATGCACAGAGACAGAAAAACAAAGGACTTATCAAGTCTCATACATAAGGAGCAAGAGGCTTTTAGATGAGCAGGGAATTTTAAGACTGGAGTATCCCACACCAAGGAAGAGTTTGTCAATCCTAGTCCTTTGAGCCCTGAAAGTTTCACTTCCACTTTTCCTGAACTGAAATGAAATATAACAGTTGCAGATTCAGTTTAAAAAAACCCACCCTAACAAATAGTAACTAAAGAGTTTCTCAAAGTGCGCCTGAACTGAGGCTTTCTTGGGTTTTTTCCCCCCAAGATACTGAAAAAGACTTCTGAAAAAGCCAATCCCTTGACGACAAGAAATGCTTGATTTTAGTGAGAATATTACATGCGATGAATAAAGATCAGAGTAACTTTCGGTTACTTTGTTACTTTGTTAAAGAAAAGGGGGCAAAAATATTTGTATTTACAGATCCTCAACAGGAATGACAGAAATTTCCAACCCTTTACATACCATAATGGTATTTCATACTTGCATGACTGGTATTCCAAGTTTCCATTTGCTACAGTAGTGCCAAATATTATAGTACTACCCTAGCCCTCCTTCCATATGGAAGGGAAGAGTACAACCCATCATTAAAACACGACCACAAAAAATGTCCGTAAAAGTCCAAATGTTCAGGCGTGAGTTCAGGGGAGAACATCGATGGCTCGGGAAAGCCAGTACGGGAGGCAGACAGACAGGTGAAAAGCACGGACGACGCGCTGAATAGCGCACGGACCGAGCGCACCCAGCGCCTCCTGGCACGCAGCGAGCCGGGTGACAGCTGCTCTCAGACGAGGGTGACGAGGAGCTCCGAATCTTCTCCATAAACCGCTGAACGCCAGCATTAACCTTACACCCGCGGCAGGGCACAACGCGAGCCGCATCCCGTGGGACGCGCACCCAGCGCAGGGCTCCGCGGCAGCGCGGACCCCCGGGCGCGCCCCTCGACAGCGGAGCCCAGGGGACGTGACCCCGCCACCACCGCCGTGACAGCAGCGGGGCCGCGACCCCAGCCCCTGCCGAGCCGCCCACCTACCGTGCTCGGCGCTGGCGGCTGCTGCCATCCCGGTGCTGCAGCTGCTGCCTCCGCCTGCCCTCGCTCCCAAGCTGATGCAACAGCGCGTCCGGAAGCCTCGCCCCGCCCGCCCTACGCTACTTCCGACGTGCCGCGTCACCCGGGCAACAGGCAGCGCCTCACGGCCCGGCCCGGCCCCCCACGGCAGGGCCTGGCCGGGAAATGACCGCCCAGGGCACCGCGGCCACCCCGTCACCCAACAGCACTCTGCCAATCGAACCCCCAGCTCCGAGTGCCGCCGCCCGCCTTTCCGTAAATAGCTCCAAGGATGGAGGCACCGCCGCCAGAACAAAATCCCAGAGACAGGGACGTCTCTGCCAGGCTTTTATTGCTGTGCTTCAAACATAGCAGTGCTGAGCATTCTGGTACAAAACAAAATCGTTTCGGAAACTAAAGCATCACAGTACTCAAAGACAGCAGCGGACTCTTGGTCCCCGCCCCCAGGCTGGGACAGCACTGCCACAAACTAAGGGATGCCCGAGCTCCTGACTCCGAAGCGGGCATCCAGCACCTGAGTTTAATATTTTACGACTCAGAGGGAGGAAGGTCATGTAAACATGAAAATAACAAAGGTATTACACCCCTTCCGACTCTCTGCATGAGATGAGGAGGCTAACAACTCCATTTCTACTAGCAGTTTCTGACACCCTCGTTTAAAGGAAGTCTGAAGACACTCATATGTATGCAGGAACATTTTTGCAGTTCCTCATAAACATCAATCTTCAGCTTCTACTTTACTTATAATGTTGTTATTTTTTAAAGTGTTTGATACACTGTAATAAGCCTTGGTATCTATGTGCCTCAATGCATCCAGTAAATGAATAATACATTGTTTCTTTCCCAGTCTGTTTTTCCAGATAAAAAGCATCTGATTGGATTGTTCTTCTCTGTTATCAGGAAATTTAGAAATAATTTTATCAATATCATTTTCCTGTAGAAGAGTTCTCATAAGCTGCTTCCACTGTTGAGGCGGTACTTCCTTTGTAAAGACATCAAAGGTCTCTCTCAGTTCTGCAAGAAGAAACACAACACACATCAGCTTGTTTTAAAACACAGGGGCTTTTTTCCTATAGCTCACATACATACTTTCCCCTTAATTTTCAGCCAATACCTGCACAGACCAAACAGCAGCATCAAGGCAGGATTTGGCACCTATGAAGCAGCAGGACAGACAGGTTTTCTACTAAGTGGTCTTGAAAGTAGCTATAGGTATGGGTGTACTTCTCAGAAGTGGTCTTCTGAGGCAGGACACCATCCAGTAAAGGTGGTTTTGAGGAAGGCATCTTTGGCTGGCATGTTCCCTTGCAGGGCTATTGAAGTGGAAGTTTTAACCACTTCACTATGCTGTTGGCATAGGTTTGCCTCACCAAGACCAGCACAACAATTTGCTGGGTACAAGTGGATGTATAGAGGTTTGATGTGCTCTTCCACATGAGGGGACATTTGACAGAGAGATCTCGCTCTGACCTACATCGCACTCAGTAAAGTAGAGTACACTGCTGCAATGCAGACTTGTTTTAAAACATTTTTCAAAAATTTGTACCATTCTTAAATGCATGACTGTGCTATACTCCCATGCAAAAAAGTCATGCTCTGAAGTAGAACAGTTCACCACAGGGATTACAAATGCAGCAATAATCCTGTTTCAGCATATTTTACAATAAACTGGAAGCCTTACAGCCCTAAGCAATATTCATTAGCCTCTTTATACTACTCTGTCAGTAGACTAAAGTCAACAGGAAATAAAACCAAATTCCAAGTCCTGCCAATTTATGGAATACTTACCACTTTGAGCGAGATCTTTGACAATTATCTGACTCTGTTCTCGTACCTGTAATACAAAGTTGGACCATTACTCCAACAAATCAAGGTGCTTCATTCACTATTATTTTCTACCTACTTGACAGCTTGCTTTTACATCACACACAGCAAAAAGGGGAAGGGAGGCAGATTTCAGAGCAGACCTGAAAGTACTGGAGTAAAGAAAATTGCATGGTGAAACAAACATGATACTGGCTTCAAGGCAATGTTTGCTGCTATCGCAAAACTGTAGTGCCTATCAGGGAGATGAAAGAGGCAGAGTAAATTAAATGAGGGATTGAAGGCTTTTTCCCCCCAAGGCTATCACTTCCCATACTTCCTATAACATCTTGAAGGGAAAGTTTCCTCTATTGTTTTGCCTGAAAGCTCTAGGAATAGCTACGAGCTCAACTGAAGGGATACCTGTATTATAGAAAATACAATGATCATTTCACACACACACACTTATCTTACAATTTGCTGGAGTTCCACTTGGAACATTAAATAGGGCAGTCTGCAGAAGAGCAGAATTCTGAACAGGTTTTGCTGTCAATGAAGACTTAGCAATCCTCCTCTACCACACTGTCATATGACACTTCCAGCTCCTGCACGGGACAGTGTCCTGCTCAGAAACCACACTACTTTCCACTAGTTTCTTCTAGGGGAAGAAAAAGAAATACTCGAAGTCACCAGATATCAGAGACATAAAAGGAGAGCTAATAATTTGGCAAAGTAACAGCCTTACAGAATTAGTCTTCAAATGGTTTCAGAGCCTGACTCTCCACCGCCCTGGGTGTTCTGCACCCACCGGACTGCAGGGTAAGGCTTACAAGTTGCCTCCACAACAACCACAGGAACTTTCCTAATGTTCTTACCGATGTGGGTTGCTGCTTGCTCCTCTCTAGGTACAGAAGGTAGATACCCCTCCTAAGACAGGAGGGAATTAAATTGCCTTGCTGCACCTAAGCTGACTTAACAGCAAGCCTATTGCTGCATCAAGGCTGATGCTCAGAACTGTTGCCAAGTAGCCTGTCAGCTCCGTGGCACTGCACTACCTTGGGCTATCTGTGGCTGGAGTAGCTTTCCTGGTGGGCTCACAAACACTATAATCAGTTTAAAGAAGCCAGTGGGCACCTGTATACATTGCATAGTTTTTGTGATGGGACAAAGAGGGAAGGCAGCAAGAAAGGTTCCCTTCATTTTTGGCATTATCAATTCATTAAACAAGCATAGCCAGGGAGTACAGCACCAGCTCAGCATGAACAGTACAAGCATAAAGCAGAGCAGCATATCTAGCATGACAGGTAGTGCTAAAGCTGGCAAACTTTAGGAATATTTTTTTATATGTGGAAAATGAGGATGAAGAATTACTGTTCTACCCCTGAGACTTGTGTTTCTTAAGGTACAAGCCCTTTGTAAGCATAAGCCAGCATGCTTTCTGCTTGCACAGTGACCCACAGGTGACACCATCCCATGACCAATGTGTGTAAGTGGAGACAGGAGGGGGAACCCCCCTACATATGACACAGGTAGGTGTACGTTCTCACTGAAAACACTTTCTGTTTAAGGGTATAAACACATTAAAGAAGTTGGTCTTATTTATACAGGGTAATTCTTAAACAGGAAAAAAGTAACAAAGAGCACAGCATGGCTGACACTTTTGTTTCAAAACCCAGCATCAGCATTTGTTGGGAGCATTAGAGCAGTATGAATTCACTGGTTCTTTGGAAGGAAAGGTGCTGCAGTACTCAGGACTGCAGCAGCATAACTCTCCTTAGTAAATAAGCTCTTACAGCAGCATGAGCACTCCAAGTGCAGACTTTGCATCTGCCTGTGACAGCTCTTACATGAGAGACAAGTGGCACCATGTACCAATTTGTAACTGCATCATTTTGCAACCATTTTATTGAAATGAAAGACATGCTATATTTGCCTATTCCTATGTTACAGCATTTTGACCAGGTTTTTTGTCATGTTTCTTCATCAGCTTCTACAAATAGATGAAGTGCTGCAAATCTGGCCAGGGCGTGTGGGGAGACACAGCCCAACAAAAAACCTGGGGTGTTTCACATATTTGAGCCACTTATGGAGCTTAAAAAAGAAAAAGATCAGAGTTTAGGGTGAGCCTTTGATCATCTCTTTCAATTCTGTTTCTTCAGTCTTCAAGTATTTTTTACATAATTAAAATGCCTAATTAGCAACATTAGACAAGAGCACATACACATTGGTGAGAAACAAGAGAAGCTCCAGGGGAAAAAAAATGCTGTACACACACTAAGAACAGTCTGGATATTTTTCCTAGTTGCTCATCAAGATCAACATTTGTTATGTAAAACTAAGACTGAGCTCATTTTTGCCTTGTGGTGCAGGTTGGGATGTAGTTTCTAACTAGAGAAGCAAAAGCCAGCTTGTATTTACTTCATCCAGCTTTATATTTATCTTGCAAAATGCTGGACTAGTAATAGGTTTTTTAGACTCAAACAGTAAGGTTCTGAAATAGCGTTTGACTACAGGATGCCAGGGTATACCCAGCTTCAAGTCGGAACATATGCCAGCCTCAGCTAGATAAACCCTTTTTAGGGATGTACTTTGAGACTGGCATGCTCTGAGCCCTGAATCCCTCGTCTTTTGGGACCGCTTAGGACCAAGAATTCAGACTGTCAGGTCCGGGTCTGTAGCTTGTGACATGGGCCCAAAGCCAGGAAGACTCAATCACTTTACTGGATCAGAAGTGGTTAAGTCTTATGAACAAATAATTTGTAGTCACAATGCAATAAGAGCTGGAACACCACCATGCTGCAACACCAAACAATAGCTGCCATCAGTTGGGCAATACACATGTGAAGCAGAAAAAAAGAAATTAATTGGATCCAGGTATCACTTGGAGACAGTCTGAAGTGAAAACTTGCAGCTAGTCCAAGTTTTTTCCTCACTTCCAAAGCATCCTGGTCACAGGCTCTGAAGTGTTTTCAAGTATTGACAAGGCCAACTGCAGCAGATACACACAGCTATTGAATCCACCAGGCACTTGCTATTTAATTTCTGATCTTCTATGAATCACAGGAACACATCCTACCAGAGATCTACAGTGAGACAAATATTGAGGGCTGTGTATCAGGTACTATTAGGCTGTGAGCAATTACACTGAGATCAAACACTTGGTCCATCACATACTTACCAGATATCCCTCTACATCTTTATCAGCTGAGGCAGCTGAAAAACAAAGTAAGTGTCTGAGAAACTTATAGGAATTGTAACAACTTAAACATGGCTGAAATCACACAAGACTTATATACAATAGAAACTTTTGTAACACAGCCAAACTTTTAAAAGCCTTTTAGTTTCTCTGACCTGTCATACATTTCACCACAGTATTACCCTTAGCTTCCGCCAACAGCACAAACACTGTGCCTTAATCCTGCTTAGTAAAATGCAGACCACAATATGCTGTTTGACTTTTAAGCCACTCTTGCAACCTCCTCTGCTCCAGCTTTTGTTTCTCAGCATTTTGTAGGCTATTGCCATACAGAAGGCAGAAGTTGTCTTTACTGCAATACAATCAGTAAGACATGATTTCAACAAACTTAGCACTTAAAATTCATAATAGCTTTCGGTATTATTTTAACCACACTAGTGGCAAATATACTTGAAAACACAATAGTAGAAGTTTCCAAGGAAAACAGCTCAGTTTCCACTAAAAAATAAATAAATTCATACAGGACTTATCAACCTAATATTCACATTAAGAGGTTCAAATGACAAAATGGAACCAATTTGTACAACAAAAATTCTCCACAGCCAAACACAGTGAAAGTAATTAGTGATCTAATTAGTTGCTACTTTTTGCCCCATGCATCTGAACCCCCAACACAGGTTTTTCCTCTTTGCCAATACAAGGCAAGTTGATTGGAGAGGTCTTTAAGGACCTTATGATAATCTTGCTTTCAAACAGAGGCATCTGTCAGCAAGATAAGAAAGCTCATAGTTAAGGGTTGTGCATTTTATTTACCAAACAAAACTACTCTTCATTTTAGTAATTTGCTAATTTCAATCACATGCAAAATTAACTAGAGCTTAAAAAGGTCCCCTGTCAGGCAACACAAGAACTAGAGACAGCCCTAGTGCATGATTTGCCTAACTCTGGAAAGCAAAGTTCATGGATAATAATCAAGCAGTTACCTTTATCACACTTCAGCTTTTTAACAACGACAGCAACAACTACTAGCAAACCCAGACCAGACAACAGAAGCACCGGAATAAACCAAACAAGAGCTTCCCTCCCTGCAAAGTAAGAAAAAAAAAATTAGTACTGAAACAGTCCCCCAAAAAGATATTCCTTGCGGTCCTAGAGAAAAACCTAAGCCCAGAATTAATATAACAACCCAGATAGTTTGTCCTGGGACTCTCAGCTGCCCTGAACATGTGAGCGCTTGTTTGGACTGCACATCATGCTCCCAAATGCATCAGGGGATTCTGCAGAGAGCTGCAATACAACTTCTACAAGGTTTTATGGAGAGACATTTAAGGGGAAACAAGTATGCAAAAGATGATAGCAAGCTTCAGGTGCTGTAGCATGGACAGTGTGCATTCCTGGCAGAAGAGGAAGCAATATATTCCAGGCATAGTAAACATCTTTGCACTATCCATAACTTTCAACTGTGTCACCCTTGGAACTTCAAGAACCCTGGCAACACATGCCCTAGCTTTTCACCAAGTGAAACTCAAGGTGGTTTGTCCCATCAACCCCTTTGAGAACTTGTCTTACCAAATAACTCCCAGACTAAAATGCAGCTGCTCTTAAATATGTTACAGTAGTTGACACCACTGTTTTACAGACTACTCTGGTGTTGCTAGCCTGAAGCCACAGACCCAACAAACCAAGCTGAGTGGGATTTGTGTACCTTGATTGGTTAAGCTTGGGTCTGCAGTATCAGTGGAATTCAGCAGGATTTCTTTCCCGTCGGGATGCCTGAAGTGGATGGTAACACAACATTGTATCAACATTTCCAGATCAGTACATAGCTCTGTCCAGGCCTGATTCTTTTTCAGACAGAGCTCAGAACCATGAATGGAACATGCATAAACTTTGATAGAGGTGTACCTTTAAACAATCCAAGATAATACTACAAGATAAAAAAAAACAAAGCAGATAAAATTCATGTATATTAGCTTCTAAGTGGAGGGGGAAAAGAAAAAAAAAATCAAGCCAGAGTATAAGCATTATTCATGCACAGTTAGTTTCCTTCAAGAGGTAGTTATACATCCTAAAATTTTAAGTTGGGTGCTAGAAAGTTCATTCAAGTGTTTCTGTGGAAATACCAACCTGAAGACATGAAAAATGCAAGTTCATAGCTATAAGCAACAAGCACAATCATACCCAAGTCCATGTCTTTCTAGGTCTCAATATCACAGGTTTTTACACCTAAAATTTAAATGCATGAATAATGCCATTTGGCTTTAGGGCAATTATTTACAGCCTGATGATATGTGTTAACTATTGGCACAGACTGGGCCACAGCACTAACATTCCCTAGAAGGAAAATAGCAAGTTATTCTCAAACTTACTTTTGACCAATTCTCTGACACACTTCACAGCTCTCATCATCACAGAAATACCCTTGTTTGCACTGGCACTCAGCATTCTGTGTCAGAGTACAGGGTCTCAGAGTTATCTGATCTAAAAATAAAATATAAGTTAGCAAGTGCAAAGATTATACTCAGGCCATAAAGGCAATTTACTTTTAAATTCAATATGCTCAATGAAGACCAGCTTTTCCACATTAAAAAGGGGGAAATCGTTAAGGTTTCATAAGGTTTGGTACCCTCTCTGCACTGTCTGCAAGGCAAGCATCCCTCCAAGCCGTTTGCATGGGCAGTAAAGTCTTTTCCTTCCTTGCAAGGGTCACATTTTCCTTTCAAATGTGAAGCACTGCAGTGATCAGCAACAAAGGTACCTGTGGGAAGAAAAGAACTGGCAGCAGCAGCAATCTCAGGGGATCTTTTGACAGAAAAAAGGCTAAACCTAGATATTACAACACAAATTTCTGGGAAAAGTTCAACTCTTCCTTACAAATCAATCAAATGTCACACAAACCAAGAGGCACATTTGCAATTTGCCACTCAGGGAGAGGTGCAAAACAAAGTCTCTAGCAAAGCATCTGCTGGAAGGATGGGTCACTGCAGCAGGCAGGGAGCCATGTGGATAGTACCGTTGCTGAAGGAATGGAGCAAGCCCAGGGAGAATTGCTTTCAATAAACTTTTTTTTCCTTTGTCTGAATCCCACCTAAATGCACCAGTAAGCTTCTGATATTAACGAGAGGTTGCTTCTTGGTGCAAAACTTGTTAGCTCTGCATACATTAAGCAAGGAGAGGAGAGCAAAACCATCCTGAAGCTTTGCCTACAGACACAGAAATATCAGAATTCCCCTAGGCCTGTTCTTTGTGTTAACTAAATCGCTTAAACTTCAAAAGCTTTACCCTCAACCACAAGCAAAGACTTCCTGGCTCGATGCCAAAGCACCTCTCCTAGTCATCACCTGTTGCATTAAGGGGCTCTCACTTCAAAATGGAGCCCAGCCTTTACAACACCAAGAAGTCCTCACAGTTCCAACCAGGCTTACACTTCCACGGCATGTCGTGTAAGAAGCAATTGCTATCAGCTGTAACTGCTCAAAGTCTTACCTGCTTCACAAAATACACAGCAGAGACCTTGATGGAAGTACTCTCTCTCCCCACAGTTTGCTCGGGCTCTAGGCATCGTCAGTAGCACAACCTACAGCAGAGACAAACATGCCTCCTGAGTGATTCATCCTCCCTGGACACGATCACTATCTTGGGGAAATTACCTTGTAAAGTCTTGGAAACACATTCAGAAGCTTATGGGAAGCCACAGAGGAAACCCTAACTAATTTCTGCTAAGTGCTGTTCACAGCAGTAACTGCCATCACAAAGCTGGGGTTAAGGCAGCACCATGCAGCAGCTGATGGACTTTAGGCAACTATTACCACACATTCCTGCCTCCACATAAACTTCTGTTTTCTTTCCAGTATCTCACAGCAGTTGAGCTGCAGACACCAAAGTTTTTGCGGTGTGCAAGGGATTAGTTTCTCCCTTCTCCCATCCTTTTAATTCATCGGAATCCATGCTAGTCTCACTCCCGCAAAATTGAGGAAACGCCCCACAACTCATCCAACACGTCCCGCTGGCTCGAATCTTAGGCAGAAGGCAAGTCGAGTCATTAGCAATACTACAGGAGCATTGGGAATGATTTTTTTTTAAGAGGAAGAAACGTGCAGGCCACGCACTCCTCGGCAGGCCTCCCGCGGAGCCTCCCAGCGCCGGTAGGTCAAGAGCTTCCAGGGGAGGCAGGTGCAGGCTCGGTCCCGGGGCAGCTGAGTCACATCCCTCACAAGCCTTACACGAGAGAAATCTCTAGAGCAAAAGCAGGAGGGGAAGGGGCGACCGCCGAGCTCTAATTAGTGCCGCCGGGCACCAGCGGGCAACTTCTAAGCTAAAACCAAGAAGGTCCCGCTCTTTAAACTCCCTCCCCAGCAGACTAAAAATCTTCCTCATAATTGTGGGGAGGTGAGAAAACTTCCAGTTTCACACTTAAATAAGTGAACTTAAGGACTATTAAAGAACTATACGAGGACTATTAAAGAACTCACTCCTGACTTGTAACTTTTTTTTCTCCGAGGAGAGAAGGGAGGGCGGAAGCGAGTGCGCTTAGGAAGGGATGCGGAGGCGCGCGGTATTCCCTGAGGGCGCTGGGCTCACGGCAGCGGTGCTGCCGCAGGTTTCCCGAGACTTCAAACACGAACAAAAAGTTCGGGAAAGTTACCAAAGCCTGTTGAAGAAGAGAAGGACAAAAAAACCCCACAAGGCCCCTTCACGCTAGAGCCGGAGGAAGACTTTTTCCGCCTCAAAAGCCAGGATTTGGCTGCGGACGGCGGGCAGGTGGAGGGCGAGCCCGTATCCTGCCGGCCAAAGAGCCCCACCCGGCACTTACCAACAGCAGCCCCACCGCTCGCCCGGCCCCCATGACAGCACCTATCGCTCTGGGCCCCTTAGCGCTGCCGCCGCTTTTATTCCCGCGGTGGGGGGTGGGAGGCGGGGCACCGCGGCGCTCTCCGGCCCTCCTGCCTCACCTCGGCGGGCACTGAAACCGCAGTGAATCACCACAGGTGCCCAAGGGCTGTCCACCCTGATCACAAAAAGCAGCGGGAAAGGCTGTAAGGAGAAATTTCCCAATATTGCGCAAACGAAGTGCATGTAACTGGGTCTTCTAAAGCCCTAAAAGAGTTATCACGTTTGTCCTCAGCAGTTATTCCTCACAGAGAAATAACGTTTCTGGCTATGATTTTCCTCAAGAATGCTTTTCATTTCCCATGTGCATGTAACTGGCATGTAGAAACATTCACCTCCAGATGTTGAAATTGGATTAAAATTAATGGCACAAGGATTCATAGGCTGTTCCTTTTTGGATTATTTTTGAAACATCTGTGGCAGCAGCCCTAAATGTTGTAAACTCTTCCTCTGCTAATGCTGAATTAACATGTTGATAATTCCTTTCACTGAACTGCTGCTCTTGTGGTAACAGTGTTTGTTTTACTCAACTGAAGTTACAAGTCCTAGTGCAATCCCTGTGGGTGCATAGTTTGGTAAAATGGCAATAATCCAAACAATTTCCAGCACTCACATTTATACCTACTGAAGGCTTCCTGCTCAGCACTGCTTCTCTTTCATTCAGGGGGGCTTGGGTTGTTTGGATTTTTTTTTTCTGTTGATGTTTGGTAACCATTTCCCAAAGCCGAGATACAGTTGTACCCAAGGGATGTAAAGAGCTCTAGGGAGGTGGAGAGGCTCCTATCCATACTCAAAACACATGATCCAAAACCAGCATGAGTGTGATGAGGAAGGCTGTGCTGACAGGCCAGAGATGTGCTGACTTGCTGATGCATTCAAAGGAGATTAGTAGATGTGTTTGCACAGCTTTACATCCAAACTTGGATACATCCAAACAGGAGCAAACACTTTGAAGCTGCATAGGGAACTTTGCATAGCCTGGAAAGCAGAGGCAGCGCTCTCTCACTGAGTTTTACACTACATGTGGCACAGGTCAGACTTCCTCAGAAAGAGTGACTAGAATGACATCCTTCAAAAAGGCACCCAGTCTGGATTAATATTGTTGATATTCTTCAAGGATGTTTCCTCAAGGATGAAGAACGCTTTGGTTTTCTGGAGACTTTTCCTAATGACAAAGCCACTCTCACCCTTTAGCATTTGTGATCAGTTTCCTGAACGTCAGTGTGCAGATGCTGGCTCTTACCCTGCCTGTTCATATCAGAGAGCTGCAGTTCTCTCTGTCGAACAATCTATTCACTATCCTCAAGTCCTTGATATAAATGTTTCCTAAGTCCAAGACAAGTTGGTACATTTGCATGTACAAAAGTGAAAATTAAGGGAACCACTTCTCTTTCTGTGGAAGTTGCTACAATAAGAAGACAATTTCAGACAATTTCTGACAATTTCAGCCAGAGGGGCATCAAACTGCTATTGCTGTTCTAACTTATGGCCCAGGCCTGACATTCTTGGAGACAATTTCCCATAGATTTTCCTCTAGAAAGTGATTTACTTTTAAAATACTATCAAACACAAACCCAAAAATAATTTGTCAGATAGACTGCCACTGAAAGTTGTGTGTAGTTTTATTTCAACATATCAAGCACAAACAGGTTTCCCCTAACTGGGGAATATGACGAGGAATGTACTTAAAAATTTGGAAACATTTACAATGAAAGATAGCCCAGACTGGCACCACCACTAAGTATTTTAAGGCTGTATATATAGCAGTACTTACCACTTGGAACTACTTCAGGCCAGAAAAGAAAGGATTAGTATTGTCTGCAGTCTACAGAAAATATTGCAAATCTTTAAAAACTGGTGTAAAATAGGAAGACTATTAACAGGGTTGAACAATGCAGTGGCAAAACCCTCCCTCTTTCCTGACCTTTGACAATAAATGTGCCTAAGACCGAACATCTACATCGCTCCCATCCTTCTCACCTGTGCTGGGGCAGTGTATTTCTCTCTACAATGCTAGAGTGTGATATAAAACAGCCATATAGCAAATAATAACAATAATAGTAAGTGACCAGGTTTTACAAACAGGCGTGCGTGTCTGACATCACACTCGAAGGGCCAGACACAGGACACCAGTCAGCTCCATAACCAGACGAGGAGCTTTCACTGAATACTTCCCATTTCCTAAAGAAGAATGGCTCTAGGAAACTGTGTATATTTACAGTTTCTGTGGAATGGAAAATAAAACACATCTAGAGGTCCCGTTCTGCATGGGCTGATTAAACAGATCATGACTTAATATCCTGGGGCTGGATTTTTTGGACCAAGTGTTCTCCCTCCTGTAATTAAAGGCAGCTGGACAGGCACCGTGGACATCAGTTCTTTACAGCTCCCCAACTGCTCTTCCTCACTCCTGGAGCTATGACCCAGGCCACCATGACTTTTCCAAAATGTTGAGGTGATTACCATTTTGGGGTTACCAATACTGCTGGGTAATTATTAATTGCATCAGAAAATGACAAAACATAGAAAACAAATTGCACAATTAAAGCTACATTTGGCTTCAGCATTAAGGCCCATACAGGTTAAGAGGTCCTTGAAGATGTACATGTAAAAGGCAAAAATTACATAATCTGCAGGAACAAAGTTTTGCAGGTTCCTAGGTCCCTTTTTAACCTCGTTTTTCCACTTCCTTCCACCTCTGCCATGTTGGTTCTAAAGTGCTTTGGTGCCTCACTGGGCTCCTTGCGCGAGTGGCCCCCCCCTGCAGCCAGTGATCAGTATTGCTGCCAAACGTAGTGATTTTATTTGAAGACATAATTAATGAAGAGTTGACACGTAAGAAAGATGCAGAGGAGAAACCAACAGCGAGAGTCCAGGAGGAAGCTTTCAGAAGAGGCCTTCCTGTGGAAGGACTTTTTGTTCAGAGCGCTGAGGTTTCTGCAAAAAAAGGCATTATGATTATTTGTGTGCATTATTATTATTTGGAGAGACGTGTGCCTTCACACGTGTGCATACCCAGAACTTCCACACCAGGAGGGAACCCTGTACTTTGGTTGCACCTTCAGGGGTAGAACAGTGTGCTCCCCCAAACTTTGTCTCCCTCTTTTTAACAAGAAGATTAGTGCTTCAGCTGGCTGCAGCTGATTGGCATAGGAAGGGCATCAACCCCAAGAAATCTCTTCATCCAGCACTCACTCATAGCCCTGTGAGTTTAACCTGTGCCCTAACCTTCCCAAACCTGCCCTGGACACTCCCAGGAGCTGCAGTGAAGCTAAAACCATATCACCAATGACTCTGGCATCCAGAAAGGGTAGGCCTCATGTGTGATCCCACCTCACTGAGCCTTGGCAGGGCTGGATAATACTCCTCACACAGAGGGGAATCAGCAGGGCTCCCTGGAGCGAAATAGCAGTTAATACCTCCCACAGGAGTCTGCAGGGCAAAGCCCTCTGTCAGCAGCAGATGTGGTTACTGCTTCCCTCAGATGGCAACCAGCAATTTGTACAAAAACTGGAGTTTAGTGCTTTTCTCCATGAAGCCCAGTTTTTCAGAGCATGCCCTTGCATCTCTATAGCAAACTGAGGAAATTCCTAACATGCTGGACTGGAAGGGAGACCTCACACTCTCTGCCTGGCTGAGATTTATTTTTAGCTAGGGCCTGGCCCAGTCCTTCTCAGTCAGGAGTACCTCGAGTTGAGTAATCTTTTTGCCCAGAAAGAGAGTGTTAAGAGGAAGAGATTTCCTCCTCATTGTTTCAAGCAGAGTTTGTCTTTCTGGTGTGTTAAGTGGTTGCTTTACCTGCAACAACTTAAACTGCACTCCTGTAGCTCACTCCAAAGACTCACTGCAGAGACACTCCAAAGACCACAGTAAGGAGTTAAATGCCACAAGTTATATCTAGCCCAATAAAATCATTGATTCATGACAGAAAATGGTTACCTGTGTATGTCCTGTTGGGCTTTCTGTAGGGATAAGACAGCGGAGTGAATTTCCTTCAGGTGATTAATTTCTTTCCCACAATGTGTGCACAGGCTTTCAAACCCTGTGGCAAAGTAGAAGGACAATTAAGTTTTGCATCACCATTCTGGTGGTAGTGAAACACAACACAGGAAGTGGGTGGCTGTGATCTAATTGTCACTGCTAGGGGGGAGACTTTCAGGAGGAAACATGGGGAGAAGGAGACAGGGAACAGAATCTTCCACCCAGAAGATCCAGGCCACTGTAACAGGTTCTGTGACTCTGGCTCAGGGTGCTTCTCAGTCAGCTCTAAGGAAACAATGCTCCTCAGCTGAGGGGAGGAGAAAGGAATGCTCACATCTGCCCACTCTCTCAAACATTCAAGGTCACCTCTATCAAAGGCAGAGAAAAGAGAGAGAAACACAACCTTTCCCTATGTGTTGTTTGGAATGTCACTGTATTTTTCTAATTTTGCTAGGAGTTGGGAAGTCCTCGTTGTAAGGCAGAAAGAGAAACAGCACATACAGAGAAAAGAAAAGCAGAACATTCTCTGTGCTGCCTGTGGCCTGTTGGCCCACGGTATCAACTGGGCCGGGAAATGTCCCAGGGCTGTCTCAAGAATTAAAGTACCAAGGCAAGAACATTAAAGCCTATAAACCCAGCGACACCCAAATACTCACCATCATCATCTGAGAGCTCCTGCACTGACTCTGGCGTTGAACAGCTGCTCTCTGTGTTCTGGCTGTGGTTGGATGGCTGATCACTGGTTTTGCGGCGCCTGCAGTCTTTGGCAGACTTCTGGATAAAACAGGGATTAGAAGTGACTCAGTCTCTATCACACTGAAGATGTGTGTGATTGCTTTAAACAAAACAATTTGGGGTGCTGGCAAATATATGTGAGATTGTGAAGTTTGACTGCTTTCTCAGCAACTCCTAGTAATGGAATCTGGCAGCTACTTAAAGATATTATACACATGACTCATACAGAAGCATTTCCCCAAATGACAACATTCTTAAGACACCTATCCAAATTATTCTTCTTGTAGCTTTAACTGACACATACTATGGATGAACCTTGTAGTTCCTTTGCTGAGTTGTGTACCTAACTCAGCCAGGTACATAAGAGAAAGCTGGAAAAGAAGAAAAAATTATAATCAAATTCCCCAGCAAAGATTTTTCAGAAGGTGCACTAAACATGCATCTAAACATGACGGAATTTTTATGCCTAGTTTCTTGATGCACTTTGGAAAGCTTCTCCCTCTCTCTCAGATGAGTAAACCAAACACATTGATTCAAACTTCTCACTACAGGGTCTGAAAAGCAGTTATGAACCTCAACTTCCCCACCGAATCAGAGACATTCAGATGTAGGGTATTACAAAAGAAAAGTCTATGTACATAATAAGATACAAGTTTTTCAGTGTAATATGGATTATAATTAGCTAGTTTAGCAGCTCTACATTTGTAAAGTGTGTTATGAATAACATGTATTGTTCCAAAGATGGAAGCACTGAAATAGGGGAGTATTATCTCTGTTTAAGGGAAAGGATGGAAAGACATGTCTTGTCTGAGAGAGAGTGAGTGATAAAGGCTCATGGCAAAGACTGAAACTGAAATCACAGGGTCTCAGCTGTGTACTCCAAAACCTACAGGAAGTTTTCTACTTTGGAAACACTGAACAGTGAAGTTCAGCTCAGCTGTGTGCAAAATTCAGTGTAAGAGTCACTGTCACTAGCATTGGGTGGAAGAAAAATGCCAAAACTGATAGAATGAGTCAATCAGTAATTACAATTCTTTGGAGCTAATGATGGTATAATACTGCAGGTCTATAGTCACAAGCTATATTTACCCAAAACAAAACTTTCAGCTTATGCTGTGCTTACTTGAAAATGCTGTAGAAAAAGGGCTGTGTATCTAAACAATCATGAAGAATATTATAATCTCCAAAACAGGCCTTTTACCTTGTGCTGTGTAATTTGATTGTTTATGCATGTTGCTTTGTGGTTTGACATCCTTGTGGATAAGTGTCTTTCCATTGTCTGAAGTATTCCATCCTTCTCAAATTGGGCAATGTCGTTCAAAGGATCCCAAGGTCTTAGACTTTTGAGACCAAATGAAAAAAAATCATCAGAAAAGCAAGAATCCCACATTAGCCCAATACACTAATTCCACATGCATCAGGGCAGGCAATCATCCCTGACAGTAGCCAGACTTTCCAGATGCAGTGACAGGACTAACAGAAAGTTCCTTGCACATTCACAGCTCCTTGCAATAAGTGAGGAGGTTCAGTCTCTAGAGGCTTTGCCCTTCTTGCCTAGGGGAGGAGAGCACAGTTGTTAACTCTGCTCTGAACAGCGCAGAAAGTGCTAAATGACTCTGCACCTGATCGCAGGTATAGGAATTTGCATCAATGACACAGTGGATTTTCTATTGCCATGCCCTCATTTCCAGCTATTCCCAATTAGTATCATGAATATGTATTCTAGTGATGACATGGAGCTCAGAAAGGGCAAGCTCTGAACATAGTTTTGGGGAATGGCTGGGCTGCAATGACAGGTCTGTAGCCCTGCTTGAACCCCTGGGAACTCAGGCAGCAAGATGTGTTGGGAATCCCGAGCTCAGCACTCACTCCTCGTATTTGTAGCGCCACTCTTTGGTCCTGGCATCGTGCCAGAACAGCAGTGGTTTCCATTCCATGCCACTTTCCCTCCGCTCCCGGGCAGCGTTCCTCTGCTCCTCTTCCAGCACAAACTTTTCCTGTGTCGCCTTGTGCTGATCACCTTTGTTTATTGCACTGGTAACATGCTGCCAAAGCCTAGGAATAATCAGGAAGGAAGTTAAACCACCTTAGAACCAGCAATGTATTTTGCCAGATGGAACTTTAGAGCAGGAACTTGTCAGGCCTATTGATACACCAGAGGAACTGTACCAGGATTGCTCAGCCTCTGTTTTAACTTGTAAGTTAAAGAAACTGAGAAAGGCAACATTGAATGCTATATGAATGACCTGCTGAAGGAAGTTTCTCTTAGATAACATCACCTACAATTATTGAATTCTTCAGTGCTGTCTGTGAGTCATAAGGAAGTTGTGTTCAATTCACTGGGATCCGTGGCCTCTTTAGAGGTGATTGACGGATAATCTGTTCTGTTCCTCATCCTTTCAGGCATTTCTATTTAGAAGCCTTTGTGTCAATGTCTATACCCAAAACAAGTCTTTAAAGTTTAGAAGCACTGGAAAATGAATTTATGTGCACATCTTGTAGCTGCACATGCACCTCCTATACAGGATTTACAACCAGATCTGTAGGAAGCTGATTCAATCCACAAGCAGCAAGCATGTCCTTGTGCTCACAAGCTGCAAGCATGAACACAGGTTTTCACTCACACTTGTTTGCAGCTGCCAAAGGATAAGTGATCTGTCATATGAGCTGTTCTCATTGAGCATCTGCCCTGGCGAGAGGATTTGCCTTCTACCAGAGAAAAATCAATACCTTTTATTTTACTACAGTCAAGCTGTGATCAGCCTCTCCACAGTTCCTCTAATCAGATCACTTTAATCTTCATTTCAGATTGGAAATACTTCTGAGACTAGCAGTTAGCCCTCCAAAAATATTACTGTATGCTTTAGTGTTTAGAATGTGCACAGGAGATCCAAGCTGTTCCATTATGCCAGCTCCACAAAACACCCATCCACCATTTAGAAGATGAATGCATTACTGCATTTAATTTGGAGCTTGCTGTGAAGCTCTTAATTTAACAGTGATCCTGAAGCTTTCATCATATTTCTATCACTCCACATTAACACAGCACTTCCAAAAACGCAGCCTCTTAGATAAGTAACTGGATGCAGAGCAATGCCTTCCTTTCATTTTTAACAAGTCACTGCCCTATTTCTGTGTATGAATAATTTCTCCCAGAAACAAACGAAGGAAACTCAGTGATGGGGATGGGGCAGGAAGGAGTGAAATAACAGCCTGAGAATATACTGTGGTGGTGTAAAGCCTGTCCTAAGGAATGAAGTGGTGTAAAGAGTGAGTCCCCTAATTCTACAAACCTTAGAGGGACAGCACAAAATTGTTTGACAAGGGCAAATTACTCCATGAAGAGCTGCATGTGTCAGACAATGAGACCCCCCACGGTGAGCTGCATGACAGTATGAGCTTCAGAGATTCCCCAACAATTGTGAAAATAAGTGATTTTCAGCACTGCAGGGAAGACTAAGCAATTTAGGCAAAATATAACCTGGATTAGATAGCAATTTATTCATGCAACTGTCAGCATAATAAGGAGTTTGGTGGAATGTCTATTAGGGATCTCTGTAACTTTTTCCTCCTTCCCTTGGATGCATGTAACATTATTAATCTCTCATGTAGCAAAGGGAGCCAGCTCTGGCCATAAACTCTGGTAAACAGAGAACTGGAGATTCTTTGTCCACAAGACCAAGATTCTCCTTTAAAAGAATCTTCTGAAGATTAAGAGAAAAATATGCTGCAGTCTGCCCTGCTCTGCAGAGTTAACAAATCTGCTCTGTAAGTTACAAATACACTTTATTGCTCATAATGACCACTGCTGTCCAAACAAAATCTTCACGTGTTTTTATTTTCATGCAATTCCTTTCTTTACCTATAAAAAGGGGAATCTTTTTAGGGTGATGTGATGCAACACCAAAATCAGATGTTCACAGAAAAGTGGACAATGTAATGCAGAGCCAGGCAGCAACTGCATGTGCTGGCTTGGGATTTTGGCTGGTGCTGGCTGACTGTAGCAGAGAGGAAGCACAACCAATTTGCTTAAAGCCAGCTCCACTGGCTGGCTTTGCTCAACTTTGCTCAACTCTTGCTCAACAACTGTACAGTGTGCATTATTCACTTCTTCCATTTCCTAAGTGTATTGAGTTTGCATGGCCTGGTTTTTGGCAACAGGGGTGCTAGAGTGGTGGCTTCTGTGAAAAGCTCAAGAAGCTTCTTCAACATCTGGCAGAGTCCCGATGGCTTCAAATATGGACGTGCTGCTGGCCAACACTGTGATGGTGGTAATGCCTCTGTGATGACATACTGAGGAAGAAATCAAAAGGAAGTTTGTGGCACAGTTTTAATTGTGACTAGAGAAGAGTGGGGTGAGAGCATGTGAGAGGAACAGCCCAGCAGACACCAAGGTCAGTGGAGAAGGAGGGGGAGGAGGTGCTCCAGGTGCCAGAGCCCAGATTCCTCTGCAGCCTGTGGAGCAGACTGTCCATGAAGGACCCTGTGGAAGAGTAATCTACTCTGCAGCAGTTTGGGCAGGACTGTAACCCATGGGATAGACTCACACTGCAGCAGTTTGTAGGGGGCTGCTGCTCCTGAGATGGAGCCATGTTGGAGAAGTTCATGGAGAACTGTATTCTGTGGAGGGACTCCACAGTGCAGCAGTGAAAGACTCCTCTCCCTGAGCAGCAGGAGAAGCCATGGGTGATGAACTGACTGAAACCCCCATCCTCCTGTCTCCTTGTGCCACTGGGGGAGGAGGTAGAGCTATGAAGGAGAGAGGCGTGTGGGGAAGGTGGTTTTAGGGGCTTATTTTACATCTCATTATCCTGGTCTGATTTTTTTAGCAATAAATTTATTTTATTGTTGAGCCTGTTTTGCCCTCAGTGGTAACTGACAAGTATTTTCTCACAGTCCTTAACTCATGAATTCTTCATTAAATTTTCTCTCAGTCCAGCTGCAGAGAAGAGTGAGTGAGTGACTTTCTTGGGCACCTGGCATCCAGCCATGGTCAAACTTGACACTAAGTTATGTGCCAGAACTACATTTTTAGGTAACCCAGATCACTCTACAAAGCCTGGTGCAGACTGCATTGGAGATCTCAGCTGAGATTACGAGGCAGGGTTAAACATCTATTTAATTACATTCATTCATAAAATCCTGTTATGTGGTTCAAAGTACTGCTCTGTGGATGCCAGGACTTCCCACAATTCCTACATCTACTTTAAGAGCTTGTGGTTGAAATAACCCTTCTTAACAAGGTATCCAACCTCAGAATGACATCCTGCCCTTCTATAAAATGCTCCAGCATTTTAGTTAGAGCATACAGCATTTAGTTAGAGAGATATCTGTAGTCCAGGTGGAATTGTTATTTTAAGCAGATAAAATGTAGCCTCCACTATTTCTCAGCCCAGGTCGATTTCAGAGCTGTACTTCATGGAAACACTCCAGAGTTAATAGTCTAGAAAGCAACAGGTAAATGGCTGGGTAATATGTTCTGGCAAAGCTGGTCACTGCCTTTCCAGGACTGTGCTGAGGAATTGGAGGAGCCCTGCGGATCAGAAGCCAGCTCCCAGGAGAGAAGCAGCAGTGAGATGTTCCCCGAGCTCCCTACCTCTCTGACTCAAAGTCCGTCTGCTCCTCAAACAGGACAATGTGGCGCTTCAGCCTCTGCCTTCGCACTTCGCTAGTTGGGTTCCAGAACATTTCTGTGTTCCCATTTTTCACCTCATTTATATGCACTTCTCCATCCTGAGAAGGAAAATTAAATTAATTCATGACAATCAGAAAACTGAGGCAGAAATTAATCCTGACAAATCGAAGCTGCTCTTGGATGATGATAAGGGATACCTGTTGGTTAGGAGGGTTCTTTCCTCCTCTATCCCATAAAATCTCACTGAACACTTCCTGAAAGTTTCTGAAATGAATGAGGCAAGGCATTGCCAGAAACAGTGGCTGCATTTATCATTAATCAGAGTAGAAAGGGACCTGGTTCCCACTCTTATGTCTTGTCCCTAGACCTGAGTGCCCACAAAAACCCTAAGATATTATTCTTTCACCACTGCTCTTCCCACGTCCCACCCAGCACATATAAAAAGATCCCCAGCTCCTTTTTCCAAAGTCTCCCTCAGGACTTCCTCTCCCATGTTCCAATATGCTAGTTCCAGGACTGATCCCAGGTCCCCAAGAGACCCCCAGTGTGGAAAGGATAAGGTAGGCAGGCATTACCAAGCACCACTACGTGCATCTCTAACAAGCATATACACAAGCCCTCAGCTGCTGCTGTGACCCTAGGATTGAGAAGCATTGGGATTTACTTCCCTTCTTTATTCAGGTTGGTTTTCAGGTCCCGAGGCACAGAATGTACCATTCAGATGCAAGGATTTCCATCAGGAAACTGGGTGGTGTCAGAGAAAAGCTAGGAGAGTAGGCCAGTACTCCCAGTGGGGAAGGAGGAAAACCAGCACGGTCCCTACCCCACTGCATGCAACTCTTCTGTTCACAGCACACAGCTGCAAGCAGCAGCTTACAAAGCCACCATTCCAAAGCCATTTAACTTCCTTTATACACCACTGCAATTTGTTCACCACAAACAACCAGGACAAAGATCAAGGAAGGAGGGTGTAAGCAGAAGGCTGACAGTTGAGCAGCATTCAGCCTTGTGGCTCAGGAGAACCCCAGGATGATGGGCTCTCGTGGGTGGAGTTGAAAGGACCCACCACAGACAAGGTAATCCACAGCCCAGCCCAACTCACCACTGACAGGGCTCATCCTGCACAACAGGGAACTCAGAATGGAGCAAATCCCTTGAACATTCTTAGAAAGGGAAAATCTCCCAATTTCAAAATGGTCATTAGCTTTTTATGTAAAAAGACAGATTGCCTGACAGGACAAGTCCAGTACCAAAAGCTACACTGTGGTTAGGACCTCATTGTAGTAAGGGCTTTATGCAGTCACATTTCATCTGGCCTACTTTAAATACCTCCTTCACATGAGACAAATCTTGTCTCAGAAGTGGCAATTTCTATAGGCTGGCAAGGGAGCACAGACCAACTGTAATGATCATGTAGATGCCCAATGTTGCTCAGAGAAATACCCAGATGTCCAGCCCAAAGCCAAGGGTCACTGCTTTTGTTTCAGGTACCAGGATTTCCAATCCAAATTAGACAATATCTTTATTCTTGCTGGATTTTGGCTTGAGGCTGGCTCTGAGTGAATCACTTGTGCATACTGAGTGTACTATATCATTTACTATGCAACTTTATTGTTGTTGGCTTGAGGCTGGCTTTGAGTGAATCACTTGTATATACTGGGTGCACAAAGGTGCCAGGTGCTCTGCTGACTGTTATGAGCTGGCCATAGAGATAACACCCTCACCAAATCGATGTCTCTGTCCCTCAGCTGATGAACAGGCTAGTAACTGTCTTCTACCATAAAAGTTTGCTATGAAAATAATGAATTCAAAACCCTCTTAGTTCTTCCTTGATGCTAGTCTAACTGGGGAAGTACACACCAGACAAAAGACAGCCTCAAGATCTTCAAAATCACACCTAATACATACTATCTCCTGCCATCAATGCTTGCCCTAAGCCTCAGACCCTAAAGACAGACCCATTGCCTTCGATGGAGAACCCCCCTACTGTTCCCAGCTTCCTCTGGTTCTGGGAGTGCAGCGTTCCTCACACTGCAGATGGATGGGACTACTGAAGTGTAAATGACCTCCAGAGGTACCTTGAGAGGTGTGGCCCAGGCTGTGATTGCCTGCATGCCCTGGGGCTGGTGGGAAGAGGAAGGACAGGGCCCTCCCAGCGCCCACTCCAGTGCAGGGAGCCTGCCAAGGGTTGGCAGCCCTCCCTCGAACCCTGCAGCCATGGGCTCATGACCTGGCAGCAACTTCGATTATCAAATGTTACCCAGTGTCCAGTGAGACTCGCTAGCACTTCTTCTCCATATTTAATCTTCCCCGAGATTTGATTAATGCTCCTGCTGCCACCGAAGAAGGGCTGCCAGGGGAGAAGAGAAACAGCAATCGTGGTCAGTCTAGTGAGGTCTGGAAGGGAGCCAAACACAGCGATGCAACAGGAGGGAAGGAAAGTGGAACTGCTTGACTTCCAGTATTTCTGGGGAAAGGCAGAATAAATTCTAACATGGATTCTGACTGCCTCACATTGAGCCCCCTTCCTTTTTTTTGTAATACCACAAACACTGTAGCTGCAGGTAGGGAGATAAGCCTTGAGCTGCATTAACACTCAGGAGTGCAAGGTCTCATCTTTATTGGAAATACACTTATTTATTGTCAGCCAGACACCAGGATAAGTGTACGTGGACAACTCCTTCCCACTGTCCAGAATCACAGCCTTTGCACCCTTGTCCAAAGAAAAGGAGCAGCACTAGTGCTCTTCCTGCTTATGAAACAGCAACCGAGTGTGGCACTGCTGGTGACATCATGTGTGTCAAGTCTCCAGTGTGAAGAAGCTCTGGTCAGCAGCAAAAAAAACCCCACAAACCAAAGAAAAAGGGTATTTCCACAGTCAAGAAAAAAACCCTAGAACAATGGAAATTTCCACCCATCTCCTGGCTGCCAAACACAGGAAATGCCAGTGAGAGTGAGCAGCTAATCTATTCACAGAACACACCTCTTCAGACATTTTAGCAGGTACTTTCTGAAAATATTAGTGCAGACAAACTTTAGTGTGTGTCTGTGTGTGTGTGTCAAATAACAATATAAACCCTAATTTCACACAACACCCATGGATAAAATAATCACATGTATCTTAAACATCAGTCCCTGCAATCCAGCAGAGAACTGGTACATATCCAAATTAAAAACAAAGTTAAGGTGTTTACCTGCAACTTCCCACAGTTCTACTAAAATAGACAGCTAGGAAATGCTCCAAGCAGAGCATATAATTACATCATGGGGACCTTTCTGAAACATGTTTAGATCACTCATACTGTTTTCAAGCCAGAAAAGAAGCACTTTAGGCTCTAAAGTGTTTGTAGGTTTGAGATGACACCCAAGTCAGGGAAATATCCCACTGGCCTCAACACAGTATACCAGGCCTATGGGAAAAATAGGCTTTAAAGACAAGTATGTGCAAATGTCAGGGAAGTACAGGAGGAAAGAGTTCCCTTTGTAGGGGAAATAAAGACAGGAAAATATTATTGCCCTCAAGCAACTCACAGTTAACAAAAGATTCCCCCTAACTCCAGTGATCTCTCACATTTATATTGGCTAAGGCTGCAACTCTGAAGTCCTGCAGTCTCTCAGTTCTCCTTTCATTTTATGCTCAGGCAAGAAATTGTTTGTTGGAGCAGAGGAGAAATGGATGCTCCTTAAAAATCAAGTTAACTGCCCAAAGAAAGTTTCAGGTTATCACTTTCCCTCCTAAATTTTAACCCATGTAATAACAGCAATGCTCAAAGATGTCTCCATTTTGTCTGCATACCATGAATTTGCATCACCAGGCTTTCCAGGGGAGGGACTAGATACATAAAAATGTCAGTGCAGGACTTGCCAGTGTGCCAGCCACTCAGAATTACCTGCCTGACAACGGGCTCTCACCTTGCCATCAGGGCAAAGTCCTGTAGCCCTGAGAAAAACAAGGTGCAGCTCACCACACACCTGCAAGGTATGAGCACAGATGTGATGGCTGGTGGAGAGCTACCCCAAAGATCCACATCCTAACTTGCCTCCGAGTTCTTTGTACACTCACTATGTTTTACAAACAAAACTAATTATCCCTGCTTAAATAGAAGCCACACTGTCATTGCCAATCTTTCAGAACAAAATTTGGTCAGTAGCCAGCTGCAGTGAAAAGTCATGTAAAACTAAGGCTTCCTGGGGTCAGTTTGAGTTGCACAAGGCAAAACTGATGGCAGGGTGACACCTTCTTTCCAGGTAGGCCCCACTCTGGTGCTCACATATATTGCTGGTACAGAAATGATCAAACCCTGCCTGGGGCACAGAGGCAAGCATAAGACACATTCAAAATGGGGCCACAGTGTATCTTACCTTTAGCTTGAATTCCAGTTCTGCCCTGTGGTTAGTTTTCTCACAGTCAATGGTAACTTTCCCTCCAAGCTCCATTGTCATGGTACCATATAAAAGTCCTGAAAGGAAAAAAACAGAGGCTTAAGAGAGGCTCCAGGGAAAGCAACCTGCTTTCTCAAGTCAACCTGGCTCTTACTGACACAGTGTGAAATTCATCACTTGGCTTAAAGTTTTGAAAAGACAGAACTGGAGTTTCTAGGAAAAGGCTGTTTACTGTAAGCATGAAGAATCTCCCCCTGAATCTGTATTCCCCATTTCTAACACCAGCCAGGAAATAGCTTGACTCACAGGTGCACCTGTGGCAAGCTGAAAGTGGGACAGGAAAAATAAAGAAAGTTGTGCCCAGCAACCTCACTCATACTTGTGCTTAAACAGAAACAGTCAGTTCTCTTAGGGTGATTGAAGAAGAGAGAAGCTGTAACAGGATTCACCAGAATCTGGGAGACTAGAGGTCATGTAGGGAATTTTTTACACATGTTTGCCATATGCTGAATGTCTTTTGCAGAAAAAGAAAAATTGGTAAGAAGAAGATTTATGCACAGGAATACTTCACAGAGAGCATAATATTATGAGGTTACTGTTTTCAGGTACCAGGCCCTCCTAAATATAAACTTAGAAGTCAGTGAGCCAAATTAAAAAAATACTCAACCCCCAAAATTGGATTTGACTGCTGATTTTAACTCTACAGTGAAAATGATGCAGACAGAGCTTCCTGAGGAGCAGTGAATCAGCAGCCATGCCCCAGTCTCAGCACACACTGGCTCCACAGAGCAAAGCCTCACCAGCAGCAGATGCCAGCCTCACTGAGGCAGCTCATCCTCTGAGAAGTACAATGATTAGAATAACAAAGAAATAGCAAGAGAAGCCAGGAATTTCCTTTATCCTCAAAAAACCAGAAAATATATCAAGCAATTTCAGTGTTAACATAAAAACTTTTTATCCTAAGGAGCTCAGAAATGTAGTCTTGTTCTTTTCATCTTATCTGCAGTGCATATATGCAGTATTTTTCTGTTTCTGCATAGTGTGAAAACTAACATTGATGGGCCTAATTCTCTCCTGGGCTACACAGGTAAATCAGAAAGACTTCAGTGAGGATTAGTGAAGGTCTCCTGCTGAGTGCTGTGATTCCAGAGTTACCAGGCCTTGTGGTGTCCACTACTTGAGAGAGGAGAGCCAGTGCAAAGTTAGTCAGTGAGACACCATCTTGTTACTGTTTGCTTCATATTTCAAGAGTCATACCTTACCTTTACAGTGGGCATATGGCATAGTGATTATATAGTCTTCCCGTCTGCTTAGAAACATAAGTTTTGCTTTCCCATCCAACAATGCAGAAAGTGAGTTGCCTAGAATTTAAAAAAAACCATACACGTTACAAAACTCATGTAATACTTTGACCCTCCTCCTACTTTAGAAAAAGTACTTCCATTTAAATGTAGGTCACTAATGAAACAAGAGATGAAATGCTCAAAATTTAGGACCCTGCAAATCATGCACAGCTGCAAGCAGGCAGCTCTAACAAACTCAGCTGCTCTAATCTGCTCTGGCATTTAGCCCCTCTTGCAGAAAGAGTAGTAGATTTAACAGGTCATTAGTGGGAGCTTAGAAGTTTCTCAGGTCCTCCAGTTCTCACAACTTTTCTGATTGTGGATTGTAGCTGCAGAAGAAGGGATTACAAGTAACCTTGACCCTGATAAATTATACTAATGTTGTACAAATTACCAAAGAAAAACAAATGTTGTACTAATTACCAAAGAACAGCCTTGCCCTCAATGGGTCGCAGCTGTGACTAATAAGATAAGCGTGATAAAAGGATTGAGTTGGCCTATCAGGGGGATCCGTGAGGAAAAAGGCCTAGAGGAAGAAGACCTTGAGGAGATAGAGGAGCCCTGAGGAAAAAGAACAAAACAAGGAAAAGAGTTGCTGCTGCAAGGTCGGTCTGGGTCTGATAAGAGTTGGAGCCTGCAGTCACAGTCGAACTAGGTAAAAGCCTGCAGTCAGAGGCAGCAAGGAAATACTTGCAGTCATATTCCAGCAGGAATAGCCATCAGAGTCTGTCAGAGAAGCCAACAGTAGGAACTTGCTATGGTCAGAGTCGGGATGGCTAAGTTATAAAGAAGAATAAACCAGGACCCTTTTCACTTTGTTAAATTAGAGTCTGTGTCTTGGCTCATTTCTTCCCCTAATGAGAGGCCTGCTGCAACAGGGGATGATCCCAAGTAACAAATGAAATTGCCAGAAGGACAGCAAGGACTATACTGAAGTGTTTTGGCAAACACACTCGGCAGAGGACAGTAATTAAGAAATGTTTGTCTAAACAAAAAACTGATTTCAAAGAGCAACAGTGTTTCAGAGTCTGGAGTTGTGCTGTTTCCATTGATATTAAATGACTGGTGGACACTTTGAAAGTCTGGGGTTCAACCCCACAGGAGTCTGGGAACCAGATAAAGGTTCAAATCTATTCAGAGACTTTTGTCTTTGTTGTTTGAGTCAGAGAGCTGAAATGTAAGTCATCCATGAGCACATACCAAGTGCACACAAGCAATCCCATACATTATCGTGAGCCTTTGCCTTCTGAAAAACAGATTTTTAAAGCTCTCAATCTTTCTCTCTGATTTTTTTAAATTTCTTTTAACATCAGAGGGGTGTCACACTGAAATGGTGGAAATGGGGAAGACCCAGGACAGCCAAGGCAAGAACTTAGACTATCCTGGTGATAGAATTGTCAACCATTTCTTTGTTCTTAACTCTCAACACGCCCAGGAATGATTGAAAAACAAACCAAAACTGATGCCACAACATTACCTGTGAGAGGCCTAGACTTAATGCCTTACCATAAAACTTGGACCTAGCTAGAATGCTGCCAGAAATGCAGAATCCATCCTTCCTATTGCTGACGTGAAAAGCTGACACTGGTGGGTGATGGGACACCTAGGATAAAAACAGGCAGGGGTCATTTAGAGCAGTTTGCACAGGCCAAGCAGAGGGGGGTTGCAGAATAAAGGGGGAACACAATACATGACACCATTATGTATGAGAGCATTATACATCTAATCTTACCCTCCCCACCCTGTATTTTCTTGAGCTTGTGCACATGAGATCAGTTTCAGGCCAACAGGTAGAGTGTAAAGTTTCCAAGACAATAAATTAACAGTGCAGAACTTTAGTGCAGCATTTGAATAACCTCCATGAAATGCATGCAGTGGTTGAAATAAAAAATTTAACAAACCTAAAATTATCTAATCAAAGAGGGGGAAAATGTTTATGAAACTGGGAGTCCCTTTACCAAAGACCACACAGTTCTCAGATCCCTCATTATCACTATAAATCTCAAACTACACTTTGTCAGGCCAGTTAACTTATGAACTCTGTCCTTCATTTAATCACGAAGACATAGAGATAAACCCTTGATTTACTCTTATTAAAATCATCATAGAAAGTTCAGAAATAAAAAGATGGAAGGATTTGGTTGTGCGTTTTATGACCCTTTTAACAGAGGGTTTAACTCCCATTTTATTAACAATAAGAAAGCAGTAGGGCAGAATCCCATGGAAAAGGTCTTTATTGAGGAAACTGATGTCATGTATGGGAGGTTTGCTCTTATAGTCTTGAGTGCCCACCAAGCCCCACATAATTTCTGTAAATCTACAAAGAAAAAATATCAGCAGCCAGTTTACCCCAGGTTCTGCTCTGCCTGTTTACACAGAGCTCCAGGTTCCTCTCCTAGGGTGAGACGAGTAGTGTGTCTCTGTGCATGGAAGTGCAAGCAGGGTGGTGTTTGCAACAGCTGAGCATCCAAACAGCAACTTACCTGTTCTGCTATGTAAAATGTGTGACTGTTCGTCTGGGGGTGAAACCAACAGCAGCGAAATGTCTCTCCCAGAATAGGGTTGTATGGCTTTTTTATTCCCTGAAAAACCAAGTAATCAAAACCTGCTATAAATGAAGATTTGCAATCCAATGCTACAGATGGCCACAAAACAATATGGTAATTTTTTTTCTTGGATGTTTTACACAAAGTCAATCACAAGAATAAAAACTCAAGAACTAGTTACGTATCCATCTAATCTAATCTTTCCATCCAAGCCATGGATTAATCTGCTATTCTCACCATTTTAATATTTAATACTGCCCAATCAAAGCCTTACAAGATGATCAAACTTTATTCTTGCTGCTAATATACACAGCAGGGGCACGCTGATGTGGGGACATAGCACAGTGGTACTAACTGGCCTGAAAAGAGAAAGGAGTCCTGCTTTCAGCAAAGGAAAATACTTTGCATCCCAGGGCATGTTACTTGTTGATGACCTGCTTTACTTTCTAACTGTCAAGTGCAAAGGCTCTGAGGTTGATTGCCACTATTTTGCATTCACTGTCTACTCTGAAACCAAATGTAACCCCAGTTTTAACAGTAATGGTCAAAGTCTTCTGAGAATAAAAGAGGTAAAGTCTCAAAGGAGAAGCAATAGAGAAATTAAACAAAACCACAGCAGAAGATTTCAATGCCCATTACAACACCAATTTCATGCCTCATTTTACCTTTGGCTTCTTATAGAAGCCGGACAGATACCACCTCAACACTTGCTTCATTCGGGTGTATGGATCATCTTCAAGGATGGCTCTGCAGAACAGAACAGAAAACGTTCTTTATACTGGTCACACATCACATTAGCTTCTTAGCAGTATAATAACATCAATTTCAATCTATTTCCCCACAACTAAAGGGAAGTAACTTCTGTGCTGCTGCCAGTGAAAAAGGTGTCTCCCAGCAGAAATATATATATTTTTAGTAACGTATGTCACACAACACGAATTGTTAAAAAGTGGCACTCCTTGCCCTGCATTTCTGCAAAAAGACCAATAAAATTCCTGGAGTGTATCAGGTTTGATTGGACATTGGAGTAGGTTAATGTGGAACTGCCTCTCACACTAACATTGAGTCACAGCTAGTAGAACAGTGTGAATCATAAAAATAAACCTACACCATCAAGATCAAAGACTTTTTTTGTCTCTTTCTCTTTGTTTTCCTCTTTCATAAAAGATCTTTAAAGCTGATGTGCTCCATGAATTCTATCAGTGCTTTGAGATTTCATGCAATACTTCAGGTTGGAAGGGACTTCAAGAAGTCATCTCAGCCAGCACCTCCAAACAATGCTCAAAGATGAAGCAGAAAGTAAACCAAACCAAGGGAATTCCTGGTATTTCCAACCATTCAGTCAGATTTAAAAATCAATTTGGGTAGATTATTGCAAAATTCATTTAGAAGGATCACCTGAACCACAAATCAAACATTTTTTTATAGAAACCTCCAAACCTCTTGAAGTCTTCTTACATATCAGCACTGAGCAGAACTATTTCTTTAACTTCAGATGATACAAATACCACAACCAAGGCTTGAAAATACCATGATTCTGTAATTACCCAGAGAAAGTCGAATAAAAATGAGTAACCAGTGCTGCTATTAGAATATTGTACATCCTGGTTTTACAATCCACTAGGCATATCTCATTCAGAAGGCAGGTCCTATCTGGAAGCAGAACATTTCCTATTTTCTACTCTGTTGCTCCCAACAGGCCTCTCTCATCGAAGTTTTTAAAAGATGTTTCTTATTTGTTTATCAACCATCATAATTATATTGCTTTGAGGAACGGAAGTGCTTGACAGTTTTGGTTGCTCTCTTGTCCTATTCCCCTATTTGTGTATGTACACGAGCACACCAGGAGGTGGCACAGCTCTGTTGTGCAAAACTCCAAGGCATCGGCTGAATTCCCATCAGCTCCAGCCAACAGTGGCAAACACGTCCATATGTAAAGGTGGGTTTGTCTGGAGTTTAACTTTTCCTTCCTTGCCCCTCATTGGCAGCAGTCTATCTGTAAAAAGTCACTGCAGCTGGTGCTTGGTTGGATCTATGTTGAAACCAGTGACATCAGTATTATTTGGGAGCCTTTCTGGCACACACACAGAGATATTTTCACTAATAAAGGAAAAGTGCCCAGGTCAGGCCCACCCTGTGTGCTGCTTACTGGGAGAGCAGGTCGGCATGGTAGTAGTAGTCGGAGAGTTTGTTAAGGAATGAGCGTGGCTCCAGGATGAAGGTGGGCAGCACCACCCGTGACAGGTCCATGCCAGGCCGCAGCTGCTTCAGCAGGATCCACATCAGGCTCTTGTTCTCCTCAGAGACGGTTTCTGTCTGAGATGACTCCCCTGTCTACAGAGGCAAAGGGAACTTCAGGGCAGGAACAGGAAAAACCATTCCTTGTGGGTGCATTTCTCTGAGGTCCAAGCTCACCCATGAACGCCAGGCCCTGGCACAAGGGTGAATGCTCACCCTACACCACTGCAGAGAGACATCAGCCATGTCTCAGTAGAAATGAATCCCCAAAGCAATCAAGTGAGTGGTGCAGAAAGCCCTGGGAGTCTGGGAAGGCTGGCACGAGGCAGGGAGCACAGCTCTGTTGTGCTCCTTCCTGAGGCACTGCCTCCACACACAGGGCTGTCAGGGGCCAGCATGGACCAACATTAGCCAAGGGGACTGTGCACTGCAGGCACTCAGGAGGGGTGGACATGCCCAGAGCTGTTATAGCATCCTTGTGGCCTGGGGGATGCACAGAAGCAGCTCCTCTCAGTTCCCATTCTCCATTAACAACAGACTGTAAGATTCACTGGGATAGATGTAGAAAAATGTAGGAGGTAAACAAGTAACCAACAGAGAAAATAAGCAGTCCTGGAACTTCTAGACAAGACAAACTGGTGTGTCAATATGGCAAGGGCCCCACTGCCAGGTGAGAGACACAAAAATTCCAGCACCTGCCAGTGCTGCTCAGAGCCCTTTGCAGCAGAAATGTAGGTAAAAAAAGCCAGGAGTTCTGCTGTGCTTTCAGCCCTGTGTAGGCTCTATGCATTCAATGGGTCTACGAGATGTGCAACATGCCTTTCACACCACTAAAGAAGGTAAATTAAATTTTCAAGCAAAATTAAATTTTAATGGATCCTAGGCATCAAAATTTAACAGTGAAAGAGAAATTTTAGGTTTCCTACTGATTTTAGGCAAGAGATTTCTATGAGAAAAAGGGCACAGATTCACTTTTGGAAAGGACTTTGGTTTGGGAGAGGGCATAGCACAGCACAACAGGATTTTCAGGTGGTATAAATCACTAAACATTCTTTTTCACCACCTGAGCATTGCCTCGATGTTGCCTCCCAATCGTTACTACGATGCCTCCCTACATTCACAGCAAGTTTACCAGTCCTGCAGTGCTTGCAGGCTGAGGGAATTTCAAATTGAGGAACAACAAAGCTCTGTTACTCTGTTGCTTTTCAATTTTTGTACCATTCTTCTTTTGACAGTCTGATGCAATAAACACCTTGAAACCTCCAAGGAGAAATGGAATACCACAGCATCACCTAGGGCTCACAATGCAGAGGTCTGTCAGAACTCTCATTATTTATCCAGGTTCTCAAGAATGCTGGTACTGTCAATATAAATTAATGCCATGTTGAAATTGCTGGATAAAGTGTTACTCAGAATGAATCACTGTACACAGGATGGACATAAATACAAAGAGAAAAAGATGCAGGAAGATATGAACAACCTCAAATAATAACTCTTTTTATAACTTCTTTAGACTACAAGCTTGGGAAAAAATGTGTTTTTTTTCTGTTATCAATCTACCTACTGAAGTGTCTATTTTGTGTTCTAGACTGAGTTTTGCAGTCTCAAAGTTCTTCTGACACCTGTCTCTGCCTTCACATTTCAACTGCAAACAAAGCAAAACTGGAATGCCAAATGCACAAAGGCCTTCCAAGAGCACATCATCACACCTACCCATGTGCACACGTTTAAAATGAGCCCTCAAAGCCAAGCTGAAGATGTAACTGCCAGTCTGTGACCTTTGTCCTGCCACACCTGAATTGCACACACAGGCTGTGCACAGTTTCAGTTTAAGATGACAACTGACATTACTTCTGGCATGTGTTTACCTTGAAACATCTCCACCCAGGGGAGTTACATCATTGCACAAAACTTATTTTTCTCTATGTTCCTTTCGTCAGTGAGTTCAGACTCAACAACCAATCCTACCTGTGTGGCCCAGGTGATGACAGCCCCACCTGCTGAAGGAATCTTACAAAACACCCACTGGCCAAGGCCACATGGCAATTCTTTTTGGAAGCCCACTGGATGCTACCTATTCCTGAGCAGACACACTATGGAGAGACTTATTTAATGCCACACAAAGTGTCACTCTCCAACAGAAATGCAGTCTTTTTCACTTGGTTTGTAGTGCATTTTTTTCTTATTTTAATGTAAAACTGCAGAGATCTCTCTCTCACACACACCCACGTACACACATCAGCGTAGCCCGTAAGGTTTGTTCGAACACCAAAATATCAGCCTGCCCTACCACCACTTCTAGGACAAGTTTGTCATGTGAAGAAAGGTCATTTTAGAATAAGCAGCTGACAGAAATTAAGCTTGCTTTCATTTTGCTGCTGCGTAGTTACTCATCTGTTTGAACCCAGTTACCATTTGCCTGTCTGCAAGGGGATTTGAGGGAAAAAATGCATTAAAGAGAAGCTAGGTGTAATTAGGATATATTTGACTATATTTTTTTTGTCAATATTAGTAGTACACTTTCAGGAAAACATTGAAAGAAAAGGATAAGAGTCCGGTGAAGAGTCTGGAGCACGAGTCCTGTCAGGAGTAGCTAAGGGAACTTGGGTTTAGCCTGAAGAAAACAAGGACGAGGGAAGACCTTATCACACTCTAGAACTACCTGAAAGGAGGTCTTCTCCAGGTAACAAGTGATAGGAGAGGAGGAAGTGGCCTCAAGCAATGTCAGGGGAAGTTTAGATTGGATATTAGCATAATTTTTTCACTAAAAGGATTGTCTGGCATTGGAACCGGCCTGGAACAGATGGTGATTGGAGTCACCATCTCTGGAGGTACTTAAAAGCCATGTAGATGTGGTGCTGAGGGACATGGTTTAGTAGTAGACTTGGCAGTGCTGAGTTAATAACTGGACTTGATCTTGAGGGTCTTTTCCAATGTAAATCGTTCTACAATTCTGTGACTCTAAGAAAAAAAAAATAGCTCTCCAGCAGTGTGTTTCTTTGAAGCACCAACAAGAAAGACATCAGCTTCCTTGTTCAAAGCAGCAGGCAAGCAAGTGCTCAGAGCAGAGCTCTTCTGCTGCCGGCTCAGACTGATTCTCACACAGCACACTTGGCTGCCCCAGCTCTCTAGCACTGCCTTCCTCAGAGGTGTCACAGTGACATCAGCTAGCAAGGCTCTTATGTGGAACAGAAATGCAGCCTCCTGCTGTTAAATGTCATGAGAAATGGCTTTCAGATCAGCAACTGGCATTTAGCAATCAAATGGCTCAAATGCTCCATTCAGACACAAAAAAAAAAGCATAATAAAAAAAAGGAAGTGTCATATTTTGTATCACACAAGGACTGAGTGCCTTAATTGGCCAGGACACATGCCCAGGATAATAATCCCCCCTCCTGCTGGCTCCATGAATGTGCCAATGCTGTGCAGATCTTTAATGCAATAACTGGTTAAAGCAATCACTCATGCTAGAAATGCACGAAAGCACAGTTGCAGAGCTACTGTTCATAATGCAGAATTATTAAAGCATATGATAACACCACATAATTCAGCAGCAAACTGTGCTTTGCTTTGTCTGTAAAACACTGGAACTCATAAAGTTGGCTGTTACCTGCCATACAGCTAAAAGGCTGAATGACAAATACTACATTTTAACAGGAACAGGCAGCAATCAAGATTTTTGCTTTCTTACCTCTCCAAATTCTTCATAGACTTGTTCAATATAAGCGGTCCCCTTCCTTCCTGGAGAGACCTCTCCCTGTATTTCTGACTGATCACTCTCACTTTCATTTGTCTTCCTGCTGTTCTCATGTGCTTCATTCTCTGACTCCTCTATGTTGTCTCTCTCTGACTTGTCTGAAAAAGCATCATTTTCCAAGTGGTGGTTGTTCTCAAGGGTTGATTCATTCAACCTGCAACACACAGTTCATTACTTGCTTCATTTTGATTTACAAAGGCACATTGCTTAAGGCTTTTAAAACACAGTAAAAATACCCCCAGGACTCAGAATAGGGTGTGCAGACCATGACAATCTCAACACTGATTTCCTGAATAACAAGGGTTTTATCACAGAAAGAGTGAATTATTTTCCATCAAAATTTTCCCCTCCAAACTGCACTTTTCAAAATGTGCCAACTCCATTTACCCACCATTACATAGCCCTGCTGCTGGCTCTGGATGGGAGCCTACAGACCAGAGGGATACAAAGCAAGAGTGCTCCAACAACTCTACACTGCTGATAAGAGAACTGAAGTATCCATCAGGAGAGATTTTTCCCTTTACAGAAATCAGTGGATTGCAGCACGTATTAAAAATATGACATTAGAGGATACATTTTCTTTTCAGTGCTATTGCTATTTTATTTCAACAGAGGGTGGTCCTAAGTCAGTCCTACACTAGAAAAGAAAAATTTAAAAACTAATAGAAGCAAGTATTTTCTCACACACATACCCCTCCCTCATCCATTCCTTCCTCTGGGGGAACGTGCTTCCCCCAGATGATGCTGTGTGGAAGAACAGAGTTGAAAGCATGGAGTGGACAACTGCATGTGGTAAGAATTCCTAAATTATAACAGTATCTAAGGGAAAGCATGGAAGGTGTAACAAGCTTCACGCTCAGTGATCCAGACTTTAGAGAATGCAAAAAATTCTCTCTCAAGTAACCTATAGCATCTCCACTTGAAAAAGCAGATGTAGTTCATATGACAGATGGCAAACATGATTGCACAGGCCAGAGATCAGGTGCTGAAAAGTACTCACTAAATGCACTTTTTTCAAGTGGTATCTACCACAGGAAACAGTTTTCTTTATTCATACATGTCTGCACACACATTACCTCTTCCATAGCCTGGCCTAGCTCCCATTTGCTGAACTTCTCAGCTTGTCCTTCCTCTGAAAATTTTGTAACTGAGACCTCATGAAAAATTGCTCTTGCATAGAGCAATAAAAAAAGATTCCTAGCTATACAAAGCGTTTCAGAGGATCTAAACAGGCCGTGGATCTTGAAGAGTTTTGTAACTTCCTGTAGTCTATCTTCCTTTCCCAAGATTTCTCAGTACATGGGAATGTTCTGTCAAGTTTCTCTATGATGGGCATTTTCTTAGGCCATTCTGGCCATATTCCAATTTTTACTAAGGATGAATGCTGAAAGTTCCCATCCTTGGTCTTTTCCCCGCTCTTGTTATTTTCTATTTTGAAAAGATAATTAAGCATTGCTAGGTAGAGCCAGATTACACTAAACTAAAAAAAAAAACAAAAAAACAAACCAAAACAAAAAAAAAAAAAACCAAAAAAACCCCAAAAAACAAAACAAAACAAAACAAAACAAAACAAAAAAAAAACAGAAAAAAAAAAAAAAACAGAAGAATCAAAATGCAGAACTGGCATCAGCTTTTCAGAAGATCTCAACTTCCAACTATGCACTGAAATAAGCTCATGATTTTTAACTTGCCAAGCAAGCTACATTGTGACAGCCACAGCTCAGTTTCTGGCAGAGCCCAGTTTCTAGAGCTCTTTTGGAAGTGTCATTTTACAGCTTTCTGTGCCTTTAGAAAATCTTTCTTTTAACTGCATTTGTAAATATATGCATGTCTGCATATATATACACATATATATATATACACACACATATATATATATGTTTATATATACAAACCACAAGGTTTTTTAATTGACAGTTGTACTGTACAGTAAAATTAAATAAGAGTCATAAATCAAGAGTAAATGACCAGCACTAATAATTTGCTATCAGACGTTATGTGTCTTCATTGTTCTAGTGCCAGTATGTTAGTTCTCTTTTTTAGTCAGCAAGCAGCAAATGTAGTGACTGATAACCAAATACACTGGAGGCACAGACTACACACACGTGAAATTAAAATCATAAAGCAGAAAAAAGATGAGGAGAGAGCTGTCTGGAGACATTATCCCACAGTTCCTTACCATAGTTGTTCCCTGGATCGTATGTCCAGGAAAATATTAGGTTTGGATCATTTAAATACCTAATTTATTCCTTAACTTTTCAATGGTCAGGTAAACATGTGAGTGTTGTCTGTGGTTGCTTTGCTCCCTAGACCTACTGAAAGTCTTCTCCATCGGGAAAAAAATACTTGAAAGAACAGTTCATTATAAGGCTTTTAGTTCATGGCTGAGAAGTAGGACTTGTTTCTATTTCACATTTGTAAAAAGAGCAAGTTTTCCAGTGTCACCTGCCTCACATTTGGGAAATATATGAATTTTAATTGAATAAATTACCCTTTTCTTAGTTTTCTCTCACCACTACCCCTCCCCTTAGTATTTTTTTAGGATTTCAGATTTAGTCCAAGAGGGAAATCAGATTCATATGAAATTCCACTCAACTGTGCACTGATTACCCACCACCACAAGACTTAATACATCCCGAGCCACAGAGCCACTCTGGAGAACCAAAGAGAAAACAGATGCTTCTCATTCTGAGGATCAAATACGGGATGCTGAAGTGCACCCAGATTCTTCCTCCAAAGAGAATCATCATTGAATATGTGTGATATACTAAAAACAAACGTCATGCAATGAGCTTGGCCAACCAATCAATGTAAAGACTTCACAGGGGCTTCCAATGAGATTTGGACCAGACTCCAAAAGCTGAGGGGGGAAATGTCTATGCTAAAAGTCAGCACTGGATTTCCACCATGAACATGGGCAACCTGGTACTTTTCATGGATAATTTACTGTTTCAGCATATTAGAGTTCTCTTACAGCAGTGCTTTATTCTCTAAGTGGCATTCCTCGAAACATCAGTTGTTGACCAGGACTTCTTTGTGTTTGATACTGCTATTCTACACGAAGCAAATAAAAAACTTTGGCTTTTGCAAATGAGTAACCAGCCAGATTCCTGGGGCTGCTGGAGATAAGACATGGAATCCACAAGAAATACAACTTCATATTAAAAAGAAGAGTGCCTGGTGCCCTAAAAGTTTCTTGTCTAAAGTCAGTGATGTGCACAGTACTTAAGCCTTTGATTCACTCACACAGTTCTCTCTCTCATTTTTATATGCTTCAAAAGACATGGATTTTGAAATCACTGTATAATCTTGATTTGTTTCCCAGCAGGAAAGGAGCAAAGCAGCCAGCAGACAAATGCAACTTTGGCTCAACAGAAAATCTGCTTTTGCCAGCTCCCAAGGGGTTTTTGTTCTCCCTATAATATCCATCATCTTCCCTTTCTTTTTCTGTTCTTAACAGAGTAGTTTGGCTAATTTGAAGATAGAGTTAAATGTAATTAACTGGCCCCCTAACAACTTCATGCCAATTTAATTGGTAAGATTCCCTGTAGGGAAAGCATTTAATTAGAATGATTGAATCCCTGTGAAGAAGCCACTGTTCACTGGCAAACCAAAACCACTTTGCTCAGCACTTGTACAGTTTGGGTTTTGCATTCTCCCTTATTTAAATGTTCTTCATTCCTTCAGGGATGACAGCAAGTCATCCTCCTGTCCTGTAACCCTCAAACTCCCCTGGGCTTTATGCACTGGGGAGTTTGGGTACACATTCCCAACAGAGGTAGGACTCAGAAAGGAGAGTGTACTGTCCAGACGACCACATGCTGACCGCCCAGCTTGAACCAGACTCGGCTAAAATTTGAGCCTGTAAGAAATATCTGATTGCAATTGTGGGTACTCTGTCCTGCTGAAAACTCTGCCATGTGTGTTGCTACTACTGAGTCCCATATTTCAAGAGGGCTTTTAATGTTGGACAACTAAGAGGTGAAATAGAGGTATCACTTAAGCATCATTCACACATCATATTCTGAAGAAATACTTTACTACAGTTTTAACCCTATCTTCTGCATCAGCTTACAGGAGCCATGGGTTTGCCTGAATGTTCTCAGTGCCACAGGCTCCATTTTAATATTATGTATATTTCTGTACACACATCCATCAGCCAAAAAAACAAGTCCACTGCATTCCTGAATTCATTACCCCAGTGAGCACTGAGACTCCCAGACGTAAGGAAAGTATTACGAAAGAAGGCCACAAGCAGAAGTACTAGGGTACATTATGAGGTAAGAGATTAGATTTCCTTTTCTTCTCCCACTGCTTCCCAATAAAGCTCTCTTCAAACTCTAGATAAAAACCTGAAGAGCAGGACTGGAGAACACATGCTGGGATTACCAGAATGTATCAGGGCAAAGGACAGACTGAAATGCTGCCATCCCTTTGGTCCCATGGGGCCAGAGATACCTTCACACTCTGAAGAGGACTCAGACCCCTGCTGTTGTTATAACAGAGACCAAGAAAACCTCTTAAGGGTGAGGTCCTGCTCCGCAAGGCGTCATCATTGCAGACTGCAAGAATTGCTACCCTAGAAACTGCATAACTGATGGTGCTCTGAGCTCGAAAAGTCAAATTCCAATCAGCAGAACTAGAAATAGACACTACCTCTCCCAGTTCTCACTCCAAAGGCCAAATGTCTATACCAGGAGGATTTTTGAAGTTGCTTATTCAGTTATAAGCAACAGAAAGGCCTGGGGCTTTTTAATGTGTACAGAGCTTTGATGCTCCAAAATGCTACAGTAATACCAGAAATATGAATAGAAAGGAGGCTGTGGGGACTTTTTCCCCTTATGTAAAAATTTATCTGATTCATCAAGGAAGAAGTTGGACACCCCTCAAAACCCCTGCAGAGAAAGAAAGTAATTATAAAACTAAGGATGCGGTGTGTGCACTCTGCTGACTATAACACAGTACTACTAGGGAAGAGTACACATTATTAAAAAATAGATCAGTCTCAGAGCCATATGTGCTAGCAACACACAGACATTGTTAGTGACTGTGTCTGTGTAACTACAGCAGCTAGATTCTGCAATCTTTACTCAGGCAAGCCATTTTTCATGCTGGCATCCCCAGACACCATTTTGGCCCAAGCAGGGGACAGAAGAAAGTTGTTTATGTACAAACAAACACAGCTGAGATTTCCCACAGCCCATGCGTTCAAGCATTAGATGGCAACACCCAGCCCATGTATTGATGAGGGATGCAGCAGCAGAACACACAGGCTGGTTTTTAAACAGAATTCCTCAGTTGACTCTGGCTTAATTATGCTCAAGTTTGAGCCATATGCCACCTCTCTGTACGTTAAGGAGTAACAGCCCCATCTTACTGGAAGAACTCCTGGTCTGACATAGCACTGGTGTGCAAGAGGTGGTTGAGCCCCGCATGTGCAGAATCACCCGAGCTGTTCATGTCTCCACCCTTTCCCTGCTTGGAGGCACTGAGCCTGAAGAGGCTGGAGCAACGCAGAGCAAGCTCCAGAGCATCCAGCCAGCATCGGCCTGTGAAAACAAAAGGAATTATTGAAGCACAGCAGAGTAAATAACACAATTCATGCACTGCTTCTAGAAAAGCTTCTTGCCTGGAAGTAAAGCTCATTATCATTATAATTTAGGAAGTCACTGGGTAGAATATATTTTTCATACGTATAATCCCTAGGTTATCTTGCCAGGAATGGTGAGATTTAGTGGCTGCATGAGTAATATATCTGCATGGGTGATACAGTGGGAAGCTCACCCCAACTTCCTCTTCCCTAAGAACATTCTGATCTCCCACAACTTGTTCACATCTCATTGCCCTTTCTGATTTAGTCTGAGATGCAGGGAATCTGTGCAGGCACGGTGCTTCCACACCACCCAGCATCTCACATCTGCAAGTAATACACTCCCTAAAACACATTCACCACTTGGCATCCCCACCTTAGGCACTTCCCAATGGCAGGGAGATGCCAGGGCACTGAGCTGTGTGGGAGAGATCCCTGCTTACTCTGGGATCACTGAACCACAGCCTGCTCAGGGGTCCCATGCTGGCTGCAGTAACCACCATTCCAACCAAAATCCAAGATAGTCAATATGTGACAGAGTGATTGAGACTGGAGAAAGTTGCCAGGTTGTTCTTTTTCCCTCCTTCTCTGCATTTTACTTTTTTTTTTTTTCTATTTCTTCTCTCTGCCTGGTCCATCAGATAATCTCTGTGGGTTATCACTTTTTCTTATCTTGACGCAAAAAAATCTTTACCTGAAGGGTCCATTTTGGAGAAATTATAAGCATGGCACAGAGCCAAGACAATCTGCAGCTCCTATGCACAGCCACACTGGATTTCCTTATGGCCTGCAGAGGTGCCACAGACAGACAGCAAATTAAAAGCACAGGAAACCAAGCTGACCCTTGGCTCCTTTTGCAATGATCCATACAAGGCCAGAAAGCTGTGTGCTAAAGCCCAACCACCACAGTGCTGGAGCTGCTGTACTCCTGGAAGCATCTGAAAACAGCCTGCTTCTGTAGTGCAGTCATTAATAAGGCCAGGGCACCTGCAAATTAGCTGAACATTTGAGAATTGAAGTATCAAGGGAGTTATCCTCTAATTTCAAGCTTGTAAAACAGAGCTCTTCATTACACTTCTCAGAATACATTTCATAATAATTAGAAGTGTGATTGAGAGGCAGTGAAGGAAACAAAGGATTTTGCTCTAGCAATGGCAAGTGCTGCAAACAGGGTTTCCCTGGACTGCATTAATTCCTGGTCCCATTTGGCAAAAATTTCATTAAATTCTTTTCTATCACACAGTATCAAGCACTTGCATAAATCTCACTGGGATCCTGCTGCTCTCCTGGGCAGAATTCCCATCAACTTCAACATTACCAAAATTTGGCCCTACAAGACCAATGACAGCTTAAAAAAAATCTAGAACATGCATATAAAGAAATATTTACAAATTTGAGTTGCTTTTAGTGCTTGCTTTGATACAAAGCTGCAACCAGTAAAATAAAAACATCTCAAATCTTTGAAGACCTGCACTTGAACATTTTGCCACAAACACTGCAGAGCCCCAGTCATTTATTCTAATTTTATCCAATAAATTCCTTCAACTTATGATTTAATAATAATATTACAAATAATAGTTAATAAAAGACTAGACAGGTTGAATACTGTTGGAATTGATTTCACACTATTTTGTATTTAACAAATATTCTTGCATTAAGGCTCTACAGGCAGAGATTTATGCCATTCTCACTATGTGGAGGATTTGCATGGATAACCCATTAGAGTTAATGGCTGCACTGAGCACAAATCCACCTCCTCCCACATATTCCTTGTCCCCCAAACCCACCATTATGCGCATCTGTTTCAGGCTGTGCCTCACAAGGGAGCACACTCCTGCTCAGGCTCCCCGCCTTGACTCTCCTCTGCTTTTAAAACTGCTTTTATTTTCCAGTTCCGCAGAGTGAGAACTCTGTGATATGATATTTGGAAATGCTGCATATGTCAAGATATTTTTGTATTAAATAGGCTGTTAAAATCAGGTGCTTTGACAGGTAGGTTTATTTGTAGCAGCACGAGCCCTTTGAGGGCAGCACCGAGGTAATCTCCTCAGTGCTCTGCATCTCTCAGGTACATTCATTTTCCTATGATGGCTGAGGCAAGGGTGGCCCAAAGTCTCCCTCAGACATCCCCCTCCCTGGGGATGTAGACAGAGCAGCCCATGCTGGCCATGACCCATGGGCAGCTCTTTTACTCCCACCCCACTGCCACAGGGGTTCACTGGTGCTGACATGACCTTACAGGCTTGGTCAAAAATTTGGGGTTCACTGCGTCACCAGAGGAAATTTCTACACAATATACTTAGGTTTACAACTCTTCAGATAACTTCCTGGGAGGCGTTATGAGAAACCTGAATCTTTTCTGAAGCCTCATTCAAGGAGCTTAAATTTAAAAAAAAACCCAAAACATTAAATATTCATTTTAATAGTCCCAGGCAGATACACAAAGCTTTAGAGGAACTTGTTGTGCATAAGCAGTCAGCATTCCTCGTGCCCTGCAGCAAACAGAAATGGCATCAGTGTACACCCTTGTTTTCATTTCTAACAGAAACTGAACCCAAGGGATGCAGAGCATCCCCAAGCCCAGAAATGGGCCTTCAGCCATCAGGTGGTGCTGTGAATCTAAACAAACATGTCATTAACCCAAATGGAAAATACAGGCTTACTTCTGCAAATAAAAAGGTTACATTCTCTGCAAGTCAATGGTGTGTTAATTGCAGCATAAAACCATAAAATTACACTCTCTCAATTACAGGGATTGCACACAAGATAAACCTGTTTCCTTGCTAAAGGCCTATATGAAATGTTTTTACATCTGAGTAACCTTTCTGTTGAGCTGTATTCTTCTGGATTGTGAAGATGATACAAAAATGCTAGCATTTGGATTACTTAATTGCTTACCTGACAAGTCTACTCACTCCCTCAGGAACTGCAGTAGGGGAGAAATGAATGTGGTCACATAATTAAAGGCTGTCACCTACAGTCATGGTACTGCATGAAGGCTTCATGGCTACCTCAATTCTCACATCTTCTAATTTTGAGTGGGTGACTCAAATAGGTTTTTTTCTATACAGGGTAATTAGATCAGAAAATAATGTAAGATGTGGGTTCCTTCAGAGAGGAATGGCAGCCCAAAAGGGTGCATATGAAGGAAGCAAAAAAAAAGTTACAATAATATTCTTTTGGGAGGTTTGAAGCTACAATGTAAAAAGTGCAATAAATTATCAGTTATAATTTTTCACAAACTGTGGCTTAAACTCAGCATATGTTTAAATTCTGAAGAAGAACCCAGAAGTATATTGTCACCTTGTGGCAGAATCTCCCCACAAGCTTTTAAGCTGTTCTCAAATCAAATTATGTAGAAACAGAAAGTACATTGGAAAATACCTCTAAGATTATCAAGTCCAACTGTTAACCCAGGACTGCCAAGTCCACCATTAAACCATGTCCCAAAGTGCCCCATCTGCATGTCTTCTGCAGGGATGGTGACTCAGCCACTTTCCTGGGCAGCCTGTTCCAGGGCTCATCCACTAAGCAGGTCACCTTGCCATAGAAGGAGATCATTTTGGTCAAGCAGGACCTGCCTTTCCCAAACCCAGGCTGGCTGGTCCTAATCCCTTGGTTGTCCTGTACATGCTTTGAGGTGCAAACAGGAATCACTATGGCTCCTTGCAGGACACCTCCTGGGTCAGCAGGGCACTGCTGGTATCATGAAGAAACCTGGAGGCTGCAAGGCTGAATAGCAGCAAGCAGGCATGTGCTTGCACCAGCTCTTTTTTTCACAGACAAAAGGAACTACTAAATGCAAGAGACAAAAATAATTTCTTCTCCCTCTTGGGGAAACAAAATCAGAACAACAGAAGGTGCTTATGCTGCTAACCTAGGTTCAGTTCAAAGAAAAATGTGACTCTGTCCTAGTCTTTGAAGAGATCTAAAATTACAAAAATATCTCACAGGACAAAAACAGGCAGCATTTAAAACACAAAGCTATTCAGTTTTGAAATTCTTTGCACTCACCTAGAACAACTCATAATCTGATGTGCCAAGTCTATGTGCCACATTTTGCAGCAGCTGGTCATGGAGGATGCAGCCAATGTTCTCTCACCACTCACGAGAAAGAAAAATCTGCTCTAGATGGAATCACACCCTAACACACAGAAATATCAGTCTGGGACTATACTTCTTTTCCACTGCATTCCTGTAGCTACAGAACACCTGGGATTAATCTCTTGCCAATTAAGACTTCAAAAGGCTCACACTGAGCAACCACACATTCCTCCAGAGAGGCCTCACTAAGGGAATATTATTCTTCTTGAATTATTAAAGTCCTCCAGCTTTGGCCTCATGTCTCACACTTACAAGATAGATGCTTTTAAAATTCAATCTGAAGTAGACTGTCACCTGGAAATGATGAATTCTTGTTCAAGTGCACACAAATCATGAATGGTGAGAAAGAGGCTGATTTGGTTCAGCCAGTGAACATTAAGATCATCGTGTTCAGCTGACTGCTTATTTTGCTGTACCACTTGGGTGCCTGTGTGCATGATTTCTCCCACTTTGCCTGTCAAGATGCAAGAATGTGAGCTCTCAATTAGCTGCAGGTGCAATTTATACAGTGAACTTAATGAAATCTTGTTGCAAAAGCCAGGATTTTAAACCACTGTGAAAGGTCTAAGGAATATGAAAAACAGACATAAAGCGAAAAAGATACTCTATTTTCTCCAGAGCTGCAAAGACCCAGAGATGTATTTCATTGTTAAATTGGTTTCAAATTGCAATCTTCCCTGTGGTTTTTTGCTTTTGTGCATGACCCTTATTTCAATAACCTAATTTCTTTCCCAGATGAGAGCATCAGTCTGGGGGAAGGGCCAGATGCCTAGAAAAGAAACAACAACACTGTAAGCCAGACCATCAGGATTTCCACACACTGTATCCACATTGGGCAATGGAGGCTACCCAAAGCATACAAGGAGAGGGCAGACAGAAGGAATAAAATATAAATGTGGTTTACAATTTCACGTTAAGATTTCAACCCTTGGTAATCTGCCACTTTGAATTCCATTAGTAGGAATATGCCCTGTGGCAGCAGTGCCCATGGCAGAGTGGAGATCCTCACTCTGAGACCTAAGCAGGTGACTTAAAATGCTTAGGACACACCAGTTAGATCTCAGGAGCAGCTCCAGAATGGTCTGGACAGGAAGCTTGGGACAGATTTAAACTACTAATTCTAAGTCACTCCTCAGCACAAATCTGAAATGTAGACACAATCACTGGTTCAGAAAAAGCAGTCTTCTTTTTTGAAACTGCTAAGAAAGAAAGACCTTGCACTTGTACAGGTTGAGCCTGTAGGCTGACATGACCTTTCCAGAGGCTGATGTTTAAAACACATCAAAAGGCAGACTGCTGCTCTGGTCTGTGAATGTGAAACCTCCTGTAGCCAGGCAGTGGTTCTGCAGATCGTCCAGAAGTCATGGTCTTAAGTGCTACCAACAGTCTGTCACAGATGGTACAGCAGAGGGGAAAATGGGGATTCTGAAATGCTGAGAGAAAAAGTAGGCCATTTAGCTGCTGATCATGATAAAGTTGCCTGGATGGCTGAACTGTACATCTAACATATGCAACAACTCAGTATTTCCCAGCAAGTCAGAGGCCTCCACAAGTTACTTATATTTGCCAAATGCTTTGTTCATTTTCCACTACTAACATGGGAGACTGTGGTTAAGAAGAACACGACAAGGACACCTCTTCAGAGATGCTGTAGATTCATTCAGGGTTGCACTATGGGGGAGATGTGAACACACTTCAAATATACACAAGGGCCCAGATCCTGCCTGCCCCATTTGTCTCAGCTGGCTTAGCTCATTTTACCTCAATCTCCTGTCTCTCTTGCATCCTCTTGGTTTGTCCAGAGTGTTAAAGAAATTAAACTCATGGACACCCTTTTGGAGATGCCTCTTTACAACAGGTGAAGCAATGTACCAGTCTAAAACCATTTCAGTCTTGTCTTCCGAGCTTAAAATCAAACTGTACAAACTGCAAAATACAAGCCTTACTTTCCTGCAGTTTATACAGAATTCTTTACATGTAGCAGTTTCTGCTCCTTATGTCTTTGTCTGCATATGTTTTACATGACCTACTGACATTAATACTGTCTCCAAGTCACTCGTCTCCATGTATGACACTCATGTTTGGCCCTTTGTCAGGACATGTGTTTGGGAGGAAGCTGTTCTTCCCTCTTATCTGGAGATTCACATCCTGCCCTTCCTACACAAAATATGCCCACTTTCCACAGCTCACTGACCTCAGCTGTGAAATCAAATACTCTCATTCAGCTGAAAATAACACCACTTTTCATGCTAATATTTCTGGTGCAATTCAGAATCAATTTTTTTGTGAAGTCCACTGCTAAATGGACAGATTCCAAAGCTTTCGCTTTCATGATCATCTCATCAGACTCAGAATCTACCAGGCATAATGTGGGTGCTCCTGGAGCAGGTGGCTCTTAGGGCACTGCTGGTGCTGTCCAAGAGCTTGTATTTTGTCTTGAACCAAAGGCCCTAGTTACTTTATACATACACATTTAGGATATTTGATTGAGAAGCACCTAAGTTCCTCCTCCTCCTTCCCTTGATCACTTAGCTTTCCATCTAACATTAGGATCCTACTTGAGAGAAGCAGCAAAGTAAAGTCACACTAAGCTGAAAGTAACTCTATTTTCAAAATGTGTTCCAGCAACTCACTATTTTAAGCTCTTTTAACACTGGAGACACATAATAATTCACTGGGCAGAAAACTTCCCACAAGCATTTCAACACTGAAAATTCTCATGTGCCAGGTATGGTCCCTTTTGTGCTTTTCCACCCCTTGTTGTACAACCCAGACAGAGAGATCACAGCTAGAAAAGTCTCACCTCTGATGATCTCTTGGGAGCTATTGCTACCTTAGGAGCAATTACTAACTTAAGGTTAGTTAAAACAAATTTAAAACTCTTCTACTCCATGTAACTGGCCTGTGGCAGACATCATAAAAAGAGAGAGTAGAAGCTCAGCCACAGGTCTCTTTGCCAGGCTGCCTCTGTGGTTTAATCATTAATAATTAAAATCGTGGAAAGACAAGCACATGGGTCTCTAAGGAAATAATATTTTATAAAATCTGGATTGACAGACAGTTGTTGAAGCTATTTGGTTGCCTAAGAAATCTGTGTGACTCTTCTGTATATATGTTCTGTGGGCTGTTTGTATAACCAGGATTTGAAATGCCTCTAATTTAGCAGCTCTTCCCTACAGCACTATTTTCCCCCACAAGAGATTATTGCATCAATCTATCTCTTTCTACGCACATGATATTTGGAACCAGAATCCTGAATACAGAATTCTGTATTCCTTTACACAAATAAGTTCCAAAAGCATACTATTTTAGGAAACAGATGTGTTTCTATGTGTCTATATACGTTCTGTTTATTTTCATATAATTTCACTACACTGACATCTGCGAGCAGTTTTCAGTGTCAAGATGGTGTCACTCACTATGAACTGTCCTCCTTTCACTGCAGGAGGAAAATAGCACAAAAGTCTGTAATGAAGGAAGATTTCCTATTCTAAAGTGTCACGTCAAAGGTGCATTTGCATTGTCTGATTTACATCCCTTAGGAAAATGTAAAACCTAATCACTGGACCAGAAGGACACTACTTTGAAAGCCCATTTCACTCCATAAGAAGTCCTGTTGTCCCTAAAGTTACTCTAGATGAAACCCAAAGGAGCATACGGGATAGATGAACCCCCTTGGTGGGGTAGGTGAAAAATATCTGTAAAACAAACAGCCTGGGTTAATTTGCTATGAAAAAAAAAATATATAGAGTAGTCTGAAGGTCAAATGGAATGAAAACATGGTTTTAATCTTCTTATCTACTTATAAATCACTGATATTTTATGTCCTCTGAAGTAATTTATAGAGATTTTCACATAGCAAGCTGGCATGTCTGTTATATACTGACCTAAATTTACCTTCCATAATTTTGCAAATTCCCAGAATGGTATTTTACATGTGGAGTCACCAGCATCTGCGCCTACTACACTGCAAACCACAGCACAAATAGTTTACAGCAAAATTCAGGTGGCTGAAAGGCATCTACTGACAGCTCTTCAATATTACCATGCCATTTTCCTCCAACAGATCCTTCCCCAGAATAATACATAGGCAGATAAGTCAATGAAGTCTCTGCTGAACTGAGGACACAGAGTCCTTTTCATATCAGTTTTGGGACTGACTCCTTCCACCCTTTAGTTTACACTGACTTAGTGGATTTTCCCAATTAGAAGCCTAAGTCCTTCTTCCATACACAAGGCCAGAGAGGTGGCTGCTCAGTGAGGGCAATGAAATGTGCCAGAAGTCTGCTTGACTTATTCTCACCATTGCTAAGAGCAGATTTCAAGCTGAGTGAACCACCGTTTTTTCCTTTATACACTTTTTTTTGTTTGTTTTTAATCAATCTATTTTCTTAACTAGCAAGAAGTATTCTATCTGGAGAAAGCAAAGAAACACCCAGACTTACCATCTGATTCAGAGGCTGCTCTGAAAATCAAGTAGCTGCTGGGAAGAGGCTGAGTGATCGAACCGACATTTTCTCCCTTTGGTCCCTGGAAATGCACACAGACAGAAAGATGTAAGGCACAGAAGCTGCAATGAACTGTTCAATGTCTTTCCACCCTTCCCAGGCAGAGTGTGCATGTTGGTGATACAAAAGAAGGCAGGAGCAGGTGGAATAATTTGGAGAGACTCATTAGTAATCATGATATTGCTGCTGCAGCTCCAAGGCAGTAATGAGCTCCTATGAAAATGGGGCTTGGTCTAACCTATGCTCATATTCTCATATTCATATGCTCATATTCTGATATGCAGGAGTGGAAAGATCTTACTGTTGCCACTTGGGACAAAATCAGTCAAACCATTGTGCAACACCAGAAGGAACTGCTCCATGAGGTGCACATGGAGTCTGCTTGCAGCCAGACACTCACCATGAAACACCCTGCACTCGCCACCACAAAAGCAGCAGAGGCACACCTTGTGCTGTGAGTGCCTCCAGCAGAGAGGCAACAGCAGCTCTGCTGGAAGCAAACAATGGGGAAACTCCATCCTGAGTCTGTGGGAAAGGTGAAGATGGGAAAACCACAGAATGAGGACCAAAGGCTCCCCAGCATGGGCACATTCTACTGGGTTGCAATCCTTCACCTTTAAATCTAGAGAACCCTTACCCTGTGGTGCCTGCGGTGACAGCCACTTCAGGCTTTGCTTATTTTATGCTGCCTTTAGTTTAGAAGCTGTGGCAAAAAATACAGAAAGTGTCTTGTAAACATCCTGCCATTGTGCTTTCAGCATGACCCCCTGGAAATGATGCCCAGGGGAGCAAAGTTCATCCTGGATGAGACACTTCTTTGAGCAGAACCACAGGCTCCCTCCTTGATCTCCTTCCTGCTTCCTTCTCTTCTGAACTCCAGAGGATGCTAAGAAAAAGCAGTTCCTGTATGAAGGGAACACAGCGTCATACTCTTCATGGTATGGACTTCGTGCCATAACCAGACAGAAATAAATAGAAATCTCTCCTCCTCCATTGCACTTTCAAAGTGACCCAGCCTCCTCCAGCTCATTCTGTTCCTCACTTTGTAACAAATAACACAAAAGCAGATCTTTTTTTCAAATATGCAGACATTATGTCAGAAATAAAAGCAGGGCAGAAAACATCACCAATATTGGTGACCACAATGTCACCTGCAGAGGAGAGCAAGAGGATGCTCCAGGATGCTCCAATACAGATTTCCTTGACTTTCTAAAGAATACCACACAATGCTGAAAAACTGTAGGCAGATTTTTGCAGTTTGAGTATTACTTTCCTCCCTTAGATAGGCCTTGATAGTATCCAACCATATTCCTTTAAAGAAGGATTCCTTCCTCCTAGTTGATAAGCATGGAACTGTGACTGCTACTGAAAACTGCTCCTGTATACAGGTGCTTCACAGTTAAATAGTAATTTTATCTGGATTTTTGTTTTTAAATTATACTCAGAAAACCAAAATTTGGACAGAATTTAAAGTAGGAAAAACATCAAAATCTATCTGAGTGTATGAACTTGAAGTGTTAAGAAGACAACAGTCTCCAGTCAAGCTTCTTGCCTTCACACCTGCAGGGTTCCTCTGCTGCAAAGAGAAACTGGATTCCTCGTTACTTTCTTTTTCCCCTCCCCTCTCCCACAGGAGGTTCACAAAATTAAGACTGTTTAAAGGCTTAATAGTCAGGACTGGCAAAGTTGAGATTTGATTTGTAAACCAGAGCAGAGCAGCTTAAGACATTACTAGTGACATTAATGCAATCAGGCATCATTCCCCATGGCATTTTTCCCTTCAGCTGCTTGCAGCTGAGCAGGGCATTGGAGAACTATTGATAATACCATTACTTGTGTTTTTAGTGCAGAGGTGGATATTTGCTCTGTTTGAGGAAAAACCCCACAACCTAACAGTACAGATACAGGGAAACAATATTAAAAAAAAAAAGAGGAAATGGGAAGGAAGTGATAACACAAGATTCTAACAGGCATTTAGGCACTATTTATGCATTTATGGATTAACTCAAAAAGCAGCCAGGTCACTCTGTCAAGGAATCATATTCAACAGTAAGGCATGTTCATGCATGGAGGGGGCCATTTCCAACAGAAAAAGAAAAGAGAGGAGGCCACGAAAATAAAACCAACATCTGCACAGATTAAATGATGTTCTGTATCTGCACAGCAGAGATAATGATGCTTTCTACCTCCCAGCCTTCGAGCACCATGCCAATGACCATCCCTCACTCAAAGTATTATCCCAGCTGCACCAGCACCCAGAGCCTGGCTGCAGCCCCTCAGCAGTACAACTTAGAAAGGATCAGTTTCAGATCATTCCTATCTTTACATCTGATTTGAGACTCAAAAGGCATTATGAAACAGGAGGTGATTGGGCTTTGAAAAATGAAGAGGACTGACAGTTTTGGATAGTATGACAAGACATCTCAGACAGTCATAAAACAAAGCTTAAAAAAGGGGGAAAAAAAATCTCCTTATTGCGGATAACCACAAGGATGAAGATGAAACCGTTGTATTATGGAGTAGAATAACAACTAGAAAAGTGGCAGTGCAAGACCATTACTAGAACTTTTTATTTAAAGGAATGACTCAAATTCTTACAAATGAACAAAATTCAAATTACACATTTTCCCAGATTCAGTAGGTCTGATCCCAGCTTACTTATTGTTCTAAATAAATGTCAGAACAGGCTGCAGATAATGAAAGCCTTCCCACACCACACTGCTCAGCAAGCTTGAAGGGAAATACAACCTATTCCAGGACATCTTGCAGGCAAACCCTGCCAGCTGATAGATCTACACTCCCTCTGTGCAGCAGGAGGACAGACACCCACAACCTCACACAAATTACTAGGTTGGCATTCCCCAGTCTCCTGCAGCAACCTCGGCAAAATGTCTCTTCCCATGGGTAGTGTGGGATCACACTGCCCTCACACACTGGACAAAGTGCCCCTGCAGCAGCATCTGGAGCGTGTGGGGGAAGCTTTTCTTACTGCTGCTTTCACTGCTGGCTGATTTTGGGACCTTGATGGTTTTGGCCTTACATTTACTAAGGCCTGGATGGAACAAATAGATAAGAGGTATAACCCATGTGCACTGCAAAGGAGTTTCAGGCTGAAACTCTCAAAAAGCCAGGGAAGCAGTATAGAATAAAGAACTCTTTCCCTCAGCAATATGCTTCTAAGAGAGCTCTAGACCCCAGAGAGCTTTATTAGAAAAACAGTACCCTGGTGGATGTATTTAGCTTTCAACTGTAAGCCATGGCCTTTACATCTTATCTTGAAAGGTGCCCCAAAATCTTGTCCTGCTCTAACTAAAGTTAAATGCCTGTACATCAAGTTTATTTGGCCAGTACTACCATAAAGGCCTATGGCAGTGCCTGAACCAAACATTTGTTCCAGGGCTGAACCCCAGAGTTAGCTCCAAACATCTGCTGGGCAGCCAGGCCAATATGTACAAAGATATTCAGTAATAAACTGAGTAAACTGCAAATCCACTGATGAGAGTGAAAGCTGGACCATCAGCTCTAATCTGGATAACCTCTGAAAATTTCACAAGCCATTTTGGCCAAGAATGAAAGGTGTTCATCCACCTCTTATTTCTATTGTGATGGACAGTAACTTGGGCTTTTTGCTTAAGCTCAAGTGAATCTGTATTTAATGAGAAACAGACTTTCTTTGCATAGTTATACACAAATAATGTAGATCAGTCAATTCTGCTCCAGTTGCTTTAAAAAGAGGCTGTGAAACAACATAAAATAAAATAGTATTTTTAGCAGTTTCAGCCTTAAACTGTTGACAAAGTGCAGACAGCCTCTTTGACATCAAGCAGCTCACTGGTGGATTTCTTCCTGATGTGTATTTTGGAGTTTACCTCGTGGCTGAAAGCATCTATCACACGCAACAGTCCAGGCTGAACTCAGGTTTCAGGGAGTATCCTACTATGCAGCTCAAATGTGGCTTTCTAAATATGTCTCAAGAGACACAGAATATTACTTTGACTTTAAAATTTAAACCTCTTTGGACTTCCTCTAGTCCACAAACATTTTTGGATATACACTTCCTTCACATTTAATATACTAATTCTTATTTCTAACTTATTTTTTTCTCAAGAGACACAAGAATTAGATATACATACTGAAATGCACACACACATTGATAAAACCTCCTTTTTCTTTGGGATGCTTCATATCAAAGGAAGGGCATCCTAGTGCAACACTTCAGATCTGTCAGCAACTCCGCCTTTCAGCATCTGACTGCACTTTTGATTCTATTTTTCACTACCTCCTCTGACTGTGCTTCTCAGAAGAATTCAGTTGACCTGTCAAGTCGCAAGGAAGGTTTTTGTTGACAGACAGTAAATAATCAACAACCTTCTTGGGTGCATGTTCTGAATTTAAAAAGCATCAAAACTCTAGAAACTGAATAAGAAGCAAGGTAGCAACGAAACGTTTGGAACTTTAAGGAAAAGCAATGCATTTAGGCACAAAGCAGAGCTGAGCTGCTGGCAGAAATCAGCAGCTCTCACCCCTGGTTGCTGAGGTTAATTTTAATTCTCTCCTCCTACCATATTAAAAATGGAAAGGCTTTTTATAGATTGTATAGCTGTATTTAAAACTGTTCAATTAACTGCACAGATGAGCAGGAGTGTGTCTGCTTGATCTGTTCCCACAGGGGTTCTCCCATTTGTTAGAACTCCTGATGCCATGACAAGTGCTTTCACTGCACTCTTGTGAGTCTCTCCATTTCCATTCCCTCTGCTGACTACCTTGCAGCAAGGCATCAGCTCATAATGCCTTATTTACACTTGTGGTGTCTCCTAGAGAATTTATATCTGCAGTAACTCTGGTTTTGTCACTGTTTTTGACAGGAAACAAATACAAGAACATTTAAGTTTTGTCTTCAGGGTATCCAAAACATGTGGCTCTCAATGCCTTTCAGGAGGTGCTAGGATCTTCCTCTTTGCTCATACCCATTTCATAATTTTTTTTTTCTTTTTTTTTGCCTATTCTTAAAAGAAAGAAGAAAAAGGAATACAGCTCTTTAAGATGTGCAGGGAGTTATTTCAAGAAGTGTAAAAAAAAATAATAATTTTTGTTACAGGGAGATCCAGAGATCACTACAGGAGCCCTGTGTGTAGAGGAAGGGATTGTCTCAGCCTGAAGAATAACTCAAAATGAAGAAAATCCTGCTATTTCCATTTCAAAGAAGAGACAGTAAGGGCTATCTGAAGTCACACTTTTGTGCAACAGTCAAGGCTTGAGCTGAACACCAAGTTCCAAGTTCACTGCAAACAAATCCAAACCTCAGGGGCATTAGAAAAAAAGAAGTCAAATTATAAATCTGGGTTTTTTTTAATCACTTTGCCAACCATCTCCCTGTATTGTATGAAGCACTTGGTGCTTTCTGTGTCCTTGTTTTAGGGACTTTAGTTAACTGTGTCTATGCCCAACTCCTTTTTAAGAGGTATGTCATGGCTTGATATAGCTTCTATGTATTGAACTTCTTTTCCTGCAGAAAACACACTTCCTTTTTCCTCAGTGTATGCAGGCATCTGTACACTGAGAATGATACATCTGTGGAACTAATCACAAGGACTATGTCTCTTTGATGTCATTCAATGATCGAGCTTTTGTATCCTTAATCTTTTTATGTGGTCAATTCACCACTGCTAACAGCAACTGAATAACTAAATAATATCAGTGCTAGGCAACATCAGTGCTCAGAAACTTTGGTGACCAAGAAGAGGTTGTTTGACTCAGCAGGATTGTTACCTTTACAGCCCAGATGGATTGATCCAAAGGATGGAAGAGTTTAAAGCAGAAGCCATCCTTTTTGGAGGGTCTCTCGATCAACTCACAAGAATGGAGCAGAATTGTCCCAACCCACTGTCCGATCTTTGGCGTCTTATAAATGAGTAGCACTCCTGGTTTCAGGACACACCATAGTTTGGTCCAGCTCTTCAGAGTCCCACGAATCTGGAGGAAAAAGAAAGTTGCATCTACATTGTTCCTTAGAAGAAACCCAGCATTTATTCAGTATTCATACAGTATTTCCAGTATGTTTATTCCAAGACTGCACCATGATACACTTCCTAAGGAAAATACATGGTGTTCCCTGAACAGTCCTAGGGACCTCACAGCAAAATCCCAGAACTTGGAAATCTGGCTATCAGAATCTTGTCTTCATATTTTTATTACTGACTGAGTATTCTTCCTATTTTTATTACTAGCTCAGTGTTAGCAGCTTGATTAATTTTTTAGGCAATCAGCACTGCTGGCCCATGTAGAGTGATCTGTTAATAATCACAGAGGAATGCCAATTAGAACATTGCATATGAAAATGCTATAGCTAGTCTAACTTGATTTATAAGTCATTTTAATAGTGTTCTGTAGAACACTGCTATTAATGCGTTTTATCAAATACCCAATTTTTAAAAGCACTCTCTCCAGCTGGTTTACTTCTCTGTTGAGCTCAATGCAGCTCTCTCTTGCATAGAAAACATTAAATCTGATAAGAATATATTAAAGATAACAGCTTTAAGAATGGAGAAGTTTCTCAGTAAGGTTAGATTTTGCCTAAGATCTTCCTGCCTTCAGTATGCATAGCCAAACCTCAAGTCTTTTCTGTGGTCTGTTTTTGTGGCCCAGCATTATTTGCAGCTCACCAGAAATTTCCAGCCACAGCAAACATGTAACAGGTATTCAGTGGTTTAAAAAGTCTAACTATTTATTTTTCATTAACAGTAAAGACTACAGGAAGACTGTGCTGCCAATCTTAACTTCTCAAATAAACCATAAGCATATCACTTTTCTGACCTCTAATAATAATTGCAGAACAATGTTGGAGGTTTTTACCACTAACCAAATGCAACTGTATTGTTTTATGAGATCCTTAAGTTAGTTTGTTTTTCTTAAGAGCTATGTGTTTGGCAATGCTTGGAAGTTAGGTTTTGGTAATACAAAAGGTTCAACCAATTCACTATTATTTGAGAAAACTAAATGGCCCCAAAGGAGGAGAAAACCAGTGTTCATCTCTCAATGTCAATCCAGATTTACTTTGCCACACAGAAGTTTCAGGACTTCAATGAGAAACTGTCACTATCCAAGTCTGTGTACAAAGAGAAATTGCAGTTGTCATCAGGTACAATGTTTCACACTGTGCTGTGACAGCAGAAAATCCAGTTGTCGATAGAACAAGCTGTATCTGCCCATTTTCAGGCTGTTACTCAGTCTATTCCCTCTTCAGTACAAAACCACATTTATGGGAAGAGGCCAATAGAGTCTTTCAGAGAGGAACAAAGAGAGAAACCTCACTTCCCTTTGAACTATGCCCTTTTTGAGTCCTTGTTGCTCCTTGAGGACATAGAATAGACCAATTGAGTTAAGGTGGAAAGTAAATACCCACAGTTCCACTTTTATAGCAGTTATTTAAATAAAGCTTGAGATGAAGCTTTGTTGAAACTATTTGGTCTTCTTTAATTTAAAAAAGTCCTTGTGCATACATCTCAGACACATCAACTACTTCACATCTCACTTATTTTTTCCCACAGCCTCAGAAGAAATGGTCTGTATCAAATACCTTCAGCCAGTCTGCTGTGATCACCACACTGGGATCCTTCAGAGCACTGAAGAGTTGTTTGGTAGCTCTTTTCTTCTCCTGTCTGTAATTCTTTTTTTGTACCTGGTTGAGAACAGAGAAAATATAGTAGCTGTAATCATGGCCTTTTTTGGGGACGAAAGAGCATAATGCATTAAGGACAGTTATGTATAGCACAACAAGAACTTGACCTAGCACAGGTTCCCCAGAAATGAGCACAAGGAGGAATAAAAACATAATGAGAGAACATGCATTTTCTTTGCTCCTGAAGTTTCATTAAACACAACCTAGTTTGTCTTTTCTTTGGGGGAAACGGAAAGAGGCTGGATGCCCAGCCTTCCTCACCCCTCAAATTCAAGAAACTGTATCTAATTTCATTAATTTATACTTTTGGTTTGGTAGACAAGCAAGTGTTCGAGCTACAATTTGCTCAGATTGCCTAGGCAAGTCTGTCCTAACAAGAGCAGTGAAGGATTACAATCTTCTTGAGGTGCCTAATGGCTCCAGAACATACAAACACAGTGAAATAATTACGCTGATCTGTTCTGCTTGCAGTATATAATCTAATCCTGTATATAAAACCTGTAAATGTCCTTGGCCTCTAATGACTTGAAGATTCAGAGGCTCCTCTGGGTCTTGGGAAATGACTCTGACTTGCTTCCAATGGTTTGATTGGAAGGTACCATTTGTTTTTTACAAGAAAGTCAGCTGATCATGACCTGGCTGCTTTGAACATACCTTCAGTGTTTCCTTCTTCACGAATTTGGCTGTGGGAGACACACACTCTTTGTCAGACCCATTGCAAAGCTTATATTCGATCTAAAAAAAATAAGGAGTGAAGAAAAAATAATGTGTTAACATGAAGATGTTCAATTATGCTCTGATTAAGTGTTGCTTATAACTGTCAGGAATCCATGAAAGAGCTGATTTCAGACTTCAGCAGTGGAACACTAAGCAGGCGCACAAAATGCATATCTACAGTGCAGTTCAAACTTCCTTTTTATACCCATGGCTGGTTGAAAAATTGCCCACCAAATTTTCTTTTTGTTTCCCCCATGCAGATATTAATCTTGGTTAAAAAAACAAACCAAAAAACCCAACAAAAAGTAAAACCAAACAGAAAGCCAAAAAATTATTTCTAATTTTGAAGACTGTCCAACTCTGACCAGATCTGAAAGCATTTCAATTACTAGAACTTATGGGGAATTCGTTATAGATTTTTCAGAAGGAGACCTGATACTGGCAATGGCTGTTGCACTGACTGAGAGGTCCAAAAACATGGGTGGGCAAGAAATGACCTAATCATGTTACAGGTAATACAGGAAATCACCTTCATCTTGGCCTTGCAAAGTGAAGCACAAAATATAAACAGTCACTTCAAATAGTGTTTGATAGTGTCAGTGCTATTTAAATTCACTTCCAGAAACTACAGACTGATCTCATGATTGTGCTGATGGGCTGCAGAAATGCTTTACTTTCATTAGGCATGGTGACAGCATTACTGTTACCAAAATAAAGTACACTGAGGAAGTGCAGCTCTCCAGAGCCCAGCTCACAACAAGGACCCCCCGTGTGGAAAGGTTCTGTCAGCAAATTGTACCAAACCTGGGCAGGGTTAGTGGTGAAAGAATTATGGTACAGTCTGGACTCTGCTGCTTTTAATGTGACCTTGGGGAAGTTACTTTCTCTCTCTGTACCTCTCTTCCTTCCAACCTTTCATGTGTCTGATGCATTCAGACTGTGATCTTTTGGGGTCAGGCACTGTCTCTCCTACTCACACATGACAGTTTTCCATGAAAAGCTCAGCCCTCAGCCACCTTGATTTAATGAGTGTGACACAAAAATGAGGTGTACTAAGGAAAAAATGTATCAAATATATTTCCCATTTATAAATTCACTGCTATGATGAGAAACAAACCCATGGGGCTCTCAGAATTTCTCTCCTTTATGTCACAGATTGATGTAATAATTTTACAGCACCTTCCTTTTTCCCTCCCAGTGACACAGAAAGCTCTTGGGCTACTACAGCTGTACATTAGTGTGAGCAGGAAAATTTTTAATGACAGCCAGATCAGTCCTTTTCACAGGACTCAGAGAAAAACACAGAAGTGCATGACCAGATCACACCAAACAAGCCATCAGCTATGCCTTGGAGACTGAGGCAGGAGCAAAAATGGAAGATAAAGGTGCCTGCTCAACCAAGCAAAACTCCTTGTAGATGATGCAGAATTAGAAATCAGGGGCTGAAGGTGCAATTAGCAACAGAACCGCAGTCACTGTAGAGCCTATTACTTGTTCTCACATCCTCTTGTAGTACTCTTTCACTAAAACCAAAACTACACATGATACTTTAAAAACAGAGAAATGAAAACTCTGTGATGACACACAAAGGCTAGTGAGAGTCCTGATCTGACTGTTTAGCTCACAAGTTAACTTGGATCCACTCAAAGGAAAGGTCATCTCCTGGACTCCTGAAAACTATTCAGTGTTTGCTGGTTTTGTCTTCACAGAAAGCTAAGCTTGCCTCCTCTGCCTGCAATGCAGCCTCTGATTCATATTTTGTGCTTTGGACTTTACTGTAAAACCACAAGATTTAGGATGGGGACCACTGCACAGATGTGATGAAGCAGAGAGCTGTGCCCACAGGGTCTTTGTCACATTTCAAAGAGATCAACTATAAGCCTTTCTCATAAAGAAACCTTTCCAAGTGCCTAAATATCTCTGAGCAAGAATCCTTCAGAATTATTAGGAGATTATGCTTTCATGATTTGAGACATGTGTCCTCTGAAATCGGTCAAAAGAATTCTCCCCCTTTCTCCCAATTAGTAGGAAGAATGTCCTGTTCTTGAGACATAACTATGAGCCAATTGTTTATTAGTAATTTCACTCCCTCTGGCCTGAGAGATCAGGCCACAGAGAGAAACACTGTGTACTAGTCCTCATTAGCCAGTGTGAGAGGCAGCAAAAGCACAGATGTCCCCAAGATTCTAGGAAATACTGCTCAGGTGCCTGCAAAGCATCAGGATACGAAGAATGCTTTTTGATTAGCTAATTAAAACAAGTCACAGTTGCTTGTTATATAGAAAATTACACCTTAGCACTTAAATAAAGAATGAAATTTTGGCCCCTAAGCTCATTTGGCTTGGGGAGATTTGCTTGCGGCTGAATTCAGAAAGGCTTCCAACAACCACAGCAAACCTGAGCCTAAACCTGCTGCCTGTGGTGAACCAGCCCTGACAGAGACAGAGGCACTTCCACTGCTCCACCAGCCCTACCCTGCCTCCACCTTGGAGTCTCTCTGGGTCACGCTAAAAATAGAGTTGAACAAGCACAAGACTTTAAACCTGGGATGTTCACACAGACAGACACTGATCCTGACTCTTTGGGAGAGCTGACTCCATGACCAAGGACACTGGTGCCCAATTCCAGCCAATACTGCTGTGTACACCATCAAACCACAGCACACACTAAGCGATGAAGGGATAATCTCCCCTGACACCACAGCCTCCAGGAGCTGAAGAAATACAGCAGAACTTGTCTGGAACCATTTCATACTGGTGCTTCACTTAGTTAAAGCAACTGGATGAAGAGCTTTGGAGGATGCTCTGGTGGCTCCTGAACCATTGTGCTGCTTCCTTCAGGCACTCCCTCCCCCAGGTTTGGGCTACACCTGGACATGACGAATCTGTGAACCTGGCCTGTAAGGGGAAACAGGGATACAGGGGATGGTGGTCACCAAGACAGGCTTGAGAGTGGATGAGAAAGAAGCAGTAACATAGGTGCTCACTGCCCATATAAAAATTTCTAGGCATGGGAAAATAAGTTCCTGTGCTTCTATGTCCCAAAAACTGTGATGTACCTATCAGCTGTGTGACCAATACCAGAGCTCCCTGAGATGGTTGCAAAACGCTTTATGAAGAGAGAAAAAATGTTACTACAACTAAGCCATGGTTTTAACTAGGAGCCATGGACAAGCTTTCAGATGTGCCTGACCTGGGACTTTTGACAGTTCTCCAGTTTTTGTCGAGGCAGACTGATTGCTTCTCCCTCTGACTTTGCCCCTTGTTATGCATATGAGGAAGCATCATCACTAATCCTAAACAGCAGCTTGCTGGCAAGGACACTGGTGATCTCCAGCTCTACAGAGTGAAAAGCATTGTGTTTCTGGGTTTAAAGCTCCTGCTTTCTCACAGGACAGGCGAGATCTAAGTCCCCAGGACAGCATACCATAGGTTTCCATGCTGCTGATAGTAATTATAGTTCCCCTAGGATTAAATAATATGATTTCATATTTTTACATTAATCTGTCCTAATGGTTTTGATTGTGCCTTGTGGCATACATAAGATTCAGTAAATTTGGGCCATCAGCTCTAAAGATTCCCAAGACACAGCAGCATCTCACATTGCTAAGACACATCAAGAGTATTTAATGATGTCTTTCTACTGCCCTGCCTTTCTCAGCCTGGCAGAAAACTAAGAGAAGCCATTTGTCATCACAGCAAGTCTTCCAAGGACACTGGGATAACGCTTGTGCAGGGTATCAGAATCTGGCCCCCGCTCTTTGCAGCAACATGTGAATAATATTGGCCACAGATGAGACTTTGTACAATGGGAGAGCAAGGAATTTGTATCCTTTTTAAAGAAAAAAAAATCCACATTGGAGTATTCTAATAAGAAAGCAGTAAGTAGGCTTTCCACATACTGGTTCCTATAAAGAGAGAAGGTTTTAATCTGCCAAAAACTTTCACCAGAGCATGCTGCAGCACTCACAGGGAGAAAAACTTGTTGTCCCTTTTCAGTTCTCTAATAAAACCTGTCCTTTTCAGGACTGAGTGATGACAATGGGCTGTACTGTACTCAAAAATATACTTTTTATCCCAGTTAAGTTTCTGTTCCCTTTCATCTCAGTCTTGGAGCTCTGGAGATTCACTGCTGATTATCAGCAGTCATCACAATACCCTAACACTTCTGACAGGCTTTGTGAGAGAGCATGCAGAGTCCTCACAATAATGCTATTCTGATCCATGTCTTTTTGGTGACTTCATTTCCAAGAGGAATCGATTCATTTCACAGAAAAGCAGCCTGTGATCAACTCCAGTGTGGGGGATGCTAGCCCATCAGTATGCCAGCTGTGCCTAGGACAACAGCAAGAGAAACATCCTGTTACTTAGCTCAAGCAATCCTTGCTGCACAACAGCCAGAATTATTCTGAATCAGAAACATTTAATAAAGTAATTCTCAAGCTGTGCTCTGCATGGTAAGAGCAGTGACAGCTTACAAGCTGCCCTTTCGTCTTCTTTGCATCCAAGAGAAAGAAAGACAAGATCAGATGGGAATTTGAAGGCAGAAAAAAAGGAGCTGGGGTCATAAGTTATGCTTCACAAATCAGTGACATGTCCTTGGTCAGACGTAATTTCTCCAGTATCTTTGTCACGTATAATTGCTACAAATCACGATCACACAGAAATAAAAGAAATAAAATAAACGAAAGAAAAGTTGTTTAGTAGTATAAAAACTATGGAAAAGCTGGGTTTGACATTACAACTGAGAAACTCCTTGTTACTTGTGAATATTCACAGATATTTCAACCAAATGTAAGCAATTTTGGTTTCCTTATATTATAAGCAGTTCTTTTCGAAAAATTTTACTTTTGTTGTGAATTAACAGCTCATCCAGAGCACAGCAGAGTCAGTGAAACGATTCTTACTGACAAACAACCTTTGCAGTAGGAAAGATTACCCTTCAACTGATATGCTGCTTTACAGTGAGCTGAATAATCTTCAACTGAAAATTTCCAGTTGGGAAAAAACCCAACATAATGATCCCTCTTATTCCAACAATGTTACAAAGATACAGCAACTGTGTTTACTACTCTGAAATAGCACAATGATTAGCACAAACTGAAAAGCCTCTACAAATTAACAGTTGACATGACAGCAGCATCTGGGGAAAATAACTGGTGAAATTCAGCCATTCAAGCAACTTCAATTATCTAGTTATACCAGTGTTTAGTGGAATCCTTGGCTCCATTGCATCATATTATGGTAAATAGAGAAAAACTCACAGACCTCACAGGATTTCTATTTGATCATTTAAGCATGTCTTGCATGGGAAGTTTGTTCTGCAAGGTCAGAATATCTAAAGAACATTTGAGGCCAGAAGGGAAGTTGGACACTGAGAAGATGCTGTTTCACATGACTGTCCTAGACTTAGTGACAGCAGAAAGCTGAAGCAGTTTTGATTTCCCCTCCAGCTATAGGCACAGCTTTTGTCCTTAGGCTGGGTTTAAACAAACAAAGTGAGCAATGAAAAAGAATTGGACCTGCAGTTTTGCTAAATTTTTAAATAAATAATTTCAATTCCAGCACCTTAATTTGCCCTTACCTTCCTTGTCAGAAACACTAGACTAAGGAATTACAATCACTAGTGACTTATGCTGACATGATTGCACTGCTGTGGCTTCCCTAAAGTTACTACTGTCCACATTCAGCTCTGTGAGCCACTTGGGTATTTTCAGCGCTTGTCTGTACCTACAGAAGTTAGGGCTGCTCCATGTTTTCCACTTCACATGCAAAATCCTACCCCTCTTCAACCTCATTTCCCCAGGATACTCCAGGCTATGTCTTTGCTCAGTTGAAATCAGCTGCAAAGCCCTCTGTAGACAACTGTGACTATCCTAAAGTGCTGCACTTGGAATTGAGGAAACAAAGTGTGCTGAGCCAGGGCACAGGAACTGAGTGTAAGTGTTCATAGAGACAACTGGCTCCAAAATAATGCCATCCACAACATGGAGGGCATGAAGTATGGTAAAAAAAAGACAGGAAAGGTTCACTTGAGCATAGCCACCACCTGGAAGGGCTAGAATCTCCCATTAAGTTGAGCTTAACACACACAGGGGATGTTTCCTGAGTCTCTCCAAGGTGATTCTTGCAATATCTGGGTCTGTCTGCCAAACAATTCCTTGGTTTGCTGGCTAAAGGAGAACAGAGGAAAAGGTACTCTTGTAAACTTCCACATTTGAGAATGATCTTCTATGTTAGTCCTGAGTGTAACCATGACTAGAATTACCTCAGAGGTCAGAAGCATGATTCATAGATCAAGCAGCGTGAGCGGGAGAGTATGGGAACTGAAGCTTAAATCTCAAGTGATGAGTATGTGCAGTTTCAAACCACTGTGCAGCTAAAATAAATTCCTAGCAGTCAGTTATATTTGTAATTCAGATTACAAATCACACAACAAAGACCTGAACAATTTGAGCATGTGGAAAAACTCATTTACAATGCTTTGCCTTCCAATACATCACATAACTGTGCATGCAACAGCCCCACTCCTACAATTTCATAGACTTCATTGCAGCATTAGCAAGGGACTGGAAACAGTGAAGTACCACTGAGCTCCAGCTTCAGGATTTTCCTGACTATCCCTTAAAATATACCTCAATTCTTTGTGGCCCTGCCTGCATAGAGACTCCATCTGCCCTTTAGCCAGTAGAATTAGTAGGTAAGCACAGGAAAGAAAGAAAGAGAACATGCAGCACTGCATACTGCAATAAAAGGTGCCTCAGAGGACTCTAACAGCATCTAATGAGGCACAAAGCAAAATAAAGGCACCTACTGTCACTATCAGGTGTGTGCTAACTGTACTACCTCGTTGCAGAGACAAGCTTAAGGCTTTGAGACAGTTTGGTGACACTTTCACACCTGACCTATGAGCTCTCATCCCAGAAAACAAGGATAAAGGACTCTAAAATAGAGAGAAACTAATAAGAGAAACAATCTGAAATAAGTATGCTAATATTCTTTTTCCTTTTGAAATAGGAGATGAAAGAGACTCCACTTAAAAAATTAAATAGGAGAAAATGTGCTGCAGAAAGTTACCAATGTAACATGTAGCTCAACTGTGCCTTAAATATGTTCCAATAAAATGTGGGTCAAGAAGCCACAGCTGAAATTACAAATATATATATATAGTGCCAAGAACCACACAAACACATTGAAAGCAAATGTTCCAGTATCAAATATTTGACTGTCTGTACAGACAGGACAACTGGGATGTGTTCACACCTCAGAGAGAGCAGCCCACCCATGAGCACAGGGCAGTGTGGCTGCAGATAACTCTTCACAGCTCACAAGTTCACAGACATTTATAGGGTTTTTATGCCACATTCTCTCTGCTAACTTGGGCAACCTGCAGCCTTTTCCATCATGCAGTGTGGTTATGGCCTGGGTGAACGAAATGCAGAACTATTTCCTCCTCACTAATGAAGATGTGAAACAGAAACACAATGTGCCTTGGCAATGAAGGGAATCCAAGGCAGAGTTGAGGTTCCCCAAGCCCCAGTCCAGGGACAGAATCACTTGACTGGCTTTCCTTTCCTTCTTATTACTGAGTGAAAGTAGTTAATGTGCTGTGGTACCTCAAAATAGTGCTGCTGAAAGGACAATGATTTCCAACAAGGTTTTTCATATCTGCTATACCAAAAGAAGGGCAAATATCCATGGCATGGATCTGTAACCTATAACATTTGCTTTTTAATCCATTAATTAAACTAGCACACCCTACAGTCCAGTCTCTAGCAATTACCCACCCACCCCCTGCTATCAGGAATCTAAACATGACCCAATTAGTGCACATTCTCCCTTTGGTTCAAGTAGGTGGAATCACTATTTATTTTTAAACTGAAATAGTATGACAGATCCCTACTTACAGTTGTGAAAGCTGACAGTAAGGCTTAATTTTATGGCATTAAAAGCTGAGTGGATGTGAAAAATTACATATTAAACAAACTGACCAACCGTTTGCCTGAATTTTTAATTTAACAAGACACTTCACAATAAGGACTCCCTACTCTCATTGCAAAGCATGACAGAAGGCAAGTTACATGGCTGGAGGAGAGCAAGGTACTGCACAACACAGCAGGGTGAAGAAGAGTGAAGTGAGAATGACAGGTGCTACAGCACAGGTCCAGTGAGGTGGAAAGTCACAGAATCAAGCATCATGTGTCTAAGCAGAATATTCAGGTAGGAAAGAAACACCCAGCTCTGGCCCATTCAGCAGCCAAAGCAATTGCCTGCAACACTGCAAAGGAGTAGGCAAGTTGAGGTTTGGTGGTTTGGAATCATGTCTCTTTTTAGTCCACTGGTGTTTTAGAGCAATTTTGACTATTGTAAAACCAAAAGCTTGGGTTAGTGAAAGCAAAGCTCGTGTCCAGGTTCAGAGTCCCATTTCTTTCAATTCACAGATCTGATGCAGCTGTTTTGTGCTGTGCATGTCCTCTTAACTCTTCTTAACGATTGTTCTTGGCACTCTCTAGGGGAGACCCACCAAAGGCTCCAAGGTGCACACAAAGCATGGTAGAAATCAAGGTGGGCACCCAAATCTTCCATGAGTGCTTCTCCTTTCAAAAACATACCTGTAGGAGACTGAATGGCAAGGAAGGCCCAGAGGGTGGGAAAACACAGGTGAGCCATGCTCTCACCCAGCAATCTCTCATAAATACAGTCCTATTCCTATGTTCATTCTGCATCTCAGAAATCAAACTCCCTTTTGAGTAGCATTTCAGTGCTCTAAGCTGTCCTGTCCAGACAAAGTCCTTCTTCTTTACATTCCTAAGTCATTGGAAATTCAACAGCACTCCATGTAAGGCGTGCAAAACATCTAGCTTTAAAACACAGCCCTGGATGCAGTTACCTGGTCCTTGGGTTTCTCCACTGCCAGGATAAGCGGGAGGCTGATTTTCCTTGAGGAACCTGCCTGAAAAAGCAAAACTAAGATTGGTTTGCAGCTTGCCAGGTTCCAGCAATAGCAGAGGACATGTACACAAGTCCTTGTTGCATACTCCCAAGTCTCCTCTCATCATCATCCCCCTGTGCTGACCTCTGCCAGGGCATCCCAGCAGAACAATCTGCATGCTCCAGGCAAGCACAGAGAAATGTACTGGAAGATGCAGAGATTATTTTCATGTCTCACAAGAAATCACTTGTCTGCAGCTGTTTCTTTCGTGCTATATTTTCATTTCAGCTGGTGCCACTTGCATTTTATAGCTTCATAGTTTAAAATAAATTTAGTTAAAAATTTATTAACTGGTCTCGCTTCTATGTCTAGTTACCCTCCAAAAACATGTTAGGGAGCTGCAGCCAAAAAAGCTGTATAAAAATCTGTATGAATCTCAAAGCCAGATCTCATTTATAAGGTTGATTCCATCTCTAGAGGAAATCAAATCCTGGCACTCTGTAACTCCTGATCTAGAGGCAGGTTTTGAGCAGTGAGATCCAGGGACTTTAGATTCAGTTTTACCTCTCCCTAACAGGCTGGATGGAAAAATTATGTTGAGGAAATGTTGATTAGTTTGTCTTCCTCTTCTGTTTCATCAATTCCCAGAGCCCTCTCCCAGGCTCTCCACTCACTGTTTCAGATGCTGTGCACAACACTAAATATTACAGTTTTCTTTTGTAAAACGATTAAGATTTATGATTGCCTTGCTGATCAGGAACAGCAGGAGACACCTCTGCTGACAAAATCAACCTTCCAACCATAATTATCTAATTACAGTGCCAAATGAGGCACAAATAAGCCAGGTTCTTCTGTGGGAGGTGAAATCAAGCCAGAGGAAAGTGCAGGCCTCCTTGTCATCCCAACCATGCAAAAACACTCATTTTTTTTCCCTCAAAATATGCACACACAGTTCCTGCAGAAACAGAGGAAGAGGCTTTCTCAATGATTTTTAAAAAAGAAAGGTAAGAGTGATTAATAACATCCTGAGAAAAAAATGAAAGCAAGACTGGGAATGGTTCCCTATCCCGAAGTACCTTGCTAATGGAGTTTGGAGTCTGTGGTGTCTCATCCTTCAGTGACGATGGGCTGCTTCCTTCCACATCTTTCCCTGCAACAAAAAAATGTGATTCAAAACCAGAGAAATTCTGTGCAAAACCATGGCTCATCATGGCCTGAGAAGGGCTACTGCTATTGGCACACAAGGGAAGTTATCATGAGCAAAAGCAGGCACACCATGCTCCCAGAGAGGGATCGTGTAGAATTTGAAATAGCCTTGATCCTCATGCTTGGGTAACAAGACTGCTCAAAAGTAAGGTCTCAAAACACCATGGACAACCAGCATGAGGGTTGCAAAGTCCAGCATTTGAAAGCTGGAAAAAGCCAGAAATAAGGTTGCTTATGCATCCTTAATCAGCTCCCTTCTGTGTCCGCATTATGATGCAGTCTTTAATTACATTACCACAGTCTGTTCTTTCCTTACATATTTGTTCAGCGCAAATAATAAATGCAATTCAGTTAATAAGCAGCTATTCAATCCTCCTTGGTCAGTATCTGGCAACTACACACTGATGCACTTGATAGCATGCTTTGTTGGACAAATAATAACCATGATCACAAAATGTTACAGAAGACAGAAGAGTATCTAGGCATAATTAAGAAAACAAAATTAAAAAAAACCAACACACTTGCAGAAGATCAGTGTCTTCTGAACAAGTTATTTGTTAAAATAAGAAATATTTTAAATTTATGAGCAGTAAATGAGTACTACAACATTTTCCAATCATTGTAGAAATACATAGTCACTACTCAAATATCCTAAAGTTGCATACATTATATACTGGCATGAGTGTGTGCAGTCCTAGTCCAAGCAATAAAATGTAATGATTCTTTTCGCCACATGTAATCATGGCTTGGAGTAAAAGAAAGCATAGGGCTTCTATTAAAAAAAAAAAAATCTGATGAGACTAGATTTTTAGTGCCAAGACAGTCATTGTTCACCAATTACAATGTCATTTTCTTCTCAGAATCACTGGCAATTGAAACTTCAGAAAACAGGATGCAGTAAAGAACCACCAAGACAGTGAAACACAGTCCATTTGTAGCACACTGCAAACATGAGAACTGTTGAAAATGTTTCTAACACTGTGTGGGCCAGCCTTGGAAACACCACCAGATCTAAAACTGGCAAGGGAAAACCCAGATTCTCCCGAAGTCAGCAGAAACTGTCATAGATATGTCAGAACCATAATTTCTCCTGGAATTATCAGAGCAGCCTTTGAAGAAGCCAAGCACTGTTAGGGAAGTCAGCCACAGAAGCCCATGCTGACACAGGAGGCCTGGGAGAAGTGGGACAGCAGCCTTGTAGCTGCTGTACTTTTTTCCCCATGAGGAGTTTTTTCTGCACATGTATGGGAAAGTAACATATGGTCTAAAAGTTCAAGTAAAGTTAATGGGAATCAGCTGCTGCCTGCTCCAAGGGAATGGTGTCTATTAGCACAACAGAATTTACACCCATTCCTTATTATGTCTCATTTCTTAAAAGAATGCTTAACTCCAAGCTTGTAGCTGTACAAAAAGCCTGGACGTGAGACATTTCTGTCTTCTCTCAGTAATGCATTTAAAAGGATTGGCACCTGAACAATGAGATTTTCTCTGTTCTTGAGGTTCTGGACAATCCTGCTGAGAGAGCATCATGGGGAAAAAAAGGAACATGCAACTGTCCGTTCTTACTGTATCATTTACAAGGCATCATTAGGTATGTTCATGAAGTAACACCTACTAGTTTCTTATGCCAAATGCATTAAGTCTACTGGAAATTGTGAGGAAAAGGTTGTTTCTCAGAGGAGAGAATCCCTCTGAATCCCTCATCTTTCCTGTCTGTCTCAAGGAACCCTGCTGCAGCCATGCAGAAGGAGAGGGCGAGCCCTTGTTTGGAAAGCAAACTTCATAGGAACAATGTGGAAGTTTCTCAAAAACCCAGGCACACAGTTGAGTGCACAGAAAGCTCAAAAGTGAGAGTCTCACCCAGAGCACAACAGACACAGCCACCTCGAGAAAATAAATAGGAAACCACAGGAAAACATACGAGGGTTAAACAAGAACTGACTATAGAAGGTGAAACATTTATGTCCCTGATTAAGAAAACAGAATGCTCACAATAGAAAGAGAGATGAACCTTGCAATTTAAAGTGCTGGCTGCCACCAGGGCACACAAAGAAGGATCCTCCACAAAGGAGCCCAAAAATTCTGCACCAAATAACAAAAAGCATTTTGGGAAGAGAATCAGTTTTCTTCCCATTGTGAAGAAAACTGCCAACACTCCAGTCTTGTAGCTAGAGAGTAGAATTACTGATACTTTCTTTTTATCCATTATTGTCATGCAATAACATGGGGAACTAAATATTTAGTTCCTTTTCAGAACAGTAAGCATTCCTTTTCTTTGGTTTTCTGCTGGGCATCAATCCTACAGGTGCATTTGCCTTTCCCCTGTATAAAGAATGATACAGCAAGCATAACTGATAAATTCCAAAAAGAAATACAAGCTCTGATGTGAGACAAAGCTACTGCAAATAAAATCAATTTCTGCTGTAAGTATCAGCCATGTGACCCAGTGTGAACACCAGAAATGTAGTTCTGTGTATCTTTCACAGGAAAATTCCCATATTCATGAAAGTACATCTCTTAGGATGCAGATAAACCAATCTAAATTTTTATTTAAAGATTTTGTGTGATCTTGCAGCCTAATCAAAAAGAGAGATCCTGTAAAAATTCTTATAACAATAAATTTCCTATCCTCTGAAATAGAAAACAGAGAAAGGTTCTCTCTCCTCATGGCTAAGTGAAAGACAGCCATGAACAAGGAACAAGAATTCATGTCCCTCTAATGTGTGAGCTCCCTATAAAAAGAAAGTATCTTACTCAATTTTCTCTCAGTTACAAGAATCATTAGCACTTTTGTATGCAAGCAAAAAGCAAGAAGTCCAAAGTGTTATTTCAGATAGTGCCCTCTGCATTTCTCATATGTTTCCTTTAATAAAAATTAATTCTCTTGCTGAACTGCATCTCCACAGTGTAGCTCTCCTGAGGTGTAAAGTCTGTCACTCCCTTCTCTCTGAAATATTTATTTGCACATCTTCATTGTTGGAGGGTGAATCCTAGGTGATGGTGCAATGAGAGCTGCAGCTCCAGCACATCACAACCCACTGAATTCCAGACAGGAAATCACTGGGCTTTGTTGACCACTGCACCCACTTAACACAACCAGCCCAGTGCTCACGTAAGGGAAACTTGCTGGGCTCAGGCAGCAAAACACAGACCACTGGAAAAGCCTCAAGAACTGAAAGCTCATGTAAAACAACAGAGAAAAATAGAGAACAGAGAAATATGGGATGCAGCTTATGGACACAGAGCTGTGGCTTATTGATGGTGATAGCAGCATTGTTCAGAGGAACAGGAGAAGGTAGGGAAAAGCACACAAGGCTCAGAGGAAAACAAGGCAGAAGCAGCAGCAAAGGAGTGAAAGCAGAGCCTGCAATAGGAAATGGCAACTGAACATGAAGAATAACAGGCCCTTCTTGCAGGAAATATGAGAAAAACAAAGAGACAAGGCAGCTCCATGGGGACTGGAAAAGAAATTAAAGAGAAGTAGGGAGGAAGAAATAAAAGAGAAGTAAGGATAGACAAAACCCCAGACTCCCTGCAAGAAATCCCCCAACTGAAGCAGTAAATGATGTTGTTTAAAAGGGATATTCTCTCCTTTACAGATCCTTTAGTCTATGCTCTTCCTTTGCAATACTGAGGGCTACAGCCCTCACTGGCACCAGTGCTGGAGGTTTCCTGGGAGAACTGTGCTGCAGAACAGAAGATCCATCGTGGCTCAAGGCACTTGTTCTGCTGAGCCCAGCAAAGGCTGCCAGCAGGGATCAAGGAGCAACAAGGTGATGGGGGAAGCTGAGGAAGAGAAAAATTCTTCCAGCCACCTCCTCCACACTGAAACCCTCAACTTTCCCTGGTTTCTAAAATATTATAGAACTGAAATACAACTGTGAGTGAGTCAGTAACTTTTTTAGCATTGAAAATGCTGGCAAAGACTGAAGAAAGAACTGGGCAAATTCTAAGATATGGCTATCCATCACCTCAAACAAGGAGAAGCAAATACAAGCTAGAAAATAAGCCCTTCAGCTCCCAAGGATAGCAGAAGTGAGCTATTTATTTGCCACATGTTTGTACAGACTGTACTTATGGGCAGTCAGCTGTTCAGAAGTTCTACCAGGTTTGAAATGTATGAGATTTTAGGTGTCCCATTTTAAATTGTTTTCAATTTGATTACTGAAAGGCTGTAGAAGCTTCCAGCTGCCTCAGCGACAGCCAGGATTAGTCAGCACTGCTGAAAATAGGCTCCCCCACTGCCTTACAGCAGGCACTCACAAACAAAATACCTGCAAAATCAGAGGCCCTTGAAACCTTTGCACTTAAAGACAATTAGCTCAGGAAGCACAGACCTGGTTCTGGGCTACATCTGCAAAACCCAGAGAGTCTGTTGGGTGCTACATCTATATGAGCACTGAAACCTTTTGACGGATGCTGTGTTCTTTCTCCAGATATCAGTGTTTTGAGACCTCACAGGTGCTGTGAGATCTGACTATTTACAACTGACATGGCAGTTGCAGATGACAGCTCTACAAACTTGTGACTGCCCCCTGAAGCACTTGCTTACAGACTGGAACAGAAGAATTGTCTGCAGACTGCAGTCAAGGGAAGACTTCAATGTTTACTGTGAGCAACAAATTCTGAAACAATAAAATGAGCTCTTTTTCCTTCAAGAAAGGTGCTAGGAAATTCAAAGCTAAAAAAAAAAAAAGTAAAGAGAATGCTTAACACTAGTCTGCCATTCATTGCAACCTGTCAAGATTCCTAGTACTTGTAGTGCTTGTAGATATTTACAGAACATTAACCACAGAAGTTTTGCTCTTGTGATATTTATTCTGCGCTCTAAATCTGAACAGGAAAACCTGCCATTAAACATCTGCAAATGGGGACAGTAAATTTTAAGCAAGTCCAACACTTAGGGTGAAACACATCAAGTGACTTGAAATGGATGTGCCTGAAAACATTATAGTAATTTTTTAAATGTAAGGCCATGCAGCATTCAAACAGTTACAAACACCAATTCTCATGTCCTCCATTCCCACTTAATGCCATAGCAATGGAAAATAGCAGCATCATGAAAGCAGCACTGTCTGGGATCCAGTACTGCTGCGTTGCAGCAGCTTCTCTCACTTTCTCTTTCACATTCTTGTTTCTCTGTTTCCTGGCAGCATGCTTGCAGTCAAGCACCTGAGGCACGCTTCTTTCTGCACTGTCACAGCAGAAACCAACCTGGGCTGAGCGGGTAGATGTCGTTGTCAGCCCCGAAGAACAGATTGCGCGTCAGCTTGCGAGGATCGACCTTCTGAGGGGTGGATGAGGCTGGACAGAGGGAGAACCTGCGACGAATTAAGTTCTCCTCCTTCATGGCATGAGCTGTGGGGGTTTTCTGAAAAAGAAAGATTGATTACAGTTAATTTCAAGACACAGGAAATCAAAGTTTTCACACCTAGATGGCTCTGCTGCTTCAAAGCCACCTAATCCTATGCAATGTGCCAGATCTTTTTATAGAGTGACAGAAGGCAATGCAGGGAAAAAAAAAAAAAATATTAGTTTGAAGCTACAATTACTGATTTGCTGACTCTCAGTATTTGTAAACTGTAGGGAAGCAGGACACTGCTCCTTAGTGAATCCAGGCAATATAACATCTTCCTGCCTACAAGGACCCATCAGGATAATAGCTACTCACTAGGTCCATTCAGTGCCTAACATTCAGTACATAGAGCCTGAAACTCTTCTTTTTTTTTTTTTTTTTTTTTTTTTTTAAGGCTTTTGATTCTCATAAATGCAACTCCATTGGTGTCCGCAGAGTTACACCATCTCCGCACAAATCAACATTAATCTGAGCTGAGGAAGACCAGCTGCATTAGCTGCAGGGAACAGCAAGAGATCACACCAGTCACTCCCACCCTTATTTCCTATTACAGCACATATAAATGACTTTGGTTTTTAAAAATGGCATTAAGATGAGCCTTGCAGTTTGATCAGTAAGATAACCACTGATGCTCTGTGGGGGTAAAGACCAGCATTTGTGTCCCCAGAGAGGCAGAGAAGAGGCAGAGAAGCCTCTCTGCATCCCTGTACTGGTGGTACTTTGCTCTTTACCACTGCTTGGCTAACGCATTAGACCACCCTGGCTGGAATTAAAGGGTTTTTTTATACCCATCCAACAAGCAGTTCTTTCTTACCCTTTACAAACAGATACTATGACTGTCTCCTACCCAAGTTACAGGCTTTATTCTCTCCCCACGTGCAGCCAGAGGCAGGGCTCTGGATAGCAGTAAGAAGTGTTAACCCAGCCTTTGGGTGGGCATCCCCCACCACAAGGTCTGCTGCTTCTCTGGTGGACAGTTACTGAGGTAAGGAAAATCCTTTAAGGATAGTACACATTTCCTGAAAAGCACCTCCACATTTTCCTATCTCTTTCAGGTTACTGGGAAAACAAAGAAGAAAAGGTTGCCCAGAGTCACAGTGCAGGTTGGAAGGGCAGGACCTACATGCTCCTAAGGTGACCCTAATGGCACAGGTGGGAAATGGGCTGATAACAGGCTAGAAGACCCTGCCCTATCCTTCCTGCTCCCAGGACAACCCCTATGCTTGCGCTGCCCAAATGCCCCAATTTCATGGAGAACCTTCAACAGCCTTTTGGAGCTCAGCCTTCACAGCCAAGACACCACATGAGAGAGGATGCCATGAATGTGTCCCAGTGTAAGGAACTCCCCCTCCTATGTTTTATCTGGGCTCTCTACCTCCACGTCTCCTGCCAATCCTGGTAGATGACAGGCCCAATGTTTCAGGCTTTGCAATTTTTAAAAATTCATTTGCCAAGCAGGCTGCATCAGCTTTATAAACTAGCTGCTGTGTAGAAGGCAAGAGAGAATCTGCTCCTTCTTTCCTGCAAGAGAAGGCCTCAGCACCCGAGAGCTTAATTTGATCTACACCAGGCTGGACTCCAGCAATGCACATGGGTTACCAAAACCACTTTGAGCAGCAGGTCTTTCTGAACCCAGCTCACCATGGGATGTGTGAAACATCAGGGTCTGTAACATCCAACAACAGGCTGATGGGGCTAGCCCAAAAATGGGACTCCCCGGACTACACAGCTGCCATTTGAAGGGGATGTGTGTCCCCTGTTGGGCCTGCATCACCCACGGAGGATGGGACAAGGTCTTTCCAGTGATTGCCGAGAACTCTGAAAGCCCTGTGTGTCAGCATGGCCCTCACCATGAAGTGGTGTAAGACAGCTCACACTCAGCAGCAGAACTTCACCACAACCCCTTCACACAACTCTTGATGAAAGGCTTTCAGCTTGAGCTCCAGGACAGACACTGCACGGGGCTGCCACAGGCCAAGCCTTGCCTGGCACCCCATGCAGGGCCGTGCTTCAGGCCAGTGATATGTGATGGCAGCCATGTGAAATGAGGTGGCTGCAGCTTTCCATTTGCTGCTGCCCTGCCTCCTGCCAATTCAATGGGCCAGGAAACTGCCCTGCAAACATATTCAGGCTCAAAACGTCCTCAGGTTGCCACTGTGGCCAACAGCATCTCTGAGGCAGCAGGTAACATAGCTAACTTAGCAATGTAAATAAACCTCTGTTTGCTTAGAAAATCTTGGTTGCATACAGCTGGGTGAGGAAAAGGTGCAAAACCTGACTGCTAACTTTAAAAAAAGAAAGGAGAGGGGGGAGGAAAACACAGCCAGCTATGTGTCTGAAAGCAAAGTATTTAAAAATAATCCAGGTCTAAATAGCTGGCTTTGGAATGCTAACAGTGAGCTATTTTTTGTCCTTGTTCCCAGAAAGGCAGTCTCAACTCTCTACCTCTAAAACTGCTTGTAAGTGGCTCAAAACAAAAGCGGATGAGCGGGATATTTTCCCCAAAAAGCAGGGACCTGGTGAGGCTGTGCCAATCATGCAGGAAGGTGTTCAGAAATCCCAGACCCACCCAGTGGAAGCAGGCTGGAGAATAGGTTACAAACATAAAACATCCATCCATCAGCTCTTACACCATGACAGGGCAACAGAAAGGCTGTGTCCATCATCATTTTGCCTCAGCAACACCACAAGCTTTGTCAGTGAAGAACTGCCAGCCAGCTCACACTGATGTCAGCAGCAAAACCCCAAAACACATTTTTTTTCCAACTGTTGCTCTATTTACTATGCAGAGAGACCAATACACTGATGTTTTGCTCACTTACTATTTCACACTATTTAACCACAGGATAATTGTCAGAATTACTGTGCTGATGCTCTCTCATTCCCACAGTTATTTAAGCCACCAGCCTGATGGCAGAAAAAAATCTTGATGCCTTGTTCAACTGGGAACAGCCAGTAACAAAGGAAAAAGACTTTTCTCAGTTCTGGCTCTTCTTTTACATATCTTCCTACAAACTTATGGCAGCAGCTCATCTCTTTTTGACCACACAAATAAATTTGAGTAAGTTTCTCTTAACTGGTGCTTTTTGGCAGAAGACCCCAGTGACTGAAGCTTCCTGAGAAGCAGCAGCAGAGACATGTCTGTCTGTCAGTCACACACACAACCATGCAACTCACCATGCTACCAGTATGGTGTTTTCTGGCTTGTTCTTCAAAGATATCTACATAAGAGATATATGACCCTCATCCAGACAGTACGTAGCATAAAATCACAAAACCAGACTTTTTTTCTGTTGTATTTTGGGTTTTCTCAATACATCAGACACTTTTTTCCTTGTCTGAAGAAAATGTAGTTTGCATTATTAGGATTTTACAATAAACCTAAAATATTTGGTTTGGTTTCCAAAAGACATCACTATGTGTGTCTGCATCTGTATCTACCCTGTTTCATTCTCCCTCCCAACCCCTTTAGTACCATCTGAAAATGACACGGAACTCCAGCAGACATTAGAAAACTTGAAAGTATTAGTTTCTAAAAAGTTGTATCTTCTTAAAAGATCAATGGCTAAAGAAAGGAGGGAAACTGTAAAGCTGTCCTCTCAACCCAGCTATTACCAAATATCAGTGAACCCAACATAAGCCACAAATCCATAAGAAATTGAGGCCTCATTGGCTCACTTAGAGAACTACTTCTTATATCTGTCCATAAAAGTCTGACTGCTTAAGCTGGCTTCAAATAACATAAAGCTCATGAGAGCTGTAGGGGAAGATGAACAATAGATGCAGGGACAATTTTCCAAAGGGATGTAACAGGAAAGTGGGAACTCTGTTCATTGTTTTTCACAAGAGGGCTCTTTAGACACCTAAATAATGCAGAAAACATACAAAAATTTAGTGCTGATGAAGTATCTGGTAAGAAACAAGCAACAATAAAAGATGGGCTTCTAGACATGAGTGATTTAGAGCCTCAGATCTTTCATGGTTGATTTGAAGAAAACACTGCTGATCTGAAACCCAAATCTTCTTCTAAATCAGTATTTTGGAAACTGCTTCAGGATATGGCAGATGCTTCAGGGAAACCAGTTGTGTGGGGGCTCATGAAATAGAAAAGGTAAAGATCAAAATTAGGCCAGAATTGCTGAAGGCCAAAAATTGCCATTCTGTCACCAAACCACTTATGTAACACAAGGCAAGAAATGTCACCCACTGCTACAGCATTCTCTCCCAATCCATCAGATGAGATGAAGAATTGTCCTAGAAAGACAACATGTCTTAATCTGAAGATGCCAACTAGTGCAGAATCCATACACTCACTTAGGAAAATAACCACATTATGAAAAGCCTTCATTCTAGCTCCTGCATGAATTTACCTGGTTGTTAGTCTTGGTAGATTAAAGTACCCTGAACTTTGCAGCTCAGGTAATTTCTGTCCTTCCATTCTGTGCTCTTGATCATAAAAATGAAGGAAAGGTAGTACAGAGAGTATTGAGAGAGCCACTAAACACAGCCCTTTTCAGGACTGCTCCTTTTATGTTGACAGCTCTCTAAGCAGTAATGGGCTATTAAATATGAGCTGTTCACCAGAGCTTAAAAAGGAATAAATAATTCAGCAGGAAGAAATAAATTTCTTACTAACGCTGTCTTTGAGACCTCTTTATCTTTTAAAAATGGAAAATACAGCAGAAGTCTGTGGCAAACTCCCATGAAGCACAGGACAAATGAAAGTAGTGAACTCAATGGGCTGTAACAGCACAATGGGACTTTCCTTCCCAGGTGGCTTCAGGAACAGCCTATGAAGAGCAATGGGGCAAGACTAAAAGTTACTTTATCAGCAGTCCTTGTGGCTGCTATTAAAGCAAATGGGAACTGCCAGAGCTCTCCTCTTCTGGGACTGGACCCATTTTGGATGAAGGCAGTGACTACAATACCTAAAGATGATCACTGGTGCAGAGATGCCTTTCACACACACCTGTTCTGCATCCTGGCCCTTTTGTGCTTACTGGGAAGATAGTAGAAGCTTTCAGCATCAGGCTTGACGCTTCTGGGAAAGGAATTTTTCTGACTCCTTCTTTAAATTTTCAAAGTTTCTGATATATAATTACCACACAGCTAAACGCTGTGCAGATATTACATTGTCCGTACCCTCTGCAAACTTGTGGGTAAGCTGGTTTGCTTACTCTCATTTCCAGCATTTTAAAACAGATTGGAAATATGTACTTCTCTATAAATAGTTAATTAGGGGTTTTATATAGTCAGGAAGGCTCTGCTAGTTAGAGGGGGCTCTTAATTATGCAAAGCTTGTTTCCAACAACCTTCTCTTTTTCTGGTCACTAAGTATTTCCCAGAAATGAAATTAAATTGTATTTTGTATTCCAAGCAGTCATTCACTCCAAAACCTGCATCAATAGGGAAACTTAGATCTAAAGATACTGACATTTCCTGATCCAATTAACCCTGAGGAGGTAAAAATTTAGTGAATTAAATGAGAAGGAAAATTGTTTGCAGATACATATCTAGTGATTACAGTTCTAAGTATTAATAAGGAAAAACAGCAACACAGATCCTTAATAAGGGTAAATTAGTTCAGTGGTGTGCTGGTGATTTACAACAGCTGAAGAACCACAATCAATTCAGGAAGTCTGTGAAATCTGTTTTTGAAAGCTATTCCCAAAAATGCCTATTAATAAGATAGATAATTGGACAACCAACCCCCTAGGTAACAGTTAAATAAAACCTGATACAGTGAAAAGTGACTGTGTAGGCAACGTTTGTTGATTAGAGAAATGGCAAAACACACATTGTGCAGCTGACACTGAACGTTTTGGGCTCTTGTGCTGTTAGTTGGAACCTGAAGCAATGGAGCTTCAGAGCATGTGTCAGCTATTCTCTATTCCCTTAATTATTTAGGGTCAGCTATTTCTCTATGGTGCAGGCAAGAGCACCTTTTCTCGCCAGTGGTACTGCAGGGGTGCTCTGATTTTATTCATTGCCATATCCTCTGCTGCATGCCACACTACTCAGCTTGACAATCAGCCCAGGCTGGAAAATCAAGTAACGTGGGTTGCTGAAGACACCCATCTGCAACCAAGGGATGTGCTTTGTTAAGATTATATGCAACAGATTTCTCTCAGCTGCTTTGGCAAGCTCAGGAGCATGGCTGGTTTGTCCCTACAATCTAACTCAAAGCCCACATGTCCTGCAGAGTCCTTAGAGCTGCCTCCTTCATGCTGTTTTTGTGGAAGTTGCCTGCCACAGCCACCCCAGCAATCTGCCCCTGCTTTCTCTGAGAACAGAAGAACAACCTCTTTCTATCACTCCCTGCCTTTTCCTGCACTGGGCAGTGAAATTCACATAGTAATCAGACGACAGAACTATTTCCTCCCTTAATTCTCTGTAAGACGTCTTGATTAATGTTTTCTTTGTATACACCAGAACATTTCCAGCTTCAGGCACACCAGCAGCACTCAGATGCATAATCTTCTTACAATTAATCTCTCTCTACAGTTAGCATTATGTATAAAGACTACAAACAGGACAATTGCAGGCAAAACCAGGCCCTGAATGCCTACACTGAGAAAAAAGCATTCCAGGTCATTCCTCTGGGGATCCTTATCTAACACAGGACTTAGAAATTTCAAGGTAGGGTCACACAGGGCAGAACATTTTTATTTGACATGTAGGAAAACTTCATCTTCAGAATCATCTCTGGTTTGGATAAACATCTGTGAGCAAACACTAGCCCATCACTAAAGCCATGTTGTGTTGGGGAAAGGGATCACTGCAACATTATGGCTCAGAAAAGGGCACTGCAATAAGCACTACCTACACAATCCTTGTGTGGTTTGCTTTTTTCCTTAAAACAGCAGCAACTGACTCAGTAAATATTGCACTGGCGAGTTTTTCTAGGAATATCGAGTGGGTTGCTGAAATGAATGCTTAATGATTTTACATCCACCTCCTCTGCCCTTTAAACTGTAAATTGATTGTTATGCAAAGGCTATTAATTTAACAAAGCATATTAAATTTCCCACTAGCACTGAGGAGCTTCTCCTGACTTAGCATTTCACTGGTCTTTCCCCTTGTTAACTGCATAGATCATACCTAACTTGCTGTAATTACAACTAGTACATCAACGTTAATTATTTCCTTGGTAATGGCAGGTGCATGCAGAATTGAAGGTCTAACCCACACTACCAGAAGGATGAGAAAGTCTCCAGCACTCAGTGAAAAACAGGAGTGAGAACCTTTCCTGCAGATCTTTTTATCTTAGTCCCTCACTTTATTTTCAGTAAATCATATTTTGAATAATCTCCTTTAGCCCCCAGTTCCTGAATGCATCTCAATTCAATATAGCTCATGCAAAGGCATTTTCTTGAAGCACTAATCTATGAAGGAAGGTGAGGTGCTTGCTTGGAATCCTCTTCAGCCCTTTCATCCCATGTTCTAATATTTTCCACTCAAGAGATAAATCACACATGTTAAGTATATACCGAGCATCTTATCCATCTTACTGACCTTTTATTTAAAGCTTGCCATTATTTGTTACTGATATATCTCATCAGCATTCTTCTAAGCAGGAAAAGAAAGTCAAAACTCAGATTAGCAAAGACTCCTCACCAAAATATAATGTACAGCCAAGCATGTGTGGAGCATGTGTGCAGCATGTGTGCAATCCCAGATCACAATTCATCTCCTGATGCAGTTTTCACAACAAACTAGCAAAGAAATTGCAGTAAGGATCCACTTTGAGATAAACTCAGGAAACCAAATCTCTGTCTCTAAATTTCAGTTCATCTAGAAATACTTCCATACATCTTTAATTGAAAGTTTCACAGAGGTGTCACAAGCATTCCCAGCTACTTCTCAGCAGTGAACTCAGGAGGCTCTTTGAGACACAGTTAACACAAAATCAAGGTATAAGCACAACTTGGGCACATACACACAAACTACCCTTGAGCTAGATAGCTGGAGTAGGGCTAACAGCATGGACTACAAGGAAGGCATGCAAGGCAGGCTAGAAATGGTATTTGAGAAATCAAACAACCACCACATGGCCAATTCATTCTGAAATCTATGCTGGTGCCTGCTACTTGTTCAAGTTTGTTCAGGTAAGCAGATATAAGGCACTACCACACCTCACTTGCAGTACAGATGACTCTTGAATCCCTGCTGCTTGTGCTGGAAGTATGGGCACAACTCCTGGGCAGCACTGGTTTGGCAGTGCATGTCCAGGTCAAAAGGCAAGATTCCCTTTGACTTCCATGGGCATGAGGCTCAGGCATGGAGACGTGGCATAAGGTTAGGGACTAAAAAACAGTGTTGAAAGCTTTGTATTAGTTAAGGAAACAAGCACTCACCAATTTAAATATAAATAATATTAGGCCTAAAGATGAAAATACTGGACATATAACTAAAAACTCCCTACCTCAAAAGCAGATTTGAAGTGCTCTGCATCCTTTTTGTTGTTTATTGATATTGACAGCTCATCTACCAGTGACAGTTTTCATTTGAGGCCTGCTGTGAACACATCTCCAAGCTAGGGCATTTCAAGGAGCAAGTCTCTGAGTCCCATGAACAGTATTAATGAATACATAATGGTCAACTACATCCACCTGTGACACATTGAGCTTTCAAGTAATTATCCATAACTCACACAGTACATGTTGCTTGATGTATGGCTATCCCACATCCTCACATACCCTGAAGTTTTCATGTGTGCTGTTAGCAATACCCTCCAATGACCCCCACACACAATCTTTTTAAACTGTAGCTGTTCTAAGAGAACAGCTTTCTAATAACCCATTTTTCTAGAGCTACCTCAGGGGTGAGAGACCTCAGGCTGTGGTAAGGGCCACCCTGATGGATTCACCACAACAGCCTTTGGGTAGAGGGAGCTCAGTCCCACACAGGACCTGCCATCCCCACTCGTGCAGGGGCTGACAGGATTTTGGATAAACTCAGGGCAGTGAGATACAGTATCAGGTACACAGAAACACAAATAAGACAGTAACTTAGCTATTGGAAATTTAAAGCCATGACAAAACCACTTTGGTTTGGACAGGAGCACAGTTACATCATTTGCAAGCAGGCCACATCTTCAAGGTCAGTTCTCGCCTTGATACTTTTCTTTGAAAATAACATATTAAAGAGCATCATTACTGCCTCATCCTGCTAAATCCCATAATGAGAACATATTCCCTTTTAATGGAAGGATCCTCCTTTTAATGGCATTTTTAAAAACCCAGATGACTGCAAGTCTCACTGATGGCTTTCTGTGATATCCACCTCAGCCTTTATACAATTAAGTCTAGAAAAGATTGTGCCTTGGGGCTACATTCCCACCACACAACTGCTAGGAAATGCCAAGTTAATTTGAAGACCTGCTTTCATGCTTGAGAGGGTCCTTCTGACATTATTCCCTTGTTTGTGACATATTGCCCCCATTTAACAAAGTAAACCAGAATCAATATCTACCTCAAGCCTTTTGAGCCATTCCCAGACCTGGGCTCCAAGGGGAACTTTGTCACAGCATTAAGGCAAAGGTATTGGCAGGAAAGGATGTTTATAGACCATCTTACAAGACAGAAAACAAATGCTGTTCAATACCACAAAGATTCAGTTCCAGATTATGCCATGAGTATCCATGAGTATCTTGCTGGACATAAGCAAGACTGAAACTGAGTTATCAGCCATAAGCTAAAGCCCTGGAGAATCAGGACTCCCAGGTTTGTGGGCAGCAAACCTAATAATACAACTCTTGACACAAGACAACAAATTTGAAAGCTGTGGAATTCAGGAATAGGACTCTTCTCATCACTTTAAAGCTAACCTATACTGACACCAGCTTTTTTTTTTGTCATTGAATGGAAAGATTCAGGCAAAAAAATCCAAACTGAAGCAATATGATAGCTCAGCTACAAACCCTCCTGGCTATGAGCACTGGCATGCAGCAGTCAGAGGCCCTGAAAGGCCTCCATGGTGGTCACTAGCCTAAGATAAGAAATGTAGAGTCATGATGAGTGGACCAGAGCTGCCCCTCTTCCGCACTCAGATCTCTGTTATCTCTCTGTAAGGCTATAGGTCGTATTCCCCTCAACCCCAGCCATTGGACAATTTCCAATCTCCCAATACCCTACTTAAACCCACACCTTTGCCCTGTTCAGCAGAAGAGCTGTCACTGGAGCCCTTTGCAGAAGCTGCCAATAAAGACATCTCCGCAGAACTCCACACAGCCTTCACCTCTCTCCATCCCTGCGTCTGCCGAGGCACTTTGCGAGCACAGAGCTGAAATCACTAAGAGCTGAAATCACTAGAGCTGAAATCACTCCACAAGTGCTCGCTAAAGTAGCCTGTGGCTCGGAGCTAGCCGGGGGGCCCAGACAGGCTGTGCCTCATCAGCACAGCACTATCCAGGACACCTACGGCGGCTGCTGCCCCGGGGGCCAGACGGACCCCCGGGACTCCAAGTCGTGATACTGGCAATTGGAAATACAAGGGAGGTAAAAATCAGCCCTGCCTGGAGAGCTGGGAGCTCCCAGCTGGGGAGGGTAAGGGAAGACCTCACCATGTAGCACAACACCAACACAAGGATGTGCATGCCACCTTGGGGAGGGAGGAGAGCTCAAAGGAGGATATGGAGAACAAGGGGCACCTGCACACCCCACTTCTACAGATTTATAGATCACATGACCATCAACAGCTCCATGCCAAAAGCAAAAATGTGGCTTTAAGCAAACATAAATCCCTGCCACCCACACAAATGTGAGCTGAGGTCTGACCCAAAAGGAAGATCAGATCCTCAGTGTCCAGACTGGCCTTGTCTGAAAGGAAGCCAAACACAATGCAGCCAGTTCACAGCATTTACTTTATCGCAGCGCTAAGAGCAGCTATAAAATGCTTTCCAATAAAGGACACAGCAATTTATCACAGAGACAGGAGTTAGCAGGAAACACTTCCATTATCTCTGCTATGGAAAGGAAGTGACAAAGAGAATGGCTAAAAGGTGACAGACAGTTTTTATGAGGCCAGACTTCAGTCCCTCTCAGGGTTGACCAGCTCTTCTTTTCCACACCAGGAAAAAAGGGATAGGCTTCAGCTATGTGGGTCTCATACAACAGGAGGGAGCTGCCACACTGACTTCTCAAGATAAATCAAAACAAATGAAAATATCTGTGCTCTGTCAGATCCTCGGGCTATGCAAATCAGGGAAGTTTTGTAGCTTCCTTAGCATGGAGATGCTGACTGACAGCGGGTAGTGCATGGCTGAGCATCCAACTGGTAGAACAGAGGCAATGTCAGAGACCTGCAGTGCTGTAAAGAGAGGACAGAGGAGAGCAAGAGCCCATGATGCTTCCTGGCAACTATTTGGTTTGTATTAGAAAAGCAGGCTTCGAAGTGGTTGCTGCCTACAAGCTCCAAACACAGAAGAATTTATAAACAAAAGAGTCCTGATGGGAAAGATTTGAAAAATTTGGGAGGGCAACAGGGGAAAGAAAACAAATATCTCTTAAATGAAGTAAGGAAGCACTTAAAATGGCAGAAGGCAAATGGTCTGTGCAGACTTTGTGGTGCCTCTAAAAGGTACAAAATCTTTAACATCCCATGGCTGTGCACATGTACCAAATTCCCCTACAGAGCACAAACACAGGCTGCTATTACTGCCAGTAACAAACACTATTGCTCAGCCATTAGCAATCAGGAGGCACAGCAACCCACAGTTTTAGGAGCTGTACAAACACATAACAAATAATTGCCTCTGCCTCTAAAAGCATATTGGGTTTCTATCATCTCAAGCAGCACTTGGACCCAAATGTATTTGCTAAATAGCAACAGACCACAGTATCTAATGTCTGAGTGAAGCAGAGAAAACTAAAGAGTGTAACACTTTAATGTCTTCCCCTTGATCAGGTCAGCTCATTCAGTGCCTTTCACAGCAAAACTAATCTTCCACTGCATTCATCTCTTCATCTTTAGAGAAATGTATAAACACAGATATTAACAGCTTCACTCCTCAGACACCAGTAATGAGACTGCTGTAAGGACAACTGGGCCTTTTATAATGAACAATTTCCTATCTGGTTAAAAGTGGATGTGAGCAGACTAATAAAAGAAGTTTTCCAAAACTGCTCAGGAGTGTATTCTGCAGAATTTTGTCGGAGTGGGGCCAAGCTGAGACTGCCTCTGTCTGTCAATCTCACATAAACTGTCCTGACTGCAAACCATGCTGCCAAGAGATGCAGGCAAGGACCTGTCTGATGTCTCTGCCTCTCCTTGCGGGACTGCCAATGTTGCTGGACTCTTTAAGGTGAAAGTTCAGCTGTTGACAGCTTGCAGTTCCCACCCGATGCAAACAGAACAGACAAAACCTATGAGTCAGCTCAGGGAAAGAAGTAATGTAACCCAGCAAAAGGACTCCCACAGATCACTTTCCTCCTAGAAAGAGGCAGCAAAGACCAGGGCAAGTTGGACACTTGGCTGGGTTACAACCCAGCTGCAGATTTGCTCAAGGTCAGCTGCTTGCTCTTGATGACCATACAGCAGTTTTACCACCTACTGCCTGCCTGTGCCACCCCAGCAGCCTCAGCCTGCTCATGGCAGTCCCCTCTGCCACCATCAATGCAGTTGTGGGGAGTAAGTGAGCTCAGGGAAGAAACAGCAAAGAAGATTTGTACCTTGCTCTGCAAAACAAGCCCCTTGCAGTTTGGAAAGCTGCTCCCGAAGCAGTGCTCAGTCTGGAGGTAATGAAGTTGAGAAATGCATCATGGAAATGGCACTCACAACAAGCAAAGGTGGGAATTAAATTAGACAGAGGTGACACTAACTCATAGGAAGAAACTATTAGGTTCTGTGAAAATTTACTTCCCTCAACAACCTTGCAAGGTAACTGTGCCAACAAGCAGTACAACAAAGGACATTCCTTCTAACAAAGTTTTGCAGTCCCTTAATGGCACCAGCTTCTCCCACCTCCATCAATTCCTTCACATCACTATCACCTTTAAATAACTTAGAATACCTCAAAATAACCTCTTACCTTGTAGAAGAAAAGGAGCCTATCCCACTTATTTTCTCTGGTAGAAGAGAACCTAAAAGCTTTAGTTAGGCGCCATGTTTCCAGACACCTGTCATCAGCCATGTACAATTAAGACAGTTCTTTCCCCAAAAAAACCACTTCTGCTGGTGGCACTGCCTTCCCAAAAAGCTCTGAATATAAATTGATTTCTATACCAAATGTTTTTCTCCTTTGCCTGCAAACATCAAGAGTCTTCCCTACACATTCCTTGTTACAAAACACATACTGATCATCTAGATTAACCCTACTGATAAACCATGATGTTTAGGATTATAGTGTCTGATTGGAATTTTTCAGTTTCGCTGTGTACTGCTGGTCTCTGGACTGCCCTGCCCTACTGATGACTGAGGTAGATGACCACAGGAAAGTGTTTCACACCCACCAGGCACTCACATTTCCCTGGTACAAGTGGATTTTCAGGAACCATTTTTGTGACATGGCTAAAATATCTCTTTATTTCCCTGAAAGCTCAAAGGCACTTCCAAGTAAGCATTACTGGAATTTGCATCTCTGCCACTACATTGCCATTTGGCTGTACATAAAAGCAATGGTCAGTAATCAGTCTGAAAGTGAATAAAATCTTAGGTACTTTATTTATAAATAAACAACAACCACGACTCACATGACTCACAGTCGTGACTTTATAGCCAACACATTGGCCAGTTCTTGGTTTCTTAACTGTGAATACATAATAGCAGTAACAACACCAAGTCTTTCCACTGTACTTCTGGTCACAAAGACAAGATTATAAATACACAGCATATTCAACACTTGCTTGTCAAAGAGTTATTGAGGCAGTCTGCAGACCAAGACTTGTTCTATACATGATTTTGTACCAGTTCACCCTTGGTGCTTTATACCAGAAGAGCTGGTTCTTCTTTCCCACAGCGAAACAAGCCACACTGGTATAAGTATGTTCATACTGGCATAGCTGAATTCGCACTAGGGGAAGGTTGTATCAATATTACAGAACAGCAGTTAAAAAGTAGTGCAAGTTGTTTACATAGGCAAGACCTAATTTTTAGAGGATTTGCTCCTGATCCTGAAAACACTGCTAAAACTCCTAATTCTACAAGCAATCTAGACATAGAGAAGGATTGGGCTGATCGTGGATTTAGCTGAATAAAATATACCACAAATCAATACAGACCACTGGTATTATTACAGTAATAATAACAAAAACATATGGAGGGGGCACACTTTCATGTGGGCTCTCACTAATAAAGCCAATTATATCTACCCTTTATGCAGGTGAGAAGGTACCTGAGTTGTTTAGCAGCAGAGGGCAGTAAGATGGCCAGCCCTGTTATATCAGTCCAAATTCCTTGAAATGTCAACTGATGAAGCAAATCACAGGATGCCACTGCCACACCTGCTGCTATCAGAATTCAAGCCTCAAGGGAGCTGACTGTGGTTTTGAGCAGACAGGCAAAAATGCAAATAGGGTGTTCAGATTCTTTTAAATCCATCAGCTACAATTCCTGCTAGTCAAAGGTTCCCAAAGCATAAGACTATAAATGTTCAAAGAACCCACTGCAATTGCTTAAGACTGTCCAGCCTCTGAGGCATGGGATGGAAACAAAGAAGAAGAGACTGAAAGGAGGGGAAGAGATGAGGGGAGAAGAGAAGGTCAGGTAAAAGAAAAGGAGAGACTGAAAGGCATAAAGAAAGAGCCTCCAGAAAGGGAAGATTTTAGAGAGTGTTAAGAAAGTAGGAAGGTTGGGATCAGTCTTGGGAAAGGAGAAAAGGACACTCACCGCAGTGCCTGCAGCCTCAGACGGCAATCACTCTTCTCTCCCACACAACACCTGCATTCAGAGCCACCATCCCTTCCTCAGTTCCTCACTGCCTGCTACATGCACAGAGAGCTTTCTGATCCCCTCCTGGGGATGCTACACATCTCCAGGCTGCAGATCAGCACAGGACCCAGAGAAGACACCTGCATGCACAGCCTGTGCTCCAGGGGCACGTGGCTCTCAAACACACCTCCCACACGCTGCCAGCACCCTGCCTGCGAACCCAGCTCTCGCTCAGAAAACCAGGGCGACTCTCTAACCACAGTGACTGTGGAAGAAAATCATGAGAAGAAGCACAACATGATTCAGCCTAGCGATATTTCCAAAGAAAGCCTTAAACAATAGCCCTGACTGGGTGTGATCTGCCACTGTTTGGCAGTGGAAGTTCAAGCTGCAATGCCCGTCGACAATAATTCATTGTCAGCACTGTTAACAGTTTCACTGCTGATCAAAGCAGCTGGGCAGCACCGGGAGAATTACAGCCAGTTGCTGTCACTTATCAAAGCACGGCGGCAATAAACAATCTGCAACTTTGCGACAAACTCTATTCCTGTCCTGCATAATCTCTCACTCTCATTCTGTTCCTTTTTAGTGGCTTCTTAGCCCATAGAATCCCTGCGCAATCAAAAGCAAAAAAACCCAAACCGAAACTAAAAACCCTCCCCAATTCACTCTTTTCTATAATGAAACTGAAAGGAATAAAGTAAATCCTTGCAACTGTGGAATCACTCAGTGCACTCTGCACAGGACTCAGACACAAATGAGTTTGACAAAGATTTCTCAGTTGATGCAGCTGAGCAGTAAAAGCATCATTTCTTAAGCTGTACAGAACCTAAACCTGCCATGCAGAGGCAGGTTTGCCAAGCACTAGTGCAGACTTCAGGTACACTAGCACAATGTTACTGCTTTAGATTTAAAAACAATCCAATGGATGTTGCTAGTTACAGTATCCCATGGCAATTGTACAAATATTTCAGTAGGCGAGCATTTGTAATTATAGCCCTGAATCACTCTGTATCTGGAAAATATCCACATTTTTTCCTTTGTGGGTTTTCCCGATACTGCTAAATTAAGAGACAAACACAGAACACACACCTCAGCCAAAGCTCACTCCCAAGGCTATTTGTGTTGCTGTTGTTCTCTCCAAGACGTGCTCTTCCCTGGCCCTCATCATGAAGAAAGAATTTTGCAAAAATATCTTTATCTGCTGGTCTCACCCACTGCAGTGTATCAGTCAGCATCTTTTGCACACAGTTTTACACTCACTTCATAGAATCAGAATCATGTAATGGCTTGGTTGGAAGGCACATTAAAGATAATCTTCTTCTGAACCCACTGATACACCTTCCATTAGATCAGGCTGCCTAGAGCCCCATCCAGCCCGGCCATGAACACTTCCAGGGATGGGGTATCCACAGCTTCTCTGGGCAACCTGTTCCAGTGCTTTATCATCCTCACAGTGAAGAATTTCTTTCTAACGTCTAATCTAAATCTGCCCTCTTACAGTTTAAAACCATTCTCCCTTGTCCCATCACTATCAGCCCATGTAAAAAGTTGCTCTCCCTCTTTTTTATAACTCCATTTAAGTACTGAAAGGCCACAATGAAGTCTCCCTGGAGCCTTCTCCAGGCTAAACAATTCCAGCTCTTTCAGCCTGTCCTCATAGGAGAGGTGCTCCATGCCTCTGACCATGTTCATGACTCTCCTTTGGACTCATTCCAACAGATACACCTCTTTTTTGTGTTGAGGGCCCCAGAGCTGGATATAGCACTCCAGGTGGGGTCTCATGAGAGAAGAGGGGCAGGATCCCCTACCTTGACACCAGCTCTCCCTTCTCCTTTATGGGAGGGGGTGGGGGGTAGATTCTCTTTGGCCTTTCTTTTCTGACCACTGTACTTGCATAATCCCTCCTAGTTATTCTTCACGTGCCTTGCCATGTCCCATTTTATCTGTGCCTTACCTTTCCTGATCCCATCCCAACCCATCCAAATGGTATCCCTGTACATTCCCCAGTCATCTGACCCTGGTTCCACTAGCTGTGCATTTTGTTCTTGCGCATCAGCTTGAGAGGAAAGTCCCTGCTCAGCCATGCTGGTTTCTGGCCTGCCTTACTTGATTTCTTACACATTGGGAGGGAGAGGTCATGTGCTCTAAGAAAAGTGGCCTTAAAGAGTTGGCAGCTCTGGTCAGCTAAGGACAGGATTTAGGATAAACTCAGAGCAGTGAGTTTCCCAGGGAGTCTCATCCACTAATTCTTTAAACAGCTGGAAGTTTACTGTTTTAAAGTTCAGGGTCCTGACTTTGCTCTTTGCCACACCCATGTTTCTTGAGATCACAAACCCAGCCAGGGCATGCTCACTACAGCCCAGGCCGCCTCCAATCTTAACCCCTGTAGTGACTCCATTTGCATTGGTGAGTACCAGGTCCACTAATGCATCTTCCCTCATTGGTTTGTGTAACACTTGGATCTGAAATCTACCCCTGATGCACTCTAGGAGTCTCCTGGATTGCTTACAGCCAGCTGCATTGCTTTTCCAGCAGATATCTGTATGGTTAAAATCCCCCATCAGGATTAGAGCTTGTGAGCATGATGCTTCCTGTAGCTGAGTCAAGAGGCCCCTGCAACAGGTTGCCCCTGGTCAGACACCTGTAGAAGATCCCACCCACAAGGTGTCCTTTGTTGGTGTGGTCCTTGACTTTTACCCACAAGCTCAACCTGTTTGTAGCTGCTTCTCAGAGACAGCCCTTCACAATCCACCCATTCCTTAACAGGGAGTGCAACATTCCTGCTCCTTCCCAGTCTATTCTGAAAACTTTGTAGCCCTCCACTGCAGTGTTCCAGTTGTGTAACTTATTCTAACATGCTTCCATGATAACAATTTTAACTGAAACACAGTTTCCAACTCCTCTTGCTGCACTGGGGTCTTGGGGGACACTTGTGTCAGACTAGGTACCTCCAAGACATCTGGAATGCTGTGACTAAAGAATTTCAGAAGTCCCATTTGTTGCACTAATTTCTCATGAAAAAGTGAAGATGCAGTGGTAATAGTAACAATGAGAAGCCAGCATTTTAGAGATATTTTACACCTTAAAAGTACTGAGTAAACAAGGATTAAAATGTATGCATAAACACCACCTTCTACACTTGACAGACCTTTGCTGAAGCTGCAACACCTGCTGAGACATGATCTTTTATTGGATCAGATACTTCAACTATCAGAGACACTGCAGCAGGAAGAAACTATTGAAATCCTTGTGGGAGGCAATGCTCATGTGTCAGCCAGCACAAACACTGCCAGGATTCTAAAGCTGTCACTTTGGAGGAAGTGATAAATCCCAGTGGGGTGTCCGGCAAGGAGTGATGCCAAGGCCAGGGTCCACAGACCCTCTCTTACGAGGGGCTGGGAGAACCATGGCACCACAGAAACTGAGGTTACCAGCAGGGGAGGAACCATGCACAGTGCACAGTACCCCAAAAATATCCAGCCTTAAGAAGGCAGAGGACCTCTGCAGTAAATTCTGGAAGTAATTAACAGAAAGAGTGGAAAGTAAATTTTTTTTTACTGCATGTCCCAGAGTCTCAGGGACTCTTCAGGCAAAAGTGTTTCTCTTGCTTTCAGATAGTTTTTAAAGGAGCCCTCTGTGGCTGAGTATTACGAGCCAAAAATAAAAACTAAGATGAATTTAAAGAGAAGAGTTCACAAGCAATTAGCACTGCAAAGGGCCCAAGATGCCCACTGAGATGAGGAGATAGATACAGGGCTTCTGTCCTTCTGACAAGTACACCCTACTAATAGAGGGGATTTTTCAGGGCACATGAGACAAGGAGGTGCCAGAAACAGTTTTGTCCAGGAAAAAGATTTGATGGTTTCTGTATCACCTATGGCTCAGAATTTCACCATTTTCATTGCCTCTTAAAGAGTGGAAAATTTTTGAATGGGTACATGTAGAGGCAACAATCCCTCCTCTGTAATGAATTATGAAATATCACAGCAACCTGGTGGCTCCTCACAAAGTTTTAGACTGTGGTCTGCCCTTGGCAGCCTTGAGACTCACTGGCTCCAAGCAAGGCATGACAATCCAGAGCAGGGAACCGTCACAGCATCATTTGTGAACAATGGCACATCTACCTCTGCCATCCATCTCAGCCACAGAAAAACAATGGCAAATAATCAAATTTCTTTCCAGAAGGAAGCTATTATAACTGCTTCCAAGCTGTCCTACCTCTTCCTTACACTAGTTCAGGATGAATGCTGTAACAAAACTAATTTGTGTGTATGACTTGTATGTCTTTGCCCTCTTGCCAGCTCATACCCTCAGCTGGGCTTGGGTCAGTGGTGACCTGCCTGGGGTCACTGTGGACAGGATCTGTCTTAACACTTCTTGATCTTAAAGAGACTTGCTTGAAAGTATTTTTCTATGTGCCTGGTAATCACATTCTCACTGTTTCTTTCTTTGTTTATGCTCCATTTCTGCCAAGGAACAGTGTCCTTCCTGCAAATGGAAAAGCATGTCTGGGTCCCCAGGCTTATATCACCAGGTGGTTTTCTCTGTAACTTTGGCTGAATTGGTTGCTTTCTTAAAAAGCAGGCAAACCACTTTGATCTTCAAAAAAGAGGACAATATTCAGAAAGTCCACTATTAAATGCTGTTAGAGAAAGGCCAAGCAGCACATGCAGCTTTGTATTACTAAATTAACAATGCAAAACCAGACTTTAGAACAGACTTAAAATACTTCCAAATTCTGATGTTTGCAACAAATCAACGACCTGATCAATTCACAACTAGAAAACAACTGAGCTGGCATGTGGATTATGCAAGTAGGTTTAACTCCCACACAGGAACTCATGGTCCAGTAGCAAAGCTGCTTCCAGAGACACTATGACTTTGGAAAAGTTTGTTAACCTCTCTAGGGAAATCTCACCATGCTCCTGCCTCAGAGTCTACACTGGCCCTTTTCCTCTGGGCATTTCTTACTCAGTCAAAGACAATGCCCAGGTAACACAAAACACAGCTTCTTCCTACAGCTAAAGTAGCAAAGGCATCTCCCTTTGTGTCTTGTGATTTCCTGCAAGAAAAGGCATACTTTCTTCCTTGGAATCTCTCTGAATCATGGAGCAGGCAGTCAGCCCTTAATTCCCTTCTGGCCAGGCAGCAGGACACAGGCATTGCTGAGGAAGACTCCCTACCACCCTGCTCAGCCCTCCAGCCCCAGGAGCCTTTGGCCATCCCAGTGTGGAGATGAGGACTCCAGTGGTTCTGGCAAGGAGGGCTTAACACAGCTGAGGTTCCCAGGCCTTTCCCTGATCGTACATCTTCACAGTGTATTTCTAGCTTTAAAAGAAAACAAAGCAAATAAATAAGAAACAACTTGTTTTTCTTTCTCCTTTTAGACCTGGAATCCTCTTGAAATATCATTGACATGAAAGAGATTTGTGCTTTGCATTTTTTGTGATTGCAAAGCGACAGAAAATAAACATACCAGGCTGTATAGTGCTGCTTTTCCATCAAGCAAAATGAGGACGAGATGGAGGAAGAATTGCTTTCTGATGTATTCCTGGCCATGATTTCTCACCACATCCAGACTCCCCATTAACTACTCATTTCCACAACTGCACATTTTGTAACAACACAGGCGAGCCCTTCATTTCTAGTAAGCAGCAGATTAAACCATTTTATATCCAGAATTTTGATAAAGAAAAACCTTTTGGTTCTAAATTGCTGTAAGACTGTTCTCAAACAGTCCTACAACATCCTTCTTGCTACGCCTTCTCATGCTATTTACAAACTAAACTTTTTTTTAAGCAACTAGAATTAATTCATCTATTTTCTTAAAGCTTCCAAGATGCTCTGTGAACAGGGCTAACCCTTTACCAGCTCCCTACATTGCCATATTTAAAAAAAGGAAAAAGATAAAGGTGTAGAAACTAACATTTCAATTTTTCAGAAAAGACGTGCTTTATTTCCATGGTTTAACCAATTCTGTAAGTTGTGCCAGTGGCTTTACCAATACAGCAGCCAAACCAATTTCCTGCCTTTTCCTTAATTCCACTCATCTCAAGCCTCTGCTATATTTAAAATGACTGCTACAGTTTTTATTTGACATTCATATATATCAAGGCAACATTTAAGTATAAAACAGAGGCCACTGGAAACAAATAAAGTTCTGCGAGTCCTACGTGATAAAAGGCATCTTTTGCCTACATCAGTCTTTTCCGTCTGCAAACTAACAGGGCCACAGGAGGAGGGTTACTGATCATACCGAGGCATTCTTGCTTCTTTATGCAAAGTACAGCTTTGACAAGATGCTGCTTTTCCCCAGCAGTGCTGCCACTGACAGCAACCCAGCTCATTGCTCATGTTAAAGAAAGTAACTTTTCTAAATCACAACACTTTAATTCCAGAAGAATAATAGATTCAGCACTGATCCCATAGCCGAGTCTGCAAGCCTTTCTGTGCTGGCAGTCCCCTGAAAGAACACAAATTCAGAACTTGGCCAATTTATAGCATTAACATCTATTAACCAACACAGATCTTCCCTGCTACGACCACCATCAATGAATGTAATGCTGTGTCACTACAGAGCTGCTTTTCAGAAGAGCTGTATCTTCCTGCCTTCACAGGGGCTCCAGTGTACCTGACCAGTAAAATACTGTAGTAACAAGGTAGAAGAATGAAAAAAATGCAAGGCATTACAGGATCAGATTAAAGCGGTACCATTTTGGACATTTGCACAGAGACACTTGAATGAATTACAGCCAGTTTGCCTTGCATTCAAAGAACCCAAAATCCCAGGTATCAAAGAGATGTGTAAGAAAAGCATCAGAAAATTAAAGCTGTTAGAAACTAATAAAGAAGCCTCAAATGGCAGGAAGGGGGAGCCACCAACTGCAGCAAGAGTATGTTCAGCATCCATTCCTCTGGGCAGATTACTCAGGATGTTTCTGGCTAGCAGGCTAATCTTGGGAATACTTTTGTTACATTCCCTGTGCCTGTTTCTGGGAACAGAGCTATGAGAAATAAATATGGGTAGGTCTGGGCTTTGAGCCCTAGTTAAGAGAAAATGAAAACCTTTCTACAAATCTATGATTAGGTTCTGTGATTAAGGCAGAAGCAAGAAGATAGCTAATATATGTTTATAAATCTTGCCACATCTGCTTCCAAACTTTCTATTTCTAACAACTTGGTGAGTATCCAGTAACAGGAGGTTTTCCAGGGCCAGGACACTGAGGAAATACTGCTGTGTGAACGTGCACTATTGTAATGATATTCCCAAATGACATAGTAAGGTGGTGACAGGATTTGTGCTTGCCTGAATCACTGCCATGCTGCCAATAAATGTCAGGGCTTTGGGTTTGGGGCGTTGTTCTTTTTCTCAATTTAATAAACAAAAGCTGCAAAGAGAAGGCCTTTTCTTGAAGGCAGACTGCAAATGTGCAGAGAAGAACAGGAGAGAGTTTGTCTTGCTGTTGCCAGAAGGTCAGAGACAAGGAGAACTGGCAGCCTCAAGATCTGCCCAGTCAAGCTGGAGGAAAAAGGCCATGGCTGAGTGAGTTCAGCAAGCCACAGGCAAACAGGTCAGTGCACTAGGCAAACTGGGTGCTCTGTTTGTTGAAAATCAGGACAAAGGCTGCTGGGACCAGTCTTGGAGCCCACTTGTCCCAGTACAGAGTGAAGGCAGGGCAAGGGTTCTCCTCACTCACCCAAGTGTCCTCTGCTTCCAGCAGCAACAGAGCACAAGAGACTGAAAAATTCCATATGGAAAAACATGTGCTGGCTGCTACACAGCAAAGAAAACTTTCTAAACAGACTGAGCCATCATGATTATGTGCAATCTTGAATTGTTTGTTGTGACTTTAGTTACTAAAACTGGTAGGAAAAAAATCACCCCTTGGTTTCATACATACAGTGAGAAAAAGCCAGCATAAGGGATGATGAGGAAGCTGTTCTTCCTCGTGGCCCAACATGCAGGAGATGAACTCTGACTCACTTCTGCAATTAAAAAGGGAAAATTAAAAAGTGATGTTTGTTAAATCATTAACTTGACTTCTCAGCAGTGGCAGCCTGCTTCTTCGAGACAGAATGTCTCCCCACCTTTGGAATGATTATTTTCCAAATCAAATCACTCATCTGCAAAAATTGCAACTGCATCCACAGCTCTGGTCCATTTTCAGAGTCACACATTTTCATAACCCCACTTAGTGCTTGGTCCCAACATGTTTTGTCCTAAGTACTTCTTTACATTAACACATGGCAGACAACCTCTGATAAGAAATACAACCACTGAGGATGAAGTAGCACAAAAAAGGCTTTTCTTGGTAGGAATTATTCAGATTTTAAAAATTCCAGAAAAAGGCAAATTTATCTAAACCTTCAGAAACCCAGATTTCAAAATGTTCAAAAGCTTGTGCTTTTGTGTCAGAGAATTAGGCAATCCGAAGAAATTTTGATGCCTCCTAACATGATTTTGATACTACTTTATATAGTAAGACCCACGTACTTCAGACTATGCCAGTAACTTGTTCAGTGGTCATTTTTTTCTGCAGTCTGTGCTGGTAAATTGAATGTATGGTGCACTTACATTAAACTGCTCATTAGGCTTAATTTACATTAACTGCAGGAAGGAAGGAACACCCATAAAAAGTAAATTACCTTATTTCTTCCAACACTCTTGCTTTCATTATGGCCTTTTACAGAGAAAAACATTGTGTACTCTAGCTTAAAATTAAGGTAGAACCATGGGACTGGATATGAGGTGACTGGTGTGTCAGCTTCCTTTGAATCCAGTTAGGAGCAACCAGAGTCAGAATCAGCCTGTTCTGCACTCTCTTCATGAACCCTTTGGCTTTAATGCTTTCAGCCGTACAAGATTCTGCTTGTACAACAGCTCCCAAAAAGAAAAAGATGTTATGGGAATGGTAAGAAAGCCAGTAATGGAGCCAGATGCAGTAAAAAACATCAAAGAGTCAAAAACCTCAGTAAAAGTCTCTTTAAATACCATTATCACTGCTGCTAAAGAACACACCAGACACGTGGAGCCAGATCCACAGCTGGTGACCTGACTTTGGCGCAAGTGAGGCTACTTACATGATGTCCTTTTATGTTTAGCAGAGAGCAGGGTCCGTTTGAGAGGACAACCACAAGGCTCCGGGCTGCCTTTCAAGTGGTAACACCATTTCATGCCACAGATAGCTGGGTATCATGTGTTGCATTGGCTTCTGGTTTAAACTGTCCTGCAAAGCAGCTGCACTGCAAGGAGGGAACGACTCACAATCAAGCAGAACAGCCAGTGCCTGCACTCCACTCAGGAGGTGCTGTATGTGCTGAGGCACAGGAGGACATGCAGCAGCTAACTCTGATAAAGACAGTCAGACTTGAGTCCTGTGATCTAGAAAATAGCCTTTGCCTTGAAGGGGTGGACACCCAAAGGAAGGACTTCTGGCCCCAAGTCTGCTTTCCCCATCAAAGAGTGTGTCCAAAGCAAGCAAGAAGGGTTGGAAGCAGCGTTTCTGACAGAACATGCCATTTTGAAAATGGCAACATAAAGTAAGTGCCAAAGGATTTTTTTTTCTCTGAAACCACACATGTTTTAGTCTCTTCTGCCAAGAAAATCCATTTCTGCAGCTGCGTCATCAGTGAGTCAGAGATTCCCTGATGCTGAGTCTCCAGTCTTGTCCCACTGGTGGTTCAGTGGCAGCATGGGCAAGAAGAGATCAGCACAAGGGAACCAAGACTAACATGTCAGAAGCAGGTTTGCTTCTGGAATAGTTTTGCTTGTATTAAACAGTGAATACACCAGTAACAGAAAAACAGATAAAAACAGACTTTCGGCTGTGATCCCATACCTGGAACATGGCAGTAGAGGAATGGCCACACAAATGTCCTTTCTCTGCAGCTCCCTGCACTGAACAGCAGGTGACCACAACAAGCAGAGTACTAGACCTCAAGCCTGCTACTTCTGCTCTGGCATTTTACAGCTTTTCCAGCAAGACTGAGGTGACAGACTGCCATTATTCAGTTTAGGAGAGAGAACAAAAGTTCTTCCCTGTGGGGACAGGCAAGAAGGTGGGTAACTGAGGACCTGCCTAAAGGGTGGGTAACTGAGGACCTAAATCCAACAAGCCAAGTGGACATTTAATCCCTTGAAATCTGGCTTCAAATATTGAGTTCAAAGCTGGTCAACTCCAGGATTTCCAGGGATGTTAGATGGGCCTGGGATAGCTAAACATGACCGAGGAGGGTCACATCTCCCACCTAAGCACTGTGGGTAACAGCTGACACTGACAGCACAGAGTGTTACAGTGTGGGCGAAGTTGGAGAAAGGAGAAGGCAGAGACTGTTTTTTGCTTGGATCTCTACACAGTACCATCCATCACATCTGAATGGTTCAGGGACAGAAGGATCCAACAGCATTAAATATCTATAGCTGCACACACAGTACACACATGTACATACACACACACATGTATGGGTTCAATATAACACTCACCCTTACAGAAAGGCAGCAAAATCTATCTGCAGTATAACACTGCAGTGATGATATCTTGACTGATTGCTATTTCAAGACACTGTCACTGGAAGAGATTTATATCTCTAGCACTGTGCCCGCCCATGCAATTAGTCTATCTTTGTGCCAAATTATATTAATGGACAATGAGTGGAAAAATTTCTATTTCAAAAAACATTCACAGGAAAAATAAATATCTATTTAGATACATTACCTTTAACAAAAGAGAAAGTTCAAGACTGAGAAAGCTTAGTGCTACAGTTCCCTGCTGAAAAAGCACTGGAAAATTACAATTACTGCCTCTCAACTATTACATATCTTTTTTTTTTTTTTGCTTAGAAACAAAACAAATCACTGCAATTTAATCAACAAGATAATAGTGCAGATGAGCTTATAGTGTGTGGAGAGACATAATTAAGCTTGTGAACCCTAACTCTAAATCTAACCCTGACTAAGCCTAACCCAACCCTTAATCCTAACCCCTAGCCCTAACTATTAACCCTAAACTACACTTAAACCTTGGCAATGAACAATGCCACCCAGAGCAACCAGGACTGAGGAAACAACACCCACATGGGGGGAAAAAAGTCCCCCAGCTGCTTATTTTTTTAAATTGTAAATTGAAAAAAGATAATTAACAATTCTACATCAAAGGCAACCTGCAAGATTAAATGCACATGTACATGGTTAGACACATTCAGTCCCTAACATTCATTCAACATCCACTCAATTCCACTCCTCACTTGGAACACTCAGCTGAAGAATACCACTCCCTTCATCTGTCCTGGTCTTAAATTCTTTCCAAGGATTTCCATTATGAGAAAAGGGCTCCCCTCTTCTTCCTTGAACTCATCTCACAGTCCTTACATGACATTCACACAAAACAGAGCTTAGGCTTCAGAAAAACACGTCTCTTTGGCATCTCACCAACTCTGTGTACCAAATTGACTTTTACCAAAGTAGAAGAAAATTTGACAGCAATTTCCCTTGATCAGACCATTCAGCTCAAACACTGCAGGACTTGACAAGCCCAGGCACCTCCATCAAAGCAAATAAAACAGTAATTATAAATGGCGCTTTTTCCAAAGAGAGACAGATTGGCAGGTAGCATTTATCTCTTTACCAAATGCAAGGTTTCAACAGAAGCAGAAAAACATCTCACAATGAATATATCAATGTCTTCACAAAACAACAGGGTTTAGATCCTGCCTTGGTGAAAGCTGGAATCACACTGCACTGTCAAATCTACCCAGTTTCATTTCCCAGGCCACCCAGAGTCCATGCACATGAGTTTAGAGTAGAACTGTTCCTAAATTGCCACAACTGCTCCACTGAAATCACAATTCATTTCAGCAGGGAATAATTTCTAGAAATTTTCTCTGAGTAAATGAGGTGATCCAATTGGAAACATTCCAATGCAAGAATTAAATGAGGTGATCCCATTGGAAACATTCTAGTGCATGAGAAAACTGGTTGTTCTTTTAATATAGACCACCTTCTGATAATCTCCCACACAGAGAAGAACACTTTACTGCACAAATAGCTTGACTGATCCCCATGGGTGGTTGTCATGAGTAAGGCACTACTCATAGTGACAAAAGGTGATAAAAACATCTGTTCCTTCCTGGTTACCACAAAGAAGTGGCCTTCTACTATGGCATATAAGAGACTAATGGTATGTAGGGAACTGACTCATGTATTAGGTGTGTCCTATCTTTAGAAATAATGTTACACCAAAGAAAATGAAAAACTGGATTTCTACCTTGTGTACAACATGGATTCAGGGTCTTCAGGTAAGCAAGGAATAGAATTCCTGTGTCCTCTCCTTTACACAATTTAAATGACACAAATACACACAAGCAGGTTGAACAATGTCAGACTGTTGTGTTTGTGGTGAACATACCAAGTCAGTTTCAAACATCTGAGATGGGCACCAGGCATGGTAATAACCCATCCTGGAGCTGATACTTCTGCTGTCCTCACATCAAATAACAGCCTGGGTCCTGCCCTAAGCAGCCTCTTTACCCGTTCCCCAACACAGTTCCCTAAAATGTCTGAGAGGGGAGAACAAGCCCACAAAAGCTTTTGGAGGACACTGAGGTGTGGAACACCACCACTTTGCAGAAAAAGCAACATTTTTGCACATATTGTCCTAAATATATCTACTACAAACCACTTACTATGCAATAGATAAGTAAGGATTTGCATTAAATGAACTCCTGCAACACTCCCCATATTTCTCACCAGCATGATAGTACTGATGTTTCCAGAAACTGCATGAAGTAGAAAAATTAAACCAAACATTTTGCTTTAACTTTCTAATACAAGGAAAAAAATATCCCCCACTTTTGCTTCTCTCACATGTCCATTCTGAGCACTTCATCTTTATTTGCTCCAGAACAGTTTAAAGTGTAAAGACACTTGGGATGGATCAGCTTTCCACCTGTCACCACCAATGCTGAATATTCCCATGACCATAAAGCACCTTGTCACAAAGATCTGGTGATCTTGTGGATATAATATGGGATTGGAAGTTACAAATAAAACCCCAAACCATCTGCATTTCTGTTTTCTAGTCCATGTTTAACTGTACAAACACATAGGGTACGGACTTTCACTCTTCCTCTTGGGCAATGCATGAACACATTGGGTGTCTGATCTCACCCAGGAAAGAGAAAAACCTTTAAACTGGAAAAAGAGTGGAAATTATTTGCAGGTGGAATAGAGAGACTCAGGATGCACCTTATACCTGGAGGTATAAGGCATTACAACTGATGGAAAACAAGGAGCAGCACAAATGCTGCCCCACTTTTCTTCTCTGGCTCTTTGCTCTGCAAATCCCTGACATTCAGCTCCAGCAGCAGGGGAGCTGGGGAGTAAAAAAGACTATTGTTCTGGCCTGCAGAGACACCACAATATCAACAAAAATTAAACCCAGGCTTTCCAAGCAGACATCTGCTAGAAGGACCTTGGAAAGATAAGCAGTACTAATAAACAGAGACTAATAGCAACAGTTATACAAAATATAGATAATAAGTTATACACCAGAACACAGCAGTCTATTTTTGATAATAGGTAACAGCAAATTCAACCCCAGAGCAACTACAGCAGCTTTCTACTTGCCACAAGTCATGCCCCACCTACAGCAGACTCCAGGGAACTGTACATCCAGCAGGTAGGTATTCCAGCAGTGCTCTCCTCTTTCATGAGGATCTTTGCTGCTGATATTTACATTGCCCAATTTCTCATAACAAATTGTGTCTCCTAAATCAGGAAATTAGTCTCTGTTTTCAGTTCAAGGGGAGAGGCTCCTGCCAAGAGTGACTCAAAGCAGCAGCCTCTCTCAGCAGGAGCCTGTATTCCTATGCTCTTAGGGCAGATATTGAAGTCAGATAGCTCCAAGTAGCAAGTCAAAATACCCATTGAAGCTCCTTTCCATTCCTCATATATCCTTGATATCACAAGGATATGTGATAACTCTGACCCTAATCCTAACCCTAACCCAAGTAACCTATGTAGCTCACATATAGGTTATGTATATGTCCCTAAACAACTATTCAAATTACCCTTGTAACTTTTTTCTACCACTGAATACCTTATAGGGATACACCTGGGCCAAGGCTGCATTACTCTCCTCCCCCAGGTACAGCTGCACATGGAAGCCTCAAGTGCAAAAAATAATATTGGAAGGAAAGGGGAGAATTCCAAGTTTGAGGTTTTCAAGTTTTAGAGTTCATTATCTGGAGCTGATTTTGGAGCAGCAGGCAACACTGTAACACTTATGAAATGGCACTGCATCCACTCTTGATACATTGCTTGCAGCACAATTAACTACAGCTACGGTGTCTTTTTGATAAGGGGCAAAAGAGAGCAAATTAACACTTAAGGCCACATTCCGCATGGAGAAGGGAGAGATGCATACCAAAATGATGTGAAATGGTTAACTCATGAATGTGTTATCCTTCCAAAACAGTCCTGTACTGTATTTCTTCCCCCTGCTTCTGCCTGCAGCAAGTCTGAGTGCATTCAGGTCATGCACTAGCAGGTATTTCTCTGCTATGCTCTCAATAACTTCCAGTGAAGAAAACTCCACAGCTTTTCCTCTGCAACCTCTTCCAACAATCCATCATCTTTACAGTACATGGGTTTTCCTAATGCTTGATCTGATCTAATTTATTTACACCAAGAATGAGAGTACTATAGGCACTGGTAGACACACTTATTATCATCACTGCAGTGGCTTGTAATTAAACTTACTCAACACTTCCCAGTAGAGGACTTATACTCAACTGAATTTAGGCTATTTGTGTTGAAATTCAGCATCTCAGTCAGCTGCCTCAGGGCTGGTTTGAAGAACATTTCAACCAGAGATAATCAGTGATTTCTATAAATGAATGGAGATACAATGTAAATTGCAAGCTAGCCAGACACCTTCCCTTGGAAAAACTCAGTATTGAAACCTTCCCCTGAGACTACACCCTCCCCCCCATACACCCTTGAAACTTGCAAATACATCCTAGCACAACTTCTATGGAAAAGTACTGAAATTTGGCCAAGCTGTGTGATTTCATTCTAGCCTTTCATACCACCACTGCTGCTGCAGCCACTTCACACATGAAGGAAGGCAAAATCCAGGGCAGCTAAACCCAGCTCCCATGGCAGCAGATCCTCAGAAGGCACAAACAGCTCAGAAACACACACAGGTTGGAACAGGGACATATGGTCCAACACTGAGCCTTTCCAGCTGCCATCCTGGTCTTGGAACACTGAGAAGTGACAATGGAGTGAGATGCAGGGGAAGATGCAACCAGAACAAAGTCTCCAAGATCACAGTCTAGGACCCGATACTTTTCACTCTGAGCAAATGCCCTAGTATTTCAGTGGAACACAGCTGGTTCCTAGTACCTGACTCACGATCTGCCCTTCCACCTCTCCTGTGATGGCTCCAGTTCAAGGACAAGTTACAGTGGCAAGGCAAGGCAGTGAAAAACCCTATGTCCCTGCTATGAGTATGGGAATCTACCTGCAAATAAATGGGGGACTGAGTCCAGAGTGCTGTCTCTTCATGGGTATAAAGTTTTTTTAAATTAATAGATAATCAACCGGAAGGCACAGCACTCCAATCTGAAGTTATAAACTCAGTCTCACAGATGCCTGATATACCACCTTAAACTCGAATTACCTTTTCCCATTGCTTTCCATCACAATGTATAGAATGGACTCTCACTGGTACGGTGCCTATAGGGTCATTGGTGCCTATAGGGTCATCCCACAAGCAGCAGCAAGCTTTTCACAGCTGGAGCATGGGTAGGGCAAGAATCACATCAGCATTTTTCAAAGGGACCACTTAGGAAGAAGTTCTCAATTTGCAGTCACCCACTGAAAGGGAAATAAAACCTTAAATGGGCTAGCAGCAGCCTTGGGGACAGATAAAAAGATTTAGGAAAAAATCCACCTTTGATTTCTTGTGATGTAATTAACCATAATATAACAACATACAAGTAAAGAGATGGAGATAAGCAAGGGCAAAACCCCTACAGAAACCCAGTATCTGGAGATACCATGATCTGGCCTTGCCTATATGTAATTATGTATCACAGTTAGCACCTCAGGGGGGGTTCTAGCAAGGATACAGCATTTCAAGAGAGCACAAAGCAATTATTTGTTTAAATTTGGATTAATCTCCAAATATTTTCTTCATTCCTGGTTTTACACTGCTGAGTAATTTCATTTTTATGATCATACCTCTTAGTTCCATCTACACCTATCTCTGAATCTAACACATTATTTATATATACAGGTCTCTGCATGTATTAAACTGTCCTTTTTCACTTCACTCTTGCCAGAATAGTATTAAATAACACCAAAAGATCTTATTCAGACTGTATCCAAGATAAAGGAGGGACTCATCTCAGTCTGTCTTTCAAACCCCAAGTCAAAAAAATAAAAAACCTCTAGTGCTTTCCTGCCTAGCAGGCCTCTTTACACCAGTGAAATTATTCAGTTGCGCAAATGTTTGCAAAAGAGGGGCCTATGACTATAAGCTTCCCACATGCATCTGATTCCACAGTATGAGCCAATGAGTTTATCTAACAGCTCTCACATACACACACAGCATATCCAGGGGCATTTGAGTGTGTGAAGGCTGAAATAAGCACAGCTGTTTTTGGACTTTGGCATTTTCCTGGAGAAACTGGCTGCTCATGGCTTGGACAGGTGAACTCTTCACTGTGTAAAAAAACTGGCTGGGTGTCTGGGCCCAAAGAGTGTTGGTGAATAGAGTGAAATCCTGCTGGCAGCCAGTCCACAGTGAGGTTGTGCAGGGCTCAGTACTGGGGCCAGTCCTGTTTAGTACCTTTATGGACAATCTGGACAAGAGGATTGAGGGCTCCCTCAGTCAGGCAAGCGTAGGAGATTCAACAAGGCTCAGTGCTGGGTCCTGCCCTTGGGTCACAACAACCCCAGACAGTGCTACAGGCTGGGGCAGAGGGGCTGGGACCCTGCTGACCTGGGGGTGCTGCTGACAGCAGCTGAACATGAGCCAGCAGTGTCCAGGTGGCCAAGAAGGCCAAGGGCATCCTGGCCTGGATCAGCAATAGTGTGGCCAGCAGGACCAGGGCAGGGATTGTCCCTCTGTACTTGGCCCTGGTGAGGCCCCACTTTGAGCCCTATGTCCAGTTCTGGGTCCCTCAGGACAAGCAGGACTTTGAGATGCTGGAGCGTGTCCAGAGAAGGACAGCAGAGATGAGGAAGAGTCTGGGGCACAAGTCCTGTGAGGGGCAGCTGGCAGAGCTGGAGTTGTTTGGCCTGGAGAAAAGGAGGCTCAGGGGGTCCTTAGCACTCTCTACAAATACCTGAAAGGAGGCTGTAGCCAGGTGGGGGTTGGTCTCCTCTCTCAAGTAACAAGGGATAGAACCAGGAGGCAACTACCTCAAGTTGTACCAGGGGAGGTTTAGATTGGATATTAGGAAAAAAATTATTCTCCAAAAGGGTTGTTAAGCACTGGAACAGGCTGTCCAGGGTAGTGGTTGAATCACCACCCCTGGTGTTATTTAAATGCCATGTAGATGTCGCACTTTGGGACATGGTTGAGCGGTGGACTTGGCAGTGCTGGGTTAATGGTTGCATTTGATGATGTTACAAGTCTTTTCCAACCTGAAGGATTCAATAAATCTGCTATGTTCATGTTCCTGTTCATACCATGCAGGATTCAAACCTCTGCCACTTGCAACAGTCTTGTCAATTTGCAGAGAGCAAGAATGTGCTGCACTCCTGAGGATGTAGCTCTCTTTTAAAACTCATACTACTCGAACATCTTTCTACCGAACAGTTCCAGGAACCTTGCTAAAGACCATGTAAATTTTTACAGACAGGTGTTCTGTATTACTCTTTTACTTAATTATTCTAAACACAAGTAGGGGAAAAGCACCATTTGGTCACTTCAAAAATCCCCAAACGGTCAGCCACTTTACTTATTTCATAATGTCTTCTTCAATACCAAAATTATTTGTGTGAGCAAGCATGTGAAAAACTGGAAGAGAAGCTTTTTGGTTCTAATCACTGCTATGTCACTTTAATGGTGGGGAACAACCTTTATTGAAATCTGTCGTATCTTTGTAAGGAAATGGACTTAATCATGTAAAAGTTCTTACATTTTTCAACTCTTTTACCATATGGTCCCTATTATAGTGCTGGCATTTTAAGAACAGCCAGATACTACTCAAGCTCCCAGTTTCACAAACAAGCATCTTGTCAGCTTGGAACTACACAGACAGGAAGCTGCAAAACCAAAACCACACTATGTACTATGCTATTTTAAGGCTCAAAATTCAGAAACCAAGATTTCTTCATGAGAGGAATTTCTCCATGTTCAGAAGACACCAGGACTGACCACAGAAACACCTCTTACAGTGAAGCACAGAGCTATTTTCTACAATTTTACATACTTAGGCAAACATAAATTGCACCTTTCATGTAGATAGTGAAAGCTGGTCTTTAATAAGTAAGACAAAAAATATACAAAAATTATGCAAAGTAGCATTTTTTTTGTAAACAGCTGTTAGGTAGGTAGTTATGCAAAAATAATCCAAGCTAGGAGGCATCCCTCAGATACATCAGCAGCTCTGAACGTACACCAAAGAGAGAGCTCTTGGCTAAAAAGGCTGGCATTTCAAAAACAAGCTGACATTCCCTCAGCTTTGCCTCCCATAGAATGACTAAGCTAAACAAACAGTACCTGTGTGCTGTCAATGCGAAAAATCACTACTGGCTTATGCACCATGCTCACCCAGAATGGTAACATGAAATCAAAAGCCTAAACTTTTCCAATATACTGCCTCAGACAGAAGTTCCTGGCAGTGATGGAAGACATGGAGAAGAAAAGAGCAGCTGAAACAAAAGTTAATCTACTTCATATTGTGCTTGTTGGGGTTTTTTTCCCAGTGACTGCTGTGTAGCAGAAATAGCCCTAAAAATCAAATGGTGATATATATCTGAGAGCTGTAACTTACACACAACAATGCCAGTTTGGGCAGGACCAGCCAAGCAAAACTTCCTTGGACTCCTCTGGCTTTCAAACCACTCTTCTCAGGAAGCAGCACAAAGAACAAACAACCAAGAAGCTCAATGCAGAACAGAAGGTGGCTGATCACATGAACCAATTTCATAAATAGGTACTACATAGGTAAGATACACATGACCCTGTGTCTTGTACCTTTAGGTACCTTGAGTCAGGCCCAAGGAGGTTGTTACCAAGCAGAGGAAAATACTAGATTTCCTTTGTGTTGCAAATGACCAAAAAAACCTCTGCTGGGACTGGTGCAAGCAATGTCATTTGCTAACAAAAACCCACTACCAACTGACCTGCAGCCTAGGAGCGGTTTTGCTGCCACACAGCTGGGAAAATTAGTCCGTGAGCTGACAAATGAGAAATGTGAACACCAGCCATCTACAGCAGTATGTGGTACATATTACACTCTAAAATAATCATAGGATGTTCAAAACTTCCAATATACTTCAAATGTAAGTTCCAGTCCAAGATTTCTACATTTCCATCATAGACACTGTTATGAGAACAGTCTTTGGGTATGAAGCTCTCCAGGTGACTAACTGATTTTATGAACCAGTTATCTTCAGCTGTCTGACATGGCTCTTTAGATATATCTGGCTGCAAGATGTGATTGTTCCCTCCCTACTGTCACCCCCAAGTCTCCAGATTGTATTTGCTGCTTTCTGTCCTTTTAACCTTCTGCTGCCTATGTTATATTAAGTCCAGACTGTGACATAAAACTCCCTGTGGCAAGAGCTCTCACTACATCTCTCAGGCACAGACTGCAATTTCTCTGCAGGACAGTCACCAGTAAAAGTTATGACACCAATTACTGGGCAGCAGTACTCATACAGCATTAAAAACCCCTTAAGTCTTAAAAGTGCCTGTTACAGCAAATTACTTGCTTTATGTATTTTTCCATTAGCAACACATGAAATGATTAAACAGACCCTTTTTGGTGCCCTGCTTGCTTTGTGGCTGCAAGCATTTTCTTTCCAGTGGATGATGTGGCTTTTCGATTTGGTTTGGATGAAGTGCCAAAGGAAGGCATCATTCATTCAGCATAACAGAATATTTGTTTCACATGTCTCATGCCAAATGGAAAGCAACTTCATTTTGGTCCTGCATCAGGACCTACTTTTCACTTGCCAACAGCGATGAACTGACAGTACTCTGGGATTGCTTTTCTCTACATGTTCATCTTCTGCAAGAAAAAAAGTCTAAAAGTAGTAAGAGCACTCACCAGCAATCTCATGGAGTCTGCTGTCAAGGCATACAATGAGAAGACAGTCAAACCCAGTGATCTTCCCAGAAGTATTAAAATTAGGTCTGACAATTTTCAACAGCCTGAAATTGTTTGCATCTAATAAGCAACTGTGCATCCCCCTAGCTCCAGGTGCTACCAGTTCTAACCTGTCTTCCTGTTCCTTCTAACATGCAACTCTTTCAAAAACATTCAAATATGAGCTATCCTAATTGACATATAGTGCATCCCTTCCTTTTTTTCATACATAAACACATAGATACCTGTCCACATATGTATCTGGCTACACACCCACTCAAATAGAAGAAGACATGAAGATAGGTACCAGCACTTACTCAAGTTCAGGAGGGTGCATTGTCCCACAACAGCTTTGTTTCCAAGGTAGCTATGAGTACGTGCCTTCAGGACTTGTGACTACCAGCTTTAGTGAGCCAGACCTCCAGCTTACATCATTTGGCGTGGCTCACAATGCCTGGCTCCTGCAGAACTGCCCTCCATCAACAGCAGCTGAGCAATTTTAAGCACCTTACAGAAGCTTACAGAAATAAATGTCAAATATTTTTTCAACTGCGGTTTGGTCTGTGTCTTATGTCTCCCACTCAATTTCTCATTCCACACAAATTAAGCTGAATTCAAGTATCCATGGAGCTGAGCTATCTACAGACATTCTAAGAGGTGGCTTACATTCCAGACGAGCAGAACGCACAAAGGAAAACCTGATTGGCTGAGTACTTGCACTTATTTTATAGCAGGTTTTGTCCATTAAAACCAGGAACAGTGAGCAAAGTAAATGTATTCTAAGAGCTGCTTTTGCAACAGCTCCATCAATTAAACTGATGTAAATTATTTATGTCCTCATCCTGCAAAGACTGATGGATAGTCTCAATGCAGGACACCTGCTCCTCAAAAGGAGCACAAATATACACATGCACTGCTGAACAAATGCAAAGGTGCTCAAAGTAGCAGGACTCTCAAATTTGCAACAAAATGTCAAGCACATCATCTTCACCCACCCTCAGAAGCCAAAGCAATGCTGCAAGCACCAAGAGACAGCTGTCTATTAGGCTGCAACCAGAAATACCTTCTGCTAAAGCTCAAAATGTACTGTTTGTATTTATCTTTGTCTGAAATTCATCTTCTCTCCCATAGCTCACACTGTATTTCAATGTACACAGAAGATGTTTGTCTCAGCTAAGATCACATCCACATAAATTTTGAGACAAGCAATTTACATAAAAAGAAGGCCTTTTAGTATTCTCCTGGTTACAACTATTTGGAAAGATCAAAAAGACTTTGGTAGTTAACATTAAACTCATATTCCCTAAAAGTGGTTCAATGTCAGAGAGCTGTACATCTTTGGAGGTCTCCTCCTCTTTGTGAATGTGATTAAAAATTTAATATCCCTGCTTCTGCCAGTTGTAGTTCATCTAATGCAGACCACTGGGACTGGTCTAAACATACTTGAGTTTGTTCTTTTTAATTAATGTGTTATTTATAAAACTGTACTTAGCATTGCATCAGCATTTCAATGCTAAGGGCTCATTTTCTGGACTCTAGAATGTGTTTTTACCTGGTGCAAATAATATTCTTCCCTACCTGAAACTTAGCAAATAAATTTCCAGTAAGAAAAATACAGTTTGTGTCCTGCTTGCTTTTGCTCAGAAGAGAAACTAATTTTTTGCTTCCGATTTGCTCAGTTCATTTTCACATATTTAGTTTTGTTACCACAATAAGGACATGTTTTGACAGGAGAACTTTGTCTTCTGTTTTCCTTGTGTACCACAGTAGGGACCATATTCACTAAACTATTTACATTCCTTATTTACCATTGGTTTCATTAGAATAAGTCTGTGTTTTATTTGCTTTCCCATTTATTCCACCAAGAATTAAGAACCAAAATAGTCTCTTGTATCTGGCCTGAAGTATCTGCTCCATTACCCCTTCTTAAATCAAAGCCAGAAAATTCTTCTCCCAGCTCTCTCTTGTTCTCCTCTCCTATTCCCAGTTAGCAAATTTAACTCTGAACTCAACATGGTTGTCTCTGTGAAGAGAAGAAGAGATCCATCTACATTAACCATGTTTTACAAGCACATTTGGAGATTCTTCTCCTGGGATCTGCCAGTGTAAAACAAAGAGTTAATTTGAAACACATTATCTCATTATTCATGGCAGAGGAATGGGAGCTACTGGCTAGATGCCAAGTCATTACCTATTTTGTGTCTGGATTGACAAACAGGCAGCTGTTTTAAACCTTAAGCTGGTCTTCCCATGGAGGCTTTTAGGTTTGTTTCTTTAAAAACACAGGTATTCTGAGAGTGAAACTCCTTGGCTGGTATGTGAAAGGGCCTTCCAGCAAGCAAAATAAAACAAAAAATGCATAAAAATGTGACTGGCAGATTATCAGCATAATAGAGGGCTAGCATAGATGTCAGACAAAAGCCATGTCCGTGACATGAAGAATGCTGCTGATAGAAGCAATAAGGGAATAATTTAGCTACAATTACTGTCCTCGAGGTCATGATTTGTGCTGCTGTCATGGTCTGCACAGGCCACAGAGAGTCCAGCTCATCTGCCAACACTGCCCTGAAAAGGCAGCAGTGAGACAATTTGTCCTGATTTAAAAGGAGAGATGATGCCTGGCTTATTACACTACAAATTCTTAGCATGGAGCCCTGAAACCACTCTTCACCACCAGAACCTATAGGCAGCAAATGATAAAAGCAAATTATAGGTGTTGCTACTGACCTTCCCCTCAGAGAGACACTGTCTCAGTAAGACCCACCGAAGAGAGAAAGTTTGTCAAGATCAAGCCCAGGAAGGGAGCCCCCCAACCTGAGGTACAGGACATGAGGGAAGTCTGCAGGAGAGCTGCTCTGTGTCAGAAAACTCCAGATCACTTCACAGCAAGCCCAGGTTTGACAATTCTTAGTTGAGATCCTTGGCCACAACTCTGCTTTCTGAAGTAACAAGAACTTGCGGGATCAAGCTAAGCATCCTATTCCAGATGAGCAAAATTGTTCAGAGCTCTGTGCTAAAAACACAGCTCCTGTTTCCTCTACAAGTTCTTCCTCAAGAGGAGTTTTTTCCTACCTTGAAGTACCACCAGCATGCCGAGGACAAAGGACACGTGTCAGCAGTGCTTTTGAAACAGATACCACGGTACCACAGCACTAAGCAAGAGCAATGTAGCTGGTTGGCCAACATAGTTAACATAGTTTTCTGTGTTCCTACTGGAGAAGTCTTAAGACAAAAGGAGGAGTATCCCAGAAGCTTAGAAACTATGCTGTGTCAGACACTAAGGCATTTTTCTTGTTCAGAGGGACTAGAATAACTATGAGGCTGTATTTGTCCTTCATCATGACTCCCCATGATTGCCAAGACTCCTGCATGTTCACAGAGCTGCTGCATACTCAGGAGTCAAACCCTGAAACTCATGAGGGCAACTTGAAAAAAATGACCAAACAAAAACCTACAAAACACCACACCATGGCATTTTAAAATATAATTCTTCTGTTCTTTTATTTCCTTCCTGGTTCTCAAATAGGAGATGGAAGATGTTTCAGCATTTTCAGGTCACATTTCTGGGGAATCCCCCAGTTGCCAGAACTGGCCAGGGGCCAAAAAGAAAGTATCATCTACCCCAGGGCTAATATGACAGAGAAAGTAAAGCAACAACTCAGCAAGACAACCACACAAGACAAGAGTATGAGGTTGGTTCGGGGTCTGTTTAAATCAGCTGGAATTGTACTGCGGATTGCAAGAGAAGCCTCCAGGTCCTGTGCTCCCAAAAACCCTAGGGAGGGAAAGCCTGAGCAGATACCACTTTGGCTTTTCTCCAATCCTTGTCAAAACAGAAAAAAAGCATCTTAAGAAAAATCCATCAGCTTTACAGTGGTATATCTGAGAATGTCACACTAACAGAGGAACCGTGCCCCTGTCTTAAACAGTAGCCCTGACTGTGCCCTGGCGTTGAAGAATTTCCTTGGAGCAGCTTAAGAAGTATTTTTAGGCTGAGATACTGGATTTTTTACTGCAGCTACAAATGCATGTTATTCTCTGCTGTTTCTGTTATGGGTCCACTACCCCCAGGAAAATACATGGCAGGGAGTAGCAACTTTTACAACTGCAGCAGCAAGATTGTCCAGAGCTCATCCATCAATGCCCAGAATATACAGCTCAGTAAAACACTCAGGAAGATGACTGGACTGTGTAAGAGAAGACACCAATCACTATTTTAAACACCCCAGGGGAATTCAAAGGGTCAAAGGTGTTTCATTCTTGCACACATCCTTCTTTAACAGTATTTTCAAGTGCTCATTTCAGAACCACCTACACTGCAATTCCAAACTATATGCAGAATGATTTCCAGCAATGACTGAACTTACATGAAGAGAAGCTGGGTGGATTTTTTACCTCTAAATATAGAATGCAAAACAGCTAGGATGGTCTGAAAGGCTTGTGGTTCAGCCAGCAATATTTAGGAGTATACTTCTGAAAATTGGCTTTATACATTCTTTATATGGGAATATACTCACATTGCTCCCTTCTTTCTGAATCAACAATCACTTCCTGCAGACACCTGGTTCTCAAATAGGAGATGGAAGATGTTTCAGCACTTTCTGGTCACATTTCTGGGGAAGCTCAGGAGCAAATGCCAGTCACGGATCTGAACTACCTTCCACCCAACTGACTGCAGAGATTGTTAAAGGGCACCTGATGCACCCTCCCCAGCTTTCAGCCATCCATGGAGCCCCTATCCAAAGCACCCCAAGGCGGGAATGCAAGCCCGGGACACAGACTTTGGCACTGGGATGCAGGAATCCTCACTCAAAGCAAAACTTCAACAGTTAGCTGCTCCCAAGAGGGGAAATGTTTGCTTATCCCCGGGGAGGAACACAGCTCTGACCTCTTGTGTCATCATCGACAGGGACAGTGTGCTGATCCAGGAAGTTTAACCTTCCCAAAATAAATAGATGGTTTTGTAGGACCTGTTTTAATGTGAATGGGCACCAGTTCAGAAAAGTTCAACAGAGGGACAACTGGGCTTCACATCATTTGAGTGTGGTATGAACCTACACCCCAGGTATTGATGTTATTTGGCATCTCTCCACAATATATAGCATGGATGGATATACAATAGACAGTTTTTTTTCTTTGCCTACGAGTAACAGCTCTGCTACACATCCACCAGTGCAATGCACCAATGATTCCTTCTTTAGATATGGGTAAGACAGATCCCACAGGCAGCTGAGCTTACAGACATACAGAAGTGCTTAGGGGTTTCAATAATTAGTCTTAAATAAACCAAAAATTTGAAAGAGAAACAGACCTCAAACTACTCAGAATATAGCTAACAGCTTTTCCTAGTATTTAAGAGCCAGTTACGCTCCTCAGTTTGAGGAAAAAAAGAAGGGGTCATTTTTGTTGGAAAAGTGATGAAAAACACCTAGCAACTTGGATGTCCCAGTGAAAAGAATGCAAGAGATTCCACTTTCAAAGAGCCCAGCAGCTACATTTTGCAAGCCAGGATCTTCTCCATCACTTTCAAGTGGCATATCAAAGATATAACCTGAAATCAGGACTGACATTTGAAAAGCTCTGACCACTCCACATCTGTGAAATCTTTTCAGCTCATGCCCTGAAATCAATTTACTTGTTGGATTTCCTAGGAGAATATACTCAGTGAAAGAAAGCCATATATCTGGAGGTGGATTACAAGGCAGTATTCCTGATATAGCTGTAATCAAGCTGAAACCAAGAAGAGGGAACATTGAAGGCTTGGGACTGATCATTGCAGTCAACGACCTTGACTGCATTTAAGCCCGATGAAATGGGGAAAATAAATCTTGAGACCAGTTGTTCAAAACAAAATGTCCTCAGCTGAAAATAAAGATGTCATTGTCAGAAATGTCTAAGGATAGTTTTGTTTCATTTAACAGAAGAATGCAGTATCCAAAAATGTCTGTGAATTAAAAGCTAAAATAATTAAGGATATATGTTAATACTATATATTCAATTAATATTTTTGAATATTCAATATATGATGAATATTCTTATATTACGAATGTAAGAATAACAAGCATCTTCCTTGGAAGCATTCATTGCAGTGTTTTAGAATTACATGGACTCAGTTTATACTGTCTTTCTAGGACAGCAGTTCAGTGATGCCAATCCAGCCTACAGAGACTAAACTGTACACCAGGGGTTTGTGGAGCAGGGCTGCTTGCTTGAATCAGGATGTAAAACTGACAGCAGCCATAGCCTTTGGCATGTGAAGAGTTCTGGGATATCATTATTGCTACACACATAGTTTGGGGCTCTTGTATTCAGTGTATTCTGTCATGAGGTATAAAACTCTGCATCAACCAGGAAACTTGGAGAATTTAACTTAGCTTTGATTTTCTTTCTGTTCATATGCCCAAGTCAGAACACCTACCTTTCTTCCTAGTACCTCCTGCCAAATTTTAAAAACACAAGCATGTAACAAAAAAAGCACTTTAGTAACCCTTGCTGCACTAATCAACATCAAAGCTAATAACTCTCAGCTAATACCACACTTATGTTGGTGTTGGCCTGATTACTATAATGTGATGATATTTAAAAGCAAAGGGGATTTCAGGAAAGTTATCAGGAATTGCCTTTTCATATAATTTCCCCCAGGTGATAAGGGAGAATCATACAAGTATCTGGCACAGCTCAATCATGCAATATGGAAAAATAAAAGGAAGTTTTGTCAGTGGCTTCAGCAGCTGTGAGACCAAGCTGAAGGTGAACTCAAATAATGTGGAAAGGCAGACTGGGCAGTAAAGATGACACTGCACCTAAACCCAGAATGTGATGGTCAGATAGCCATTTCCAACTCCACAGCTGAAACCTGAACAAAACCAGCCTGGCTTTCCAGAGTCTGAGCAGCCACAGGTTTCATCAGCTCCAACAGCAATTGCAACAGTCCTCACTTCTGAAAGCAAACAGCTTTCACACACATGTCTAAAGGACATCTCAGCTCAGGCACTGAGCATCCTGAATTTCCTTTTTTCTACTGAAAAGTTCAGAGACTGGAGTTATATAATAATAAATACATTCATAAAATAATAAGGTGTCTCTATTGTACTATTTACTTTGTTGTGAAAACTTGCCTTTTCATTTTCCATTTCAAGGGTTTCAGTGTATTTTCCCATGTGAAACATGAACACAAGTCATATCAGCTTTTATTTAAGAAAATATAGGCTTCTAGTTCTCATAATAAGAAAAACATGAGAAATGAACATTTATCAAAATGCCCAACAACAAACTAGGAGAGCTGATTGACAAAGCAGCTCAGGTGCTGAGGAAACCTCAAGCATGCTTTTTCCACTAGTGCTGGCAATTCAATACGTATACTGTTGGAACCTGTAAAAAATACCAACCAAAATGTTGCAACTAGAAATAAGAACAGAGGCAAAAAAATTGCCCTGTGTGCTGAAATGCCATTTACCTGCCTGCTAACTGCCCAATTTGGGTACCATTTCAAAGACCCCACGTTACAACAGTGGAGATGAAAAGATATTTAGTTCCTTACAGCATTCATTGGTTTCAGATACTTCTAGAAATTGAGAAAACTAGGTTAGCATTTGCATTTATGCATACCTCCAAGGGATGAAAACAAGCTGATAAATGGTAACAGCACAGAGAAATCGATGTGAAAAGCCATAAACTGTCCTCACAGTGCCAATGTGAGCTCTGCACAAAGTTCAAGCCCATCATGACCAAAAGATAGATGGTCTTATCAGATGGAACTGGGTAAACACAGGAAAGAAATAAGTCATACCTAGAGGAGCTGACTTGAATGAGAAAACTGCAGCACTGAATTTTTCTTTAAATGTGACCACTCAGATTTAGAGTAATGAAGAGATTTTTATGAAAATTTTAAGTTCTACATAAAGTATTTTTGTCTTGCTAGAAGAAAACTATGGGGTGTAATTCTTGTTTACAGCAGCAACTGCTTTCCATTGATCTGTGTAAAGAGACAGAAATGTAATTTTCCAAATATGAATATCCTTTTGCCTTGCCAGAACAACAAAAAACATTACAAGTGTGATATGTTTGTCTGAGTGTTTTTTCTCCTTTTAAAGAGAATTGATGTTAAAATAAAATGTGCAAATAGGGGAAAGACTAGCTAGTCTCTTGATATTTTTATAGCAGGAATTAATCTGAAAGCTGTTTCAAGTAACTAACAAAACCCATACCCATTGAAACATACATAGATCTCATTGCAAGAGAAACACAAACAGAAACTGGGGAGGTTCTCATAGCAGAGCCTTTTCAGAATCTATCTGAAATTTCAATGATCACAGGAGGACTTCTGGTACAAATAGGAAAAAAGACCAATAACAAATCAGGATTAGATGATGTTCATTTCCAAATTTTAAGGGCACAGAGTTGAGATAGCCTGGTCACTGAAAAATTAAAAACATGCAGACTTTAGAAATATTTTGCAAGGATATGGGGAGCCACAGGTCTCTATGACTAATGCTTGTTTCTGGCAACTTTGTGAAGCCTTTAATAAAGGTCAACAGATATCCAGATAAATACAAGCTCCTTGCAGAGTCAGTACAGCTGCTGTAAGGGGAGCCCTGCCTTTCCAGCCTCTTGGGAGTTCACACAAAATGTCTGCAGCCAGGTGAATAAAAGGGAATTATCTCACACAATCTGGATTTCAAGAAGAGTTGTGATAAAGATCTTCATCTTAAGTTCTTGAAAGCTAAAAGCTTCAGGATAAGAAGGGGTGTTTCTGAATGGAAAAAGAATCATTTAAAAGTTAGGAAACATAGGATAGAACTAAGGACTCAGCTCCCAGTGAAAGGTTATCATCAGTGAAGTTCATTATGCACCCACACCGGAGTAGGGAAGACAGCATTATAAATCCACAGCTAATTCACACATTGAATTCTACATGAAGCCCTGGCCCTCTCAGACCTCAGACAAGATAAATTAGAGCTGGAATACGCCCATGGAAAGGCAGCAAGAATGATTAAAAGTCAGTCTAAGGAATGACTGAATAGTCTGGGGCCCATTAGTCTAGAAAACACCTGACTTAAGGAGAAAAGGTCTGTAAAAGGATGACTGGCATCAGTGTGGATAGTGACTGATTGCTTGGTGTCTTCTCCAAAGCAAGACCTTGAATCTACTAAATGAGCTAACAGCACTTCTGGTCTTCACTCAGGGAGGGTCCCTGTGAAAGTACACTGTGAGTTCAAGGAGTTTACATAGGCTCAGGAGGAGACTGAATCAAAAAACAGAGTTTTCTTGTTAAGCAGAACACAGGATACAAAAACTGGTCTCTGAGTTTCAGTCAAAGGCTTTAAATTTTATCATCATGCAGCTGGGCAGGTGAAGATGTTCAGGGCTTACTGCAATATACAGACATGCCAACAATGTCTTGTGCAGCGAAGTAAAAAGACCCTACACTGAAGCTTCTGCATTCATTTTCACCTTCAATTTAGATCTCTTCCTTGCATCTGTGAATACAGAATCAGAATGTACACAGAATCCAATTGGAACTCTTTCTACAACATTACATTAGGGAACCACCTGATGTTCATCTTGCAGTCGCTACCCGTAAGATGAGCAAACAGCTCAACCTAACAGCAGATCTTGCAGAATTATTGCTCATCTCCTGGTTTATCACATTTCCACTATGAGGAAATCACAGCTTTGCCCAGTGTCATTTGAAAGCTGAAGTAGGTGCTTGCCATAAATGCTGGTCACATTTCTCCAGCTTCATTAAAGGCTCCTTGTTGGGCTGGAAGCAGAAAGCTCATTAAACATGACTTGTAGATCTAATAGATAGCTTACAGACCAATGAGAGAAGTCTACATTAGCTCGGTCCAGAAGGTGGCTACACTTAATTGTTCTTTCTAAGACCCATTCCTTTGTGAAGAATGGTGGAGAATTGCTGATCATTATTACCAATTTGCTGGGACACTTAAAACATCAATCTCCTTACACAGAAAGCATTTGCTGAAATTATCACCATTTACACTGCCTGATGAGCTTTTGCTCCTCCTTGCAATTTGGAAGTAGGCCACCCCATTAATAGATTCTCAGACAGGTTTAAGCAGGAAGGCATTAGTATTTCCCTGCTAGTAATAACAGTGTCATGGCAGAAGTACCAGTGAGCCTGCTGAAAGGCAATCACAGAAGTATCTATAATCTTTGTGCAAAATTAAATTGCAGCCATGGAAATTAAAATTAGCACTGGTTTGTTGGTTAATGAATGGCTGAGGTCTTACAGAGTAGTTCTAATTTTAATGAATTGAGAATAGCAAATGCCAGTCAAGTATTTAACCCTAAAATAGAAAAAATATGGTTCCTCTGGTTGCTGCTGAATTAGGCTGGGGACAGAGTTAATGGCATAAAGATGACATATTTTGGTCCAAATCTATGCAATTTTATCCCAGGTTCCTCTGCAAAGAACTACCCTTAAGGGATGCTTGGAGACCAACAACAGCCCCCTCCCTACCCTTCACACTTCACTAAAAGGCCTGAGGTTTAGGGGAAGAGCTCTGGCCCTCTGTTCCTTTACCTGACCTACTCCAAATCCCCCTTTATCACAGCAGTTGCTGATAACAAACCAGCCACACTCCCAGCTCCTCCTCACAGCTGCATCCTCAACAGCAATCATTGCAGCACAGAGTCACTGGTATCAAACAAAAGGGGGAGATTCTTCATGAAGGGCAGTTCAGGAGTCGCTTCTGCCATTTATCACTGCACTGAAATGCCTCAGAGTCCCAAAGGCAATCTTAGCTCCTTCCCATGTCCCAGTTACTGATGTTAAGGTTGTAAGCCGGAATGTCATGATACAGAAAAAAGGACATAATGGTTTGGGTGGCTAGTCTCCCAAATCCTGACTAAGCATTCTTTGGCACCTTGAAATCATTAGTACCTTCTTCCCATGGCAGCAGCTCATTTTAGAGCAGTTTAATTCCACCCAAGACTAACACGCAATGTTGGAAATTATTCAGGTACCTACTACCAACTTCCTCCCACAGATCCACAGCACGTGAGGCAAGATTCAAAGCTTATTTCACTGGTATTTTTAGCTAAACTTTTGTGTTCAAAAGCAACATAAAACCCCATCACAAGACCTGTACGAGGTAAAAATGAAGACAATTCCATTAAAATGAAGACTATTTTGGAAGGAAAGGAAGGTGCAGTATGCAGTTGGAAGCTGTGGCACAGGGTGCTGCTCACCAGGCAGAACTCTTGCACAACACAGCAGATTGTGAGGGCTCAAAACCTTTTAATGAGAGAGTGAAGGAGGCTTGAGTAATCAATAAAACAACTAATGATAACGCAATACCTTTGATCTGCTTTTGCTTATTCGAATACCAGCTCCTTAAAAATCTAGGAATAAAGAAATACAGTAAGCAGACACACCTACAAGTAGACTCCTGGAGTTATACATTTACTACTGCTCTACTACTGAACAACATAGGGCAAATTAAGTTACAGCTAAGTTGCAGGCACCTTTTAAAATGTGCTTCTAGCCAGCTGTAGAGAGCTGTGAATTCTCTTACAGTTTAGATGTTAAACCTGAAGACATAAAGGACTTCAAATACTAAGTAGTTAACTGCCAGCCAATTTTAAAGCAAAATAATTAATACACATACAAGACAATATTTGTTTTGCAATTAGTTATATGCCACATTGTTTCTCACCAGCCTGTTCGTTTCCAACCCCCTCTTACCCAAACAACCCAGAAACAGCTCTCTGATTCCTAAAATGTCCCAGCTCCAACCATTCAGTAACTCAAAGCTAACTCTAGTCTAAGAGCTAAGACAGCCCTGCCAGCTACAGTCCTTACAAAAGTATACACTAATCTAGCTTGCATCAGAGAAATTATCTCTGCTCCACTCTTTTTTGCCATCTTCTGCTCAGGAAATATGTCTCCCTGCCAGGCAGCACCAGCGTCTCACTAGAAATAAGAAGAAGAGACAAAATGAATCAGAGAACCAGCAAGTTAAGCAAGGAAACAGGCTTGGGAGGGGATGAAGTGACACAGGCCTGAGAAGTAAAATTAAGTCTGGTCCCACATCAAGCCTGGCTGGAGGCTTGTGTTCCCAACTTTTCCCTGGGACTGCTGTCACCTAGGGCCATCACCATGGCAAGTAATGAAGGCATAAAAGAAGAAAAGTCAAGTGCCCAGCACAGCCAGGTCCAAGGATGCTGTGCAGTCTCATGCAGAGCCAACAAGCCAATTAGCTATTCTGAACAGTCACACTAAAAAATTACTTCTGTAGACCCTCTGTTCTGTTTGAAGGCAGAGAGACCTAAATTTGGATCTGCATGCTAAGCCTGGCACATCTGTGAAACAGTCTCACCAGAAGCAGCAGCAACAGAAAGCCAAGCGTAGGAGCCAGCAAAAAAAAACAGAAGTGCAAGCTGTACAGTTCCAAGGTAGAAGAGACATCTTGCTGGCAGGAGAAATACACTGTTGTTCCACAAAAAGGGGGAAAAAGGGGAAAAAATATATCCCAAAGCAAGACAACAAACAAAACAAACCCGACCTTGCAAGCTTTAGGCACCCTCCTGTAGCAGTCAGAGGCCCTGCAAGGCCTCCATGGCAGTCACTAGCCTAAGATAAGAAATGCAATGACCAGAGCTGCCCCTCTTCCGCACATCAGACCCCTGTTATCTCTCTGTAACGCTATAGGTCGTATTCTCCTCAACCCTAGCCATTGGACAATTTCCAGTCCCCTCGTAGCCTACTTAAACCCTCACCTCTGCCCAGTTCAGCAGAAGAGCTGTCACTGGAACCCTTTGCAGAAGCTGCCAATAAAGACACCTCTGCAGAACTCCACACAGCCTCTCCTCTCTCCATCCCTGTGTCTGCTGAGGCACTTTGCGAGCACAGAGCTGAAATCACTGAGAGCTGAACTCACTAGAGCTGAACTCACTCCACAATTGCTCGCTAAAGTTGCCTGCAGCTGGGAGCTAGCCAGAGGGCCCAGACAGGCTGCGCCTCATCAGCACCGCGCTATCCAACCACCGACCACGGCAGCTGCCCCAGGGCCAGATGGACTCCCCGGACCCCAGGCTGAAATACCCTCCTATTGAGACTGATTATGCAAAAGCTGTTTTTCTTCCAAGGACACCACCAGGCGTAGGTGGACAAATCCAACTGGTACAGGCAGGGTTGCTGAGAAGGCATTTAAGATCAAGAAGATAACATTTAAACCCTCCATTCCCACAGGAGCGAAAATTCCCATATTTTGTACTTGCTGGGACACATTCAGCTTTCCCTCTGCTGTACTTTGAAAGTGTCTCAAACTCACTGCTAGCAGCGTTTTCGTCACACACTGAATGTGCTCAGCACATTTGGGCCCTACCAGCTACTCCACAACCTCCCTGAAGTGACTGGGCATTAAAGGGTAGAAGAAAATATCAATCTGCTGTCAAAGCTCCTCAAAGTGCATTCCTGCAGACAGTTTGCTGTGCTCACAATGTCAGCTCACCTTTAACATTTTGTCCACAGTAACTCTGTGGTCCTTCCCAGTAGGCCTGCACAAAAACCAGCCAGTCCCCCGGCTGGCTAATGCTATCATCCAGTTCAGCCTACAACAAATACTCAGATTTACCCCAAAATGGTACCCATTTAATTTCTTTCAGGTCAGTAATGCTGCCTCATGTAACACAGTTGTAGCTGACTTAAGGCAAGTGGAGTAACACAAGCTGCCCCAACTGCTGAAGACATGCTGGAAGATGCAGAAGCTTGCAGGGTCTAAACCAAGCCAAGGACTTACAAGAGACTCAGGCCAGGTCTTAATTCAAAGGAGTGTACATTTGACTAATATTTGTCATGCAAACTTCTTACCCAGGATTTCCCAATTTCTATTTAAAGAAACCTCTTGTGCCCAGTGATTGGTGAAATTGGCTGTAGTCCTGCAAACAACCCATTCTATGCTGTGAAAGTACTGCAAATACTATGCAGAGGCAACAAAAATGAAAACACTTTGATAATTTTTGTTTTACTGGGGTAAACATTTTCTAGCCATTACAATTTTCCCCCCCACAGGCTAAAACCTTTGCCATTTCAAAACAAGCTGATGTGATTGTCACTTGATATATTGCATGTGAATGCTTCCCTGCTACCTTGTTCTGTCCCTTCTTGCTATCATAAAGTAAGCCCATAAATTCCTAAGACAACAACTACCCATCTTTAATAAACTAATGGTCTGTGTAACATCCATCACAATGAAGCTTTGATGCTAGATTAGAAGCTCTAGGTATTACCATACAAGTAAATAACAATTGTTTAGCCAGGATAATAACAAGAAGCCTAGATAAGCAAGTCCTAGCAAATAGCTGCAGTGGGCAATTGCTTGGCAGAAAAAGAAACAGACAAAAATGAAAAATAAACCCGAAAGAACTAGACTGAAATAGAGAACTTCCTCTTGAATATTCTATTAGAATTGACAAAAGACTCAAAACTCTGAACAGAGTCTCTTTCCAAATTGCATTTCCTAATATCATCTTCTAATAGCTGATTAAGCCCTCCAGCCCAGCAAGCCAAGGCAGCCCTGCTATCTGATCTCTGTTCTCACAGATATTCAGACTGTTCTCTCGGGTACGTAGGCTGCCTTGCCAGATAAACCAGAGCATAAATCACAGAAAAGAACTGAGCACCACATTCCCTGTCACTTGGCTTTTCACTTATATTTGTATAAATCCACACAGGACAGCAAAATATTTTCATAAGTAGGAGGCATTTATCCATCGTAGAACAAGTGAAGTCAAAAGCCAGAAAACCACCACCCAGCCATCCTTGCTGCAGAGTGCTTGTTGGGGCAAAATCATCTGACCCTGTCTCCTTCATCTGTAGTAGGAGTTCTGCCACTGATTTTCAAGGGAGGCATCTCAGTGTCTCATTTAACATACCCAAAAGTTCACACTAAATAGTAAAATCTACAGCAGATTACCTGAAATCAGGATTGCTACAGGTGGGTTTTGCTGAGGTAGCAGGAGTCCATGAGCAGAAACGGTCACAGAATCACAGAATAAACTAGGTTGGAAGAAATCTTTGAGATCATCCATGACCAAACACCACCTTTTCAACCAGACCATGGCACTAAGTGTCATACTCAGTCTTTTCTTAACCACCTCCAGGGACAGTGACTCCACCACCAGCCCATTCCAATGCCCAACCACTCTTTCTGTGAAGAACTTCTTCCTAATGTCCAACTTAAACTTCCCTTGGAGCAGCTTAAGACTGTGTCCTCTCATCTTGTCGCTGGTTGCCTGGGAGAAGAGACTGACCCTCACCTGGTTACAACTTCCTTTCAGGCAGTAATTCTGCCACCTGCCCCTCCAATGAGAAAAGGAAATACCAAACTTGAACAGATTTTTTGGAGCAGCACAGTAAAACACGGTAGTCTGTGAACTAGCAGGCTAAGTGTTCAACAAAATGTAGAGTATCAAGAGAGGGGTATTTTTGTCTGGAAGCATATGGACTGCTTGGAATTAATGCGCTGGCTGGCACTCACCAACTATGATCAAAGGTGTATCTTAAAGCTCACCATAGCAACCCCATGATCCAACCACTCACTGCCTATTTCTGAGAAGAACAAAGGAGGAAAAGAAATAAAGAAGTGACATCATTACTAAATGCATGTTTACATTCCTGCTCCTATTTTAACAGAGCTGGTGCAGATATGAGAGAAGGATGCAAGGAAGAACATTGTTCACTCAGAAATTTCCCAACTAGCATTTGTATTTTGGATCCATCTTGAGATTGGATTGAGCTGCAAAGGAGCAGGGAGATGACAGAGGAGAGGTTCAAACAGCAATGCTATCTCACACTTTCTTCTAGCTTGCATTTGTGGAGATATCAGAGCTTTCAGCTCATACACCTGCCAGACTCAGTGGTGCAGCTCTAGATTTCTAAGGTCCCCATTAATCATTTCCCCTTGAGCTCCATGGTAGACAGCTTCATATCGTGTGACCGTAAGGGAGAGGGAATTCAGTATTTATCATGTATCTTCCTGGGGGACTTTTCCCACTGACACACCAGTAGGTGCCTTGGCAGCTGACCACAAACCCTGTCACTGCAACAGATCTGTCTCAGCCTGAAGAAGCAGCCTCTCTCAGCTGAGAGATGCACCTTTGGGCTCCTGGGGGAGTGTCCACACTCAGGACATCAGTGTGACTGGGGAAAAGGCTGATAGCTTCACTTTATTATGTTTAAACCCATACATCTGCTAAAATAGCACTTTGTTTCCCAAACTCTTCCATCTCCGAGGCTTAGGAGAGGCAGTCTTTATTGCCAGAGCCTGGCCCTATCACCTGGTTAGGGTTGCCCACACCTATCTTGGAGCTGTTTTCTAGGTAGATTTCCTGGCAAAATTCAGACTCTGATTTTCTACATTGTAATTCTGGAAAGTCAACCAAGATCTCCAAGAATCCTGCTGCCAATAGGGAGAAACCTGAATAATATGTAAAAGCATTTATTATCAACCAAGTCTGCCTGGGACAATAGGGCACGTTCATATTCCAAATCTGGCACTGACGATGGGAAAAATCAATACCATTTTCAACATTTAGCTACAAAAATATTGCTTTCTAGCACCTACTTGTACTTAACGTGAAATTGACTTTGGGATCCATGTTTAAAATGGATTCTTAACAGTGTCTGACTGAGTAGCAACAACCAGACTGTAGAAAACAGCTTTGTTTCTTAATTCAATTTGTGCCTCACAGAGGATGGGGCATTTAGCCAGATGGAGCAAAGCTTGCAGTACATTTTCCTGGGAGTTGTGAAAGGATAAGGCAACAAGCAACAACTTAGACTACAGCAGCCTGCTCTAGCCCAACAGCAACAAGTTTCTACTTGCTGGCTGCCAAAATTAAAAAAAAATAGAACTATTTAAAAGAAACAAAACCAGATGAGCATATTAAAGAAAAAAGGATCAGAAAGTGTCCTCACAGCACCCTATTACTTGCAGTATCATTTGCAGAATACATAGAATGCTGAAGAGGAGGTCCATCTTTACCCCTCAGGAGTTCAGTGACAAGACTTGCTGTGTAAATTTGCTCATGTAGATTCAGTTACAGGATGTTCTCAGGTTATCAGTCAGTGTCCCTGGTTGCCCCAGTGAAATTTAAAACAGCTTCACTCAACATTATGAAAACAAAGAAACTCAAGCTGCTGGTAAAACATAACCTTTTCACATGACAGCTGTGAGCTGCCTCTGGTCCATACGACATTTTACAATAAGGACTCTATCAGCAGACAGCTGCAGCACAAAAAGATTTTGGAATTGAGGTCAGCTAGAGCTGTTCCACTAACACCTACACAACTCTCTGCCACAAAAAAAAAAACAAACCCTTATCCCACAGGTCCCATGAAATGTGGGACGGTAACACCCTTCCCCCATGTGCTGGGGGTGTGACTGTGCAGTTTCTGTGTAACCAGAAAGGGCAATAGCCTAAGAGAAGAGGGAGAGAAGCACTTGCAGAGAATGTCTCTGCAAAGGAGGGATGGAATAGTGAGCCACTGAGCTCTTGCCCTCCTTCAGAGCCCATTGAAGGTTTCAGGAGTTGTTCAGAGAGAAACACAATGGTGTTTTTTTAATATTTAAAATGTCCCGGTATTAGAAAGGTAAAAACAAATGGTTCACATGGCAAACAATTCCCCATCCAAGACCAAGCAGAAAACACAAGATAAATGCTGATGGTACTGACAGTCAAGCAGTAATTGTACACTTGCTGCTGGTCCTCTTCCCCCGAAACAGAAGTCAAACATTCTGATTACAATCTTTTCTTTTGGCTGGTAGGACAATTTTGCTCACAACTTCGAACATTGTGACTTCATCCTAGAAACTAATTAATGGGAACAGACTTTCCAACCTTGATTTACACAGAGCTCTGAAATGTCACCAGTGATGTGATAGTGCTGGGGCAGGGGGGGAAATATCATGACTGGGCCCCCAGATGTGAATTATTAGGGATATTGCTCTAGGTTTTTGTATGTCTCAGAAAATGAAGCCCTAATTTCTCTGGCATACCCTCTGACACAATGTTAGGATGCATAAGCACATAGTATGGGATGATTAAGCTGGTCAAATTCAACTCTGATCATCCTAACAAGACTCTTACTAGACTTTTCAAGCTTTACACATGATAGAGCCAATCAATTACAACCTACATTAATGGGGCTGGGGGACAACATTCTCTTTTCTTCCACTAAAGTTGTACTTGATGTGGAGATTTTATTTAATACATTCCCAGAAATACACTATTTCCTTCACATGTCTCAGGTTGGAAATGAGAGCTTCCTCAATTTACTTGAAAGGGATGGTGGCATATGAAAAAGGGATTTACATAACAGTGCTAAGAAAGGTACCGCAAACTTGCTCAGGAAAAGCTACTCTTGTGTGGTCTTCAGTGCAGGATAGGGACACATCCACTCCCCACATCCACATCCTGCTATGAGTAGGGACACATCCACTTTCCTCTGCTACTCACTCAGAGTTACACAGTGTTCATGTCCTGCCTCCTGGTAAAAGTGGAAAAAGCATTTATGTTCATACCTTAAAAAAAAACAATGAAGTGGAGCATGGGGGTGATTGGGTTTGTACACCTCCTTCCACAGAATCAACTTGTGCATGTGAAGCTAACCTAGGAAGAATGGAAGAGTGGTGAGGTAAGAACAAAACCAAAAAACTAAACCTGTGTCAACTCACCTTTTCTTACCTGAACATAAATTATATAGGAAAGATACCAAATCTAAAAGGGGAAAAGCATATTTAGAAATTAAATTTAAAAATTGAAGTGTGCTCTTCATGTACTTAGCTGCCAAGATAATTCTCAGAATGCTGGGCTTCCTCTGCGATATTTTTAAGTAATAATTACAGTGAAAGAGCTCAAGAGTACCATCTTCTAGAAGATTAAGTGTAGCTACAAGAAAAAGCACTAATAGTGAACTTCAGTTTTGAGAAGGCCAAAAGCCCCCAGTTTGCCCTGAAGCATAGAAGACCCATGAGAATGAAACTGAGCTCTTACAGCTGTTGGTCAAATCTCAACAGCATCAGAAGCCACATGAAAAAATATGTTCCACTCTGCTGGGGCTAACCTTAGGAGCAATGTGATAACCCACAATATTTCAGCCCTTTTAATCTTCCACCACACTTATGAAAGGTCCTCAGACAACATGTCTCCTCCAGGCTCCCAAACAGCACATGGGTCTGATTTCTCCAAGGCTGCTGATAGGCTCATGCCTTTCCCAAACACAAAGATCCAAACTAATGAACTGTAATTACCAACAGTGCAGATGCATCCAGATTAAGGAATCAAGTCACAGGACAGGTTTCACTTTGGATTATCTCTTGTGGTTATCATAAATACAATTTGATTTCATCTGAAGGCAATGCAGTTTGCATACTCCAAAACTGCTCCACAACATGAAATAGAACATAGGAAGTGGAAGTTACTCCACAAGTGGAGAATGTATCTGCAAAGCACAATCCTTATCTCGAAACAAAAATGCTACTGGGAACACTCTGAATCCCCTCCACTGCTCACAGCACAGCACAGTCCTCAACCTCCAAACCAGATGAGAGTTTAAGCATGTACTACACTTCAGCAGGTGCTATAATCCTGGTGATACAAGCATGAGTGTAAAAATAGAAACTTGCTTTTTCTTTCCCTTCCGAGACTTGAACTCACATATGGACCACACTTCATTTAATTAAGACACAGAAAATCACCACAGCTGAGGAACTGAGGGGGATCACAGCTCCCTCTTGCTAACACCACATATTGTGTTGTCACAGAGGATCCACACATGCCTGATTCATGGAGGTAAGCAGAAGGGAGAGAGACCACTCTCATAATCCTATCATTGAAAGTGCCAATCTGACAGGCTGGACCATGACTGCCACTCCAGCCACTGAAAAGGTGAAGTCTGGTTTGGGGCTCTCCTAGACCCTACAGACACAGCACTGCAGGGAAGAGCATCACAACACTCTACCAGGAGTCCCAAGAGTTGCCTCTTGTTTTCCTGCCTTGACCACAGCTCAACTGTGCCTGCATCTCTTTGGTCAACAAGGAATCAGGAAAGAGCCTTCCTAGCTGAGCTTCTCAGTGTGAACTGTACAGGCTCTCTTCCAACTACACTGTGTAAGACACAGAGCAAAAGAGAAAAAATTCCTTGTATCACGCATGGAAAAAGAAGACAGAAGACTATTTTGGGTGACAAAGGCCTGACATTTCAAAGTGATGGATCTGTGGTCTGTGTAAGGAGTCAGCCTCACAATTTGCAGCCCACAGTACAGCGCTCCAAAGCTATTCACGCAGATTTGCCAATGACGGTATTGTGTCTACATGCCTGGCACTCCTGGACTATTCCAGAATTTCCCCCAGTGCTGACTAGACACATTCTTCACCATGCTAAGTAGAATGTAACCCGTTGCTTCAGGCTGAGGGGAAATGCAGATAATTGCTTTTGAGAAGCAAAACCTCAATATTTCTCCATCTTCTAGGCTCATGGAGGATCAGCTCAACTCTGCTCTCCCCACCCATCAGACCAGAACAGCGATGCCAAGTCAGTGCAGCTGTGCACTGCCTGGTATTTATAAGGAATTTGACATTTTTGTTCTGATTTAGAAAAGCATAGAGCTCAATCTGTTCAAGAACTGGTTTTATGTGATTTGAATTGCCCTTTTGCCCAGTTGGCTTTGGTGTATGCTACACAGCACTGGTGCTTGTCTTGGTGTGAGTGACTCTGTTCAGCAGCAGCAATGGGAGCCCGAGGATCCATTCCCAAATCTGCCTCTGCTTATCCCCTCTCAGGAATATGCACAGGGACTTCTCAGAGCAATGGCAACTTTTCTGTTCACAAGCAGCTCAGAAAACTACCAAACCTGAAAACATTAACAGCAATCCTGCTTTCCAAAATATAACTTCAATAGACTTTGTCCCCCTCAGATTCATTCTGATTTATGCAATTACAGGGTGTGTCTGTACTCGCAGCTCTCCAGTGTGCAAGTGAGACGCTCTGGAAAAGCCTGGCTTCAATTATATGTGAGCAGTGGGGTATTCCCTCTGAAAAAACCCTACTGTCTGACAATGATATTTTACTCCTGACCAAATACAGCCCTCCAGGTTTTCCAGTGCCTTTGGGACATACTAATTAAGCTTACAGTGCCTCAGAGACAGAAGGGAGTATCACCACAAACATGTAAGGAAAAACAACTCAAGACTGAGAGAAAATGGTAAATTACTTCTGGGTAAGTTAGAAAAGAGTCAAATGGTAACAACTTTCCCCAGATGGATCAGCAATAAGGAAAGAAGTTACTGGGAGCCATTTCCAAAGGAATTTAGGTCCTCAGTGTTTATTTTCACAATGCGCTAGAAGTACTGATGGTGCAAAGACCAACACCCATCCAACTTGGTTCTTTCAATGAACAAGCCCTTAATGCTCACAGGTACTGTTAAGGCCCAACAATTGCCTTCCATACACACACTTCCCAGGAGAGGCACATGTAAATTACATTATGCCATTTTATTTACTAGGGACTTGTTTGCTCAAGCACAGCTATAAAAATGGATAATGAAGTCAATGAAATTCCAAATCCAAGGCCTTACATTGTTTGTACAGGCAAATAGCAATCTCTGCATGAAAACAGTGCCATTTATACAAAATTACCACATTAAAGAAAAAAGCTATATACAGAAAGTACTGTATTTATATTCTGCTATGGATACATGGCACTAGTACATACTACAATGGGTGTGATTACATATCAGCAAGGTCAACGTGATGAGACAAAGGGGCATCTCCTTGCTTGGCATCACAGATCACACGTCCTACAAACCGCAGTCTATCATGGAACCAATAGCATCATTTCTCAGAGACTAAAATGAAATGTCAATCTCTGGATAGCCTACAGAACATATCCACTAACAATGAGGGGGTGGAGAGGTGGGTAGGGGGACATGGACAAACACATATAACCCACATATGCAGTGAACCAAAAATGATGTCACAGATACTGAACAAAATGTTTACAAGATAGTGTCTGGTTAAATAAACAGAAAGCAGACAGAAAGGAAAATGACCTTGTTCTGCACAATAGAGAGATTCATATGAGTGAACCAGATACCCCAAATTACCAGCTACTAGAACTGTATTCCAAATGTAGTTCAACTTCCAACATTTTAAGTCCTGACTCAATCCTGTTTGCAACATGAGAAAACACAAAATCATGTCAGTCACCTTTCTGAATCTGACAATTTTCCACCTGCTAAAAATGTAGCAGCATACTGAACAGAAGCTCCAGGTGGTATAAATCAGTTCAGCTCTGTTGACACCATGGATGGCAAAGGATAATGTATCTTTGCAGTAGTTGCTCTCCTGCAAAATCAAGTGTACACAGTGGTTGATCTCCCCTGTAAGCCTGCATGCAAAGGCATGAATATGGACATACTCTGAGGTAAGTTTCACAAACCCACTGTGTTATATCCCCAAGTTGTAGAACAACTCATAAGAGGGTCTTTACTCTGCCATTGTCCTTTTCTGGTCATCAAAAAGAGAAGACTACATGGATGACACAGTGGGAAAAGCTCTGCTTCATTTTTTTCAAGAGATGTTTTCTTCTAAGGAGCTCTAATCCGCAAGACTGTAACTTTCACTCTTCAAATGGAGCTCAAATTCCTGACCTTGGCACTCCATCAAAGAGGACTTGTTTTCACTCACATGGATTAACTGTCACTGAACAACTCATCCAGGCTAATTGGCACAACCACTCCTCTTCCTCAAAGATATCACTTCCTCACCTATTTTCCCTTCCTCCTCCAAAGAGTACACAACACACAATATTATAACATAACAGTGACTTTAATTACCACCACACCAACAGGCGAGAGTGTTATGCTGAATAAAGCCTGCCAATTACAGCCAGCAGAGGAAGGCACAGCACAGAGCTGTATAAAAAGCACCTTCAAGTGTCCTGCTCCAAGCACCACGTGCAGTTTATGCATATGGCTACAAACTATGCCTGCCCCTGGGAACAGAATAACATGGGAGGAGCACCTGGCACACTCAGCTACCTTGCCTCCACATTACAAATAAGCATGCCAGTCCTGACCTCTTCCTATGGACAAACCTATATCCAGTTCTCTTATCTGAACATATCCACACAGTTCACATGCCAGTGGGGAGGCCTATGACCCATCCATGGCATTGAGTTAAGTCCAATATAATTTGTCCTGTGCTCAAACAAAGGCCTTCCTCTGGCAGTAATTGGGAGTGCAAAAGAAGATACTTAAGAGATATTGGCTCTATTGTGTGTTTCAACTAGGGCTGCCATGGTTTGACATTCTGTAATCAATTTCACTGTATTTTTTTTTGTCTTAAACTTCAGGGGACTGCTTTGAAAAAGTGTTTGTTTGTCAGTAAAACCTGAAAAAAGAGTCCAAACTTTTCCTTGGAGAAAGCAAAGCTTGGATGTGTGTGTGGAATATGAGCTAGAACTTTAAATATTTAGCAGTAAAGAAGGCTTCTTAACTCCCCTCCTTAAAATTCCCATTTTTAAACTGAGCTTCACAATTTTTAACATCCTCAAGATCTCCAAGACTGATGAAATTTTCTTAAATCTGTAATATTATCACTAACAAATGGATGAGCAAGGTACTTTTTGAGAAGCATCGTCACAGCTATTTTGACTATACCCATACACTAGAGCTTTAATTTTGAACATCTAGTCAATATGCAACCTGTCTCTCCAGCCTTGAACTGGTCTCTGTCTCATTTAAATTTGGAAAAAGAAAGCTAGAAGAACAGCTAGCAGCCCCAAAACAGGGCACTATTTTGCCCACTCTCCCATCAGCAATTTTTAAAGGGCTGCTCTTCAATGCCCCACCAAACAGCACAGCCCAAATGTATATGAAGACAATGCCTTTATACATTCAAGCCCTGAGTACAACCCACAGGCTTGATTTTCTACCTGTTCTCATAATCCACCTTTGCCCGTTCTCCAATGTCCCACTTCCAACACAACTTCAGTGGGATTTAGATCAGGACTTACCTGGATATACAAAATCAAAAAGAAAAAAATCCATTTCAAGCCAAGGAGAGATTGGAAACAATCAATCAGTGTCTTTGAATGTATTTAGATCACTTCTCCTGGGAAGGACTGCAGCAAACAAAGTGAAGCAAGGTGTCTACCTGAGTGGGGTGCCTGAAGCTGCAGGAAGATAGCTGTGGAAATAAAGCAAAGGCTCTGGGCTGCTGCAAGACTACTTAGACCCTGATTTAATTGAGGTTGCAATTTTTAATATGGATTTTGGAGAATTGCTGAAGCATTTCTTAACATAATTTTATTCAGCAGCCTCTGAAATGTATTCAGTGTCAACTGGTATCTTTCTCCTGGGACAAACATCTACACTGGCAGTTTCTACCCCTGACACAACACATCAACTCACATAAAGGAAAATAAATCACCATTAGCTAAAAATCTCTGATTGAAAACAGAACAGTGTTTCAAATGCTATTTTATTACACTGCCTTTCTTTCCTTGGCTCCCTCTTTGTTTTCAGTGGCCATTGACATAGCCTCTGATAGCTGCAAAAACCTGCCTGATTTCATATTAGGTTTTAAATAGCAGTAGGAGACATTTCCTTGAATTACATTTATAAAAAAACACAACCTGATAAATTTCTTGTGTAAACAACCCTTCCAAAGTCTATTAAGAACTATGGAATATACCAAGAAAAGGTCTAGTAAATGAGCTGTGAAAGGAAGCAGCGGCAGGCATGACATACTTTCCCCCCCTCACTTTCCAGAAGCTGCTTATTAAGTCCAGTTTTAGAGTGGGGTGGAGACAAGCCACAGAAATTCCCAGGATAACACTGGTGTGTGATTAATGAGAAATGTCACATCAATCCAACAGACTTGTAAGGAAGATGTGACTGTTGCATGCACACAGGCACCGACATTTCACTGTTTGCCCCAGAGCATCCTGCCCACCTGCTCCCTTCCTGTTCAACTCAAACCTTCCTAAAATTAGGACCATTTCTCCAATCTCATTCCAAGTTTCCACCTTTATCTCTCAGCCTGCCAGTGCTGGTTAAACAAAGAATTTAGGAGTGGAAATGACTGTATTCTGTGAGAAGCATACTCCAGAGAGCAGGAGGATGAGCACACAAACCCAAACAGAGCAGCGGCGGATGCTTTCACAAGGGAAACCTTCTGCATCCTTTCTTACAGTAGAGAAGAGCATAGAGAGGAAAGAATGACCTCCAGATGTGAGTCATCCTAAGAAAGTTACTTTAAAGGCAAATCTCAAGATTTTGTACTTTTTGTGCTAAACACAAACCCTTAGGGGCTATCTCTGAAGTCTGCTTAGGTACCCTGCACACATCTGCTGGGTGAAAAGGAGCAGCACGTCTGTTTGATACAAAGCAAGTACAGAAACACACTACATTATCCTGCAGAACCTTTTAAAACATTTAAATATGAGAGACAAGAAGAGGACGCATGAAGGCGATTCCCCATATTCCTTTATTCCTTGGGATGGCAGGAAGCTGGGAATGCCCCTTTAGTCCCCTCACAGACAGCAGGTTACTCCAGCTCCAGACATTTCAGCATTTTACAAGGCATCAGCTATGGCCAGGATCAACATATATAATGCTCTGTAAAAAAGTAAAACCAAGTTGCCCAGGAGTGCTTTGGCTTAAGTAATTCAAAACACAAAACACCAATTAATAGCAATATTGAATTCCTGGGTAGATAAATATGCAGCTTCTGCCTATTGGAATTTCATGTAATGACACTGTAAAAACCTAAAAAAACACATTCTGTCTGCCAGAGACTGCAAAAGCTGTATCCCCCCAAATACAGACCTTTCTAAACTCCCTTTTTTGAAAGGATTTACATTCACATTAATTTTGAATTTGGCAGTAAGAACTGCAGTACACAATTCCTCTGTACACCATGGCCATGTAATTGTTATAATTCAGCTTCTTTAGGCATGCATTCTTAGGTATCTACAGAGATGCTTTGGGAAACGGTAGCTGCAAGAGAAACAAGCCAGCACTCCCGTGCAAGACACTTTTGTTCATTTTCTGTAACAAAAATACACCAACTTTCCTGCTTCTTGTGCAAAGTAACAAACTACCCTAATTGACAGCACTAACACTCATCAGCCTGTCCCCACAAACAGTAACCTTTTCCCTCTGAGCTCCCTCACATCTACCCAAGCTCCCCATCATGGAGGGTGCCCAAGAGTCTCCAACTTGACTGCTGATGTTTATCCACTGCCCAGCCACTACTGTTACATTTAAGCCAGATGCCTCACACAGAGTGACCTCCGTATCAGAAAGCACCACTTAGGGTAACAAGAAAAACAGCACTGCAGTTGCAAGCTCAGGCATCTCAGAGACAATAATCAATAGGGAAGTTTGTAGGAAAATGAGAACAAAAAAAAAAGAGAATACAATGTTTTGTTTAACTGCATTACTGTGCTTTGGACATAACAGAGCATTCTTTATAGGTGACATGGAAAGCCATTCCTAAAAATTAGGAAAATGTAACATTTTGTGAACCCTAGACCATAGATATTATTTTGGCCCTTTAAATCAACTTAATGTCTCATTTTTCAAGTATCAACTTTGCATAATTTCTTTCTGCTACTGTATTTAACATCCAAGGGACACTTCTTTCTTGCATCTTCCCCACACCCTGCTTCAGGAAAGGACAAATCACTGGAATAGAGACAGCAACATCAAAAGAAAGCTGCTTTTTCATTTTTATGCATTTGTTCCAGCTGGTAATTTATCGTTTACAAAGCTGGGGATGGCTGAAATTTTGTCCCAAGGAAACCATGCTCTGTTTAATAATGAGAACAATCAAATGCCATGATTTGTAGGAAGCAACTTTTTTCCTTGACCTTTTTATTAGTGGCAAAATGTCAGCAGATAATTGAAGTGCAGAGAGCACAATCTATGATAAATAACTTTGTGTTGCCACATACCAGACCAAAATGTGCCCTCCTCCCTGTCCAGTCGCAAACCTTAGCTTTCCAAAACAGCTCTGATGTATAAAGAATTATAGATAACTAACACTTAGTCTGAATGCTAAGTGCAATATCGTGGGTGAACCGGGCTTGCTCAATTCCTGGAAGCATAAACAAGGGGGGAAAGAACAAAAAGAGCAAGAGCCAGAATGCAGCCTTACTTCTCTCATTGACAGCTGCAAGATCACTGCTGACATAACACATGCAATCTTCATCCTTACCTGAAATTCAGCAGCATGAAAAATTGGAAAGGACCCAGCAAAAAACCATCTCCAAGTCTTAAATCAACTGCAATGAGAGTTAAGATGTTCAACCTACTCAACTAATCAAAGACATTTAAGGGATCACCTGATCATAGCCTGCAATCACTTAGAGGGAAAAGATATGAGAAAGCTCAAAGAAATAAGGTAGAAAAATGCCAGATTAGAGAGAAAGCACATATCTTTTACTGTAAAGAAAACCACACATTTCTGAAGAGCATAAAAAAATCACCACCAAAAATTAAAACCTGCCTAAGGAAAATGCTGTAATTCAAGCAGAAATTACTAGATGTAAAAATACCAGGCTAAAATCCTTGGAGATGCAAAGCCAAATGAGACCAACAGGACTGATACAGCTGGCTTCAACATCCAAGATGCAAAGAAAAGCTACGTTGTCCAGAAAGCAAACTCCAGCCTTCCTACCTGAGGTCACTTTCTCACCAGATAAGCACCTTAGGAGATCACCATGCCAAGTGTTGCAGAGCCTTTCTCCAGCTGCCCGAGCCCTGCACCTCGCTGTGCTGTAATCAAGCCTTAGAGCAGCCAGCAATGGGCAGCTCATGCTGCTTGTTAAACACTTCTAGCCCCAAAACACTGCATTTCTTCTCCACTTAACTTTTCTAAAGTCCACTTCCAAATCAGTCTGAAGAAAATATTGTTTTACTGACTTCAGTAAAATAAAGCTTTTTATTATTTCCCACGCCGTTTCATTTCCTGGTACTCAAAGCTAAATGGCACAGATATTTACAATACTGGGAGTCTCATCTGTAGCTCATCTAAGACAGCCTCACTGAGCCAACAGCTCACAGTGCAGTAGGACTGCCCATTAAAAACACTACGGGATAATTCCAGACTTCCTACCGGCACCATCTATGTGTACAGCTCAACTCATTTTCTACACATTATTAAAAGCTACACTACTTAACTCACCATTTAATTTTGATGTTAAATAAAAGCAAAAAGCATGACAAAAGAATGGTAGTGAATAAAAATGAAAGAAAAAATATGTATTTTAAGACTTCCTAGTAGCTTTATCCAGAGAGCAAACAAGCATACTCTCGCTGGAACTAGTCCAGCAGACAATGCCAAATAACCCCAAGAAGAGATCAGACCCTCTCCCTGCCCTCATAACAGAGCCCTGTAGGCCAACACAGGAAAATAAATAAAACCCAACCCCAAAACTTACTTTGTTATTTTTCCGGTGAAGACAGAGGCACAGAGGTGCAAGCAATCTCCCCACAGCTACAGGAGGCCTGTGATGGAAGCAGGAACTAACACTGATCTCCTGATTTCAAAGCCAAATGCCCTAACCACAAAATTATCCTACTTGCATTGCCTCAGCCTGTCTCATCCAGAAGAACCAAATTACTGGAGAAGAGAGGGAGAGAGAGAAGGGAAGAAAACAGAAGGTTTATCAGGAATATTTTTGGTCCATCTGGGAGCAAACACTGCTTACATTGGTGCCCCGTAATTTCACTCCAATCAATTTAGAACAATGGTATGAAGTTTAGTGCTCAAAATACTCAACTTTCTGAGAGTTCAAGCAAGGCTGACACAGACCTTCTCTTAAGGCAAGAAAAAGCCCCATATTGCTTAATGCTTTTTATACAGGGGCCTGGAATGCTCAAGAGATTAAATAATTCACAGATTGCCTTTCCCCAGGGGTTCACATCTAGCCCAAATCACAAATGTCAAGTACAATCACATGCAGTCTTGATAGACTTTGAGAGGTAAGAGCACAGCACGAGTTCAACTCCCAGGAGATAAACACTTGTATGGAACAAGTCCCTGTAGATCAACTTGGCAGCAGTCCTAGCAGGACGGCAAGGGAAACCAGTGCAGGAAACACTGCACAGAAGTGGTGTCTTGGACCCCAGGGTACAGAGGTGAATAAACTAGGGAACATGATTTGGTTTTCCCCTTAACAGCTTCAACTTCCAAGGACACAATGAAATCCTGCCCTAGATAAAACACTTTTATGCATATGGAGAGGCAGGGTATGCTTACAGCAGTTCCATGATAAAAGTGGCATAAACAGTGAGCTGGTGTGTTTTTACATGGGGTACACAACTCTGCACACCTTGTGATTTGCTCAGGCTCTCAGACAAGGGCAATGGAGGGAAGCAACAGCACAAAGTGCCACAGCTCCGGCGGTAAGAACAGCAGAGGCAGGTGCTGGTGGAGGGCACAGAGAGCTGGGTGCACCCACTCAACCTGCCCAGGGACATGAGATGTTGCAACTTGCTCCAAGCAGAAAAGAGCAGCAAACCACGGCTTTCTCTGAAGTGTGGACAAAGAACAGAGGGAGCAGAGCCTCGGGGGAGTCATGCTACACTGCAGTGCCTTCAGAGCTACAATGGAATTTGCTATGTGTACCCCTGCCTGTGTAGCTCCAGGCTTGGCTGGAGGGTGCAATCTGGTTCTTCGCTCTATTTCTACAGCCATTTTTACTTGGAGTGCCTGCTGATTCCTTTCATAAACTGCTGCATCCCTGAGCTACAAGAGCAGAAAACTCTTCTAGCAAAACCTGGGAGTCAGTGATAGAGAGGGGAAAATAAATTATTAAGGACTACATTGGGGCAGGTTTTCTTTCTTTCTGTCTCAAGCAGAACTTAAATCAGTTTTTCCTTCCCCCATTGTGGCTATGGTAATAACACACAACTATTCATTATCCTCATCTTAACTAGAAAAGCCTCTTTCAATTTATCACTTAATATAATTACAGTAAAATTAATTAAACAGTGTCTAGAAAAATCTTACCTTTTCAGAGCTATTACCTTACCTCTATGAAACTCTATCAGTTAAAAGTGAAGATAGCTATTAAACAATAAGGATTTATAGCTATTCAGTGAGCAGAAAAGTGAGATGTTCAGTGTAAAATTGTTCAAAATCTATTTCTAAATTCAATACCACATCTCCAAGGGAAAATGGGAGAAGCTCATTAATGGTATTGTAATGTCCCTCTTGCATTGCAGAGATAGTACTTGAACACCAACTCTCTGTTCACTTTCCTTCACCTTAACAGTTTCCTTTTTTTAATATGAGGGAAAAAAAGTCTGCCTTTTATAAAATCACAAGGTAAATTATTGCCTTTGTGTGCTTTCAGGAAAAGCTGTCTCTGGCTAGTGATACATCATTAATGTGATTTCTCCAAGACACATACAGGATAAAAAGCACATGAAGTCAATGGGAAAGCACATAGACTTTGAGAGGGTCATGATTAAAAAAAAAAAAAAAAAGACAAATTTCCACACTGGTATTCTAAAAAAAACCAAAAAAACAAACAAACAAAAAAAACACCATAAAATTACAAAGCATCTACAACAGGTACTCAAGAGAGGCATTTGGTAAATGGCCATTCTGTGTTCTCCTAAATAAATTAAACGCTAGCTTGGTAATACTTGGAGTGATATTAGAAGCATTATTTTTAATACAAAATAAGCTTACCAGCCATCAAGAAAAAAATATTAAGCAGGAAATATCTTTAATATATTGTTTTTCAACAATTGGGAGAACATTAGTAATAATTAGCAGCCAGCACTGGAAGTGCTTTCTGTTAACTGTGCATCTTGTGGATAAGAGCAAGTCTTGTGTTAACACAATGATGTCAGCTGACAACAGCTTTATGGCAGAGAACAGCATATTGTGCATTTCTCAGAAAAAGAACCTTTAGTGCCGTCAGGATTATTATGGTTAAACTGCTTCTGAGTCACAGTCTGTTATTGCTCAATGTTTCTCACTTGGTCCCTACCTACCTTTTATTTCCTCACAGGGATGCACCTGTTCAAAGAGAATAAAACTGGCACTGTTGTACACACTGTCTTAGCCCTTTTAGACAAGTTATTCAGTATCTTGCTTACCTAATGAGATTGTTTTTATTTATATTACAGAATAGCCCAGCAGAATCCAAGACAATACTGCTCTAAATATTGTGTGAATTTCCAATAAGAGACCTTGACACCAAAGAACACAATCCAGGCAGAGAGAGGATGAAAAAAGCATGGAAAGCTGATATTGACACATCCTGGCCATGTACCTTCTCAGGGAACTGAGAAATGAGAGACCCTGCACTACACTTCTCAGATATACTCATGGCTAGGATAACCTCCCAGCTTCTTAGCACACCTCACCCCCTTGGAAAAGAAAGCTTTCAGCACCTACGCCAAGGGATTCCACAAGCCAGAACTTAAACACCAGCTTGGGAAAAACTAGTTTAGAAGCCTGACAGTCTAGGCTTGGTTTAAGCAGCCTCCAGCCTTGTCCACAAGTGGAGCTCCCCAAGTCTACTACAATGCATAGGTGTAGGAATAAATGAGTGCAGGTATTAATAAATTACTGCAGGTGTGCCAAGGTGCCTCCCAGGACCTGGAGTCCAGAGAGAAATTCAGGCAGTAACAGCAGTTGGATTACAGGCAACAAAGCCTGGGTGGTTCATCAGTCCAAAAAAAAAAAAAAAAAAAAAAAAATCCAAACTAACCAACCAAAAAAAAAAAAGAAAACAAAAAACCCAAAAACTCACAATACCAAAAAACACACTCAAGAGCCAAGAAATGGGACCTTGTTTGCATCCACTGAACCTGAATTAAAACAAAATTAAAAAATCTTACACATGGTTATACACATTCTATCTCCTCTTCAATGAGAAGGGTTACAAAGGCAGAGCAAGACAAGGAGGCTGGGGCAAATGACAGATGTCAAAATGGAAAGAAGAAAATCCACTATAAACGAAACTGAAAAATACCAACACTTTGTATTTCATATCTAACACACCTGTGTCCTGCTCTAGATTACAACAACAGAGTGCCATGGAAGGCGGTTTAAATTACTGCCTTGCCCACTAATGCTATAATTTGTACAGTGCATTCAGTGCCCACTGAAAGCCTTCCTAGTCCAAGTAAGGATTTACAAATGCACAAAAAAAACAAAACAAAACAAAACAAAAAAAAAAAAAAACCAAACCAAACCAAAACAAAAAAACCCCACAACTGCTTAGACCTGAATTGTCTGACCCACATGTGAAAGAAAATGAAATTATCTGCAATTCCAGATTACTTTCCTTAGTAAGGTAAGGGGAAAAAATAACTCACTGCATCAGCAACTGTCAGGATTGCAGCAGCGCAAAAGCTTCTTTTTCATGGCAAGACAGAAAGAAAAGACAAAGATTCATCTTATAAAATGGAAATCTCATTTATTTGCATCCATGCCAGGATCTTGCCAGAATAACCACTCTGACAGAGCATTAATTCCAGTGGCAATTTCACATTCACATTTCAGGGATTTTACAGATGAGCCAGCAACAGCTCCCCAGATGAACTGTGCAATGTTTGATAAAGTGTATAAAAGCCTTGGTCACCTCCTACTTCTACAAAAAAGTGATTCTCTCCTGATGCTGAAGTCATACCAAAAAAGAGAAAGTGCAAAAACATCAAAACAATAACACAAAAGAAATTTAAATTGCTCTTTTCATTCTGCAAAGATTATTCACAATGATCAACAGTTACCCATACCGTGCAACGGAACAGAATTCCCCTCCTCTCCTCATTGGCACATGGCAATATATTGCTGTGAGGAGAGAATTCCCTGTAATTTTAACCTGAGAAAAGAGCAAATCAGTTCAAAAATGCAGTACTAGCATAGGCTTTGCACTCTTAACTAGCATCAAACAACACAAAAGCCGAGCTGCCTCTGCAGCATTGAAGGTGGGAGGGAACAATGACTCTACAACAGCTGTCTGCAACAAAATGCATTGGCATGAAAATTAAAGTGCCTTTCCGAGCAATCTCATTATTTTGCTGAGAGAAAACTGAAGGAGGGCTATCAGAACACTGCTTTTGTGCCTGAAGTGCTGGGATTCAGAAGGACCAAGCTCACATTTAAGCTTTGCACTCAACACAGAATGAGACATTTCATCCCTCCATGCCTCTCTGCCACATCTGATAGATTAGCAGCAAGTCTGCTTTTATCTTGGTTTCTGCTGATCAATTTAGACAGCACACCCTTCAGGACTCTACTACAGTAGCATTCCAGTTTGGGAATACACGCAAAATAGCTATTACATTATTCCTTGGGGGTACAATTTCGCATTGATTGATTCACTAACAGATTAGATAGGATGAAGCAGGCAAGCCCCATGTTGAGTTTCCTCCCTCCCCCCCCACAAGGAGAGCTGCACACATCCCAGTTTATTAAGGATTTCTCTTTTGCCTTTAGCTAGTTAATTTTTCACTGATGCAATTTTTACTCATGCAAATGGTAACCGGGTTGCCAAAACACTCAAACTCATACAGCCCTGCAGTCGATTCCCAGTAAGTTGAAGCTTGGCATGGAGTTTAACAAAACACATAGGAAAAACTACTATCAGGAAAACTGCCAGCACAGTAAAGTTATTGATATCGGGACAGAGCACAGACCTCAGTGGCACACTGCAAAAGGAAAGCCCAGGTATACAGCTGGCTGTTTATTAAACAAAGATGAGAATTGAGCCTTTTCAATTTTCAGACTTTAATTTATACACCTATAAATCCTTCAATGTCAAAGAAGCGTAAAGGAAAAAATGGCACAATTTCAACTGTAGCTCTACAAACACTACAGAAGACTGAGACTAAAGAACAAGGGATATGCCCATGGTTTTTATGCAGCTTAAAAGAAATTTAAAAACACCACCACACAAGCAGCTGGACTATTCTAACCTTCTAACCCTAATCCCCCGTTCATATCACTCTCCTTCTGTGACGGGCAGAAACCATTTACAGGTAACTCTTACTAGCCTGCTGTTAGCTGCTTCCAATTTTGCAGAATATTCCCCTTTAGTCCCTTGACCTTTTTGTATTACACAGATGCATATACAGTACCTAGAGCCTGATGCAAGCACAACACTCCCATGCGTTGAGCAGAGAAAGAGTATTCCAATAATTAAGAAATGTGGAAGCCTGGGCAGATTGTACACTGCTCCTTAGTCCTCCACAGAGGCTCAGTGGCTACTTATCAAAAGGGTGTTTTTCAGGATGATTGTCTCCTTCCTCCTTTATTGCATGACCAGAAGAAGCCACAGTAGTGGGGAGGAGCTGGGATGGAGGCAGAACCTGTGATTTAGACATGGTCCTGTACAATTAACTACACCACAACCACACAGCTCCAAAATGAGGGCTGAGCAGCACCTGGGAGGAGTTTGCTCAGTCTCAACATGCTTGACACTCTAAAGCACAGCATAAACACCAGCAGTGACAGTCAGGAGCTTGCATGAGGAGTGAGCAAGCCCAGTCCCACACTGAGACATGCTGGCAGAGCAGGTCACTGTCATTCCTGCCCAAACCCGTGTGTATCTGGCATGTGGATTGTTCCCATTCCCTGAGCTGTTTCTTGTGTTTCCTTTACCTTAGTAACCACAGCAGGCATGCACAAACACCTACAACGTGCTGCCAGAGACATTTCATGTTGAGGAATGGAGCGTGACGAGCAGCATTTCTGGCTGAGAAAACACTGTGCTATTAATGCTTCAAAGGCAGGGAGGTCAGGAGATAAAACACTAAATGAAGCTTTTCCCCCAAATAAAACAGGAGCTCAAACAGCACAAATCTGTGTAGTTGCAGAGGGAGGTGTGTGCTCCACAGCTCAGAAGCAGCAGGGCACAGCTGACACTGTGATCCAGCACTAAAAGACATTCAGCAGGGGCAACACTGACAATCTCACAATTGCCTCCAGCAGATAACAGCTCCCTTGGACATGAAGTGAGTCTAACCCAATTCAGATTAGCTTAACAGAAATTTTTGATCTATGAACATAATAAGAATTAGTCGAGTCTCAGTTTTGCTCTGAGCATGGCACAGTGATTTCAAACACTGCACATTACAGATTATAGGAATGGCCTTTCTCTAGAGATATCCTGGATTCCAAACCACAGTCACAGAGCCATTTTTCTCCTGCTGTAGCCAAGAAAGCACCTTGAGAAATATCTAAGCCAGTAATGGAAACTGAACCACCTGTACTCTACAAGCCTCCCTCCCACTCACCTGATGAATCAATGTTGCAATAAAGCACATGAAAATTAAATTAAGCACCAGGAAAAGATGAGAGCAGTAAATCTGCCTTTCAGTTACTTTTATGCATCACCATGACAAAATCATTCCTTAGGTTCACATTGTCCTCTTCAAACCAAAATAGGCAGTGGGCAGGACTATGGCCTACATTTTCTCCCTTGAATCAGAGAACTGCTGTCTGTACCTCCATCAATAGTGCTGCAAAATAACCCCTGTAACCCCTGGAACTGAATCTGACTCCCTTGCTGTCCCCAGGTCCTTTTGGCCTAGCTCTGTCCCCCTTCTTGCCCAGTCAGGGTGGGGATACTCCCAGGGTCACTACCATCCTACTGGGAACTACCCAACTGAGAACCACCCATCTCCGATTTGGGGAAGAGAACTTGCCAGACACAGAGCCTGGCTTGAGGCTTCTGTCTCTCCCTCCCCACTCACACCTTTTTGGGAACTTGCTGCCAAGGAGGAAAGGTGGTAGCTGGGGACACATCCAGTGCAATGGCTGTTCTCTGGTACAGACATTGCTGAATACTGTTGCTATCTCCTATATCAGTGAAAGAGGGGGAAGAAATATTTTGACAACAAAGATACTGCTACAGCTGGATGAAGTGAGGAGGTTGCTACACCGTTTAAAGAATTTTCTCCCTCACTTACGTTAAACAATTGTTTCACGCTACAATGTTTTAGGTTTGCACAGCACTTGAAAAATATGGTTTCTGATTCAACTGATCCAGTCACATGTGCTTATGTGTTTATTTCTCTAGGAATGCTGCCTTGCTTCACTTAGTGCAAGTTAAAGCATTTCCAAACTCAGGATTCCAGAATCTGGCTTTTAGACAGCGATGCCTATGATCTCCACTATGGTATCTGTACAAGCACCTATAGGAAAGGTAATTACTATTGTCAATTAAATGTAGCCAGTTAGTAACAATGCAGTCTCCTCACTAGTTCCTCACCATGCTGGAAGAAGTACATTAAAAATTAATTCCACCTACCAGATATGCCCACATGTCTAAAGAAATCAGGTCTCCCAGCCCTGCCATGCCGAGAAGTCGGGGGGCAAGGGGATCCACCCCACAGCTCCCGTCGCCAAAGCCCAAAAGGCAAACGTAGAAACGGCGACGCACAGCCTGGGCACAAAGCACAGGCACAGGCGGCAGGTTACCCTCCCAGAGCTGCCAGCACTCGCTGAAATCACGCTGCCCGCAAGCCGAATCTGAGGTACCACGTTATACTTAAAAATAGGCAGTCTGGCAGCGCGGGCGACAGGAAGAACAGCTACCATGGGAGGCGGGGGGAACGGATTTATTGGAATAATTTAGGGCGGGAAGGGGGGGGCCGGTATTTGCTTTTACAGGGTATTTTGGGGAGGATAGCTTCGGGGATTCGGGGGAGGATGTGGCTTTTAGGCGAAGGTGGGGATGTCCGGTGTGTCTTACCTGGCCGGGGCGGCCGAGCCCCCGCGCGGTGCCGCGCTCAGCACGCCGCGCCCAGCCGCCGCATCGCCGGGACACGCGTGGGACGGGAGCGGGGACACGCGTGGGCCCCACCGAGCCGCTCCCCCGGCGGCACGGAAAGCGCGCAGCGTCGGGCCGCGGCCGGACAGCTGCCCGGGGGAGGCGGCGGCAGGAAATACCAAAAGACTGATCCAACCACGCTAGGGAGAGAGGGAGGGAAGAGAGGGGGGGAATGGAGAAGAAAAATAGAGGGAGAAAAAATAAAAACGGAGGAGAGGGGAGGAAAAAAAAAAGGGGGGGGGGGGAAGGAAACGTGCAAAATCCGGGCGGGATCGGCGCGGAGCGGGCGCGCTGCTCGGCTCCCCGCGGGAGCGCCCCGGCCTCTCCCGGCCGGAGCTCGGCTCCCTTTGGTTTGTTATTCCCCCCCACACTCCTCGTAGTTTGTGTCTTTCTTCTCCTCGACACAGGGAGAGCCTGAAGCCAAGGCAGAGTAAATAAAGCAAAACCACCAACCCCTTAAACAAGAATCAGGCGGGCACCCCCCGGCCAGCAAGCAGCAAGCTATCCCTGGGGTTCACTGACGCCACGCGCAAGATAATGGAGAAAAGCCAACCTGGAGCAATCAACACGCTGAAGCCCTGCAGCTGCAGGAGTAGTTTGTCTCAGCATCTAGCCACACGCCTCCGCCGACGCCGTGGCTCAAAGGCGCCTATGCAATATGCAGCCCTGACACGCAGCTGGGCACGCTCCCAGCTTCGCCTGTGCATCCAGAGCGAAAAATCAATCCCATGGCAAGCACGGACCCCTAAGCTCCTCCAGGCGAGGAGGACAGTCCAATCATCGCATCCCTGGCCTCAGCCTGCCTGCCCTTCGCGGGAGGCATGACTTTACAGGCAGCAGAGTATTTGGTAAAGCATCACGGCAAGAGAATGACCCAGCCACGCGCATTTAACTGATGCTTCCTCTCTCCTCCTCTCTGCAGGTCCCACGGTTCAGCGCTGGACCAAGAACAGGAAGCCAAACAGGACTTCACACCTCCTTCATTTCCATGGGAAGAGGGGTAGCAAAGTTAAAAGGCACCCAAACTTTCTGAAACTAAAAATCACATGAGGGGATAATGTGACCAACATGAGTCTGACTTGCATCACTAAAGTCTGAATCACCCCTGTACAGCTGAAGCTTTGGTGCAAAATACAGCATGAAGCTCAGACTCATGTTTCTGAAACCAGAAGCATTAAATCATGTGCCTGAAATGCTTTACTACCCCACCCTTCACAGAAAAATCCAGATCCTTTTTCTCTTTAGTGTGTGCAGGGGATGAACCAAAACAAAGATCACTAGCTCTGATATTCCTCATACTACACAGGAAGCCAGCTTCCAGCACTAAAAATCAGCAACTCATTACTTGAAAAGGTCTCGCAGATATTAATGAAAAATCCTGAATTCGTCTCAAGATGCAAGCTCAGCTTGGACCAGGGCACAATTTCTCTCACTTACTGCCTCCAGCCCACTCCAGGCCATGCATGAACTGCAAGGCTTCACCCTGCATCACTGATATCCATGTACCTAATGTCAGCAGAGGTAGCTGAATTTTTCCTAGTGAGCTCAATGGGACATAGAGAGAATGTACTACACCTAACTAGGAGTAGAGGATGGTGCTGGAAGGAGAAGTCGCCATCCATTTTTGCTCTTTCCTGGAAAGAAGCGCTATAAACACAGCATAAGCGATGAACAGCTCGCACAGCCTAAGCTGTCCCATTAAATAAGCTCTACCCATTAAATAAGCCCCTGAATCACTTGCATAGGGCAGGTGATTCTAAGTTCACCTGTATTTGTTGTGATTTCTTCCATCATCTGCAAGGTGTGGACAGTTGTCGTGATTCCAGCTGCCTTCAAGTTGGTCAGGATTTTCCATTAATCCTCACCAAAATTTTACCCTGAGGGCAAGCCTGTACTGTGCAATGGGGCAGGGCACTGCATGGAGATGCCAAGGCCTCTCATCACCCTGGCTCAGGGCACTGCCAGGTTAAGCCATCCTCTTAGAGCATGAAGCAGCTCACCCTGCCTCATGCTGCCTTCTCACTCTCCCTGCTGCCTCCTGTCCTTTCTGTGTCCTCTGCTCCCTTCACCCTTCTGCTTTTAGAGCTGGAACACTCAAATGCAGCCAGGTAGTTTGCCAGCACCTTGTGTGGTGCAAATTGCTTTTTAACTAAAGCACAGACAGGACATTGGTCCAGCTGTCTGTATCCAGACTGGTTTTGTCCCACCATGGCTTCTCAGCTACTTTGGTACAGAGATCTACAGTTTTTAGCACCCTACATGAATCACAGTGGGACTTAGAGTCCACTTCCCAGGGATTTCCATTTTGAACATTTTAAAAAACCCTTCTAAAAGTGTTTTGGCTAAAGATTTCTACTAAATTATTTTCTTATCAGGCAAACATTCCATGATTACTAGGGTTTCATCTGTTCACTGCCACATTGCTACACAACATTCATTTGATAAAAACCTGAGCATCTAAAATTATTTCTGTCAAAACAGTTAGAGACCCTGATAAAAAATAATACATTAGGTTTTCCTATGTGCTCTAGGACAGTGCATGAGGCATTAGTGATACACAGAACAGAATATTTGTCTGTTAAATTGTCAAAATCTTGTCTGTAAACTGGAGAAAATGAGAGAAATTTTATCTCAGACTGATGCTTTGCATCATGCAGCCATGGCATTTCTTATGGTCCAGGGAGACCTGAACTTGAATTTGCTGTCTCTTCAGACCTTGCACCAGATGGATCCTCTGACTCTGGGTTACAGCAATCCATCACTTCCCTGTCTGTCAAAGCTGGGACCTAGATCTGTTCTCCCCCTTACAAGTCCCCCACAGGAATGTGGGGAGTAAGCAAAGCAAACACTAATATTTTTGAAGACCATTTTCCACAGCCCTCTAGTGTCTATTCTGGTAACAGCCATTCAGAAAACACATCTGCTGGTTATGTGCTGTCTGCAGTCCATGCAAATACACCTGAGGTGTGCATAAAACCCTGAGTGGGTAGATGTGAAGTACAGAGCTCATAACCCAGCCGTGCATTTGGGGTGAGCTTTGCCATGTCCTAATGCCACCTGAGCTCCCTAGCTTAAAGCTAATTCATCAGTGTCCCCCCGATATCACATATCCCTTTGACAGAAGCTCTTTGATGGAGGTACCTTGCAGTTAGGGCTGAGGGCCCTTCTGGTTTCAGCTCTCCTTTGCAAGAAATCAGCATTCCTTTCAGGGGGTCTGCAGCTGTGGTATTTCCTTTGGGCATTTGCCAGTGTTTGCAACACTAAACTTTCCTACCACAGAAACAAAATTCTATCCTAAAAGGGCTTGTACACTGGTGTGAACTCTATCATAAACAGGGTAACAAAAGCAGCAAAGCACAATAAGCTTTAATTCTAGTGCTGGGAGAGTCTAGTCAGGCTGTTTCAGCTGTTGTTACTCCAGTCCTTACAATCTAGTAATGCAATTTGAAGACCTTAATAGTCAGAACTGAAAAGCAGTATCTCACGTCTTTTTATGGCAACCCTTGGAGATGTGCAACAACACAGTATCAGTATTGTCCAGAAATTGTGGTGAATGCAGACATGCAGGTGAGCAGCAGCAACAGACAGGGCATTGAGTTCTCTCAGGTCAGCAGCCTGCCTAGGAAGCTTTTGCAGTACTTTCCCCTGCATCTTCCTTTTCAAGTCCTCCACCTTTCACAACTGCTATACGAGCTCCTCTTCCCCCAGCAGAGATCAGACCCCACCTATGTGAACTGTAAATGCATACTCATTTTGCAGAGTCCAGCAGACTTGCATTTTATGCTTTCCTACATCTTACAACATAGTTACAATAGTTCTAGAAACTCCTGTTCATGACTAGATAGTTAAATGCCATAAAAGCCATAAGATATATTTATTGGCCTCTATTAAAATGAAAATGGAGAGGGTCATATTTCTATCATTATAATTACTACAATGGCTCTAGAGCCATAACCACATTAATCAGACATCATATGAATGGTTGTTAGCATTGTAAGATACTTGCCCTTAAGCTCATGGCACATAGTGAGACAAGAAGCAGGAAGCTTAAAACAAATGAGTGAAAAAATGTTATTAAACATGGGTCTTTATCATATAAGCTTCAACACAGCTGTATACAATTAATGATAAGAAAAAGATCACTTTTACCCACAAGTGTTTTCCAGTGCAATGTTCCTTATCAAAAATATGCAATGCCATAGCTGGAAAGAGAAGGAGTTTCTTGTTAACAAATAGTAGTCTGTCTGTTTAGAGCTCTGAAAAAAACATGTTTGTTCATTTTACATTTTGAAAAACAGAGCTGCTGCTAAACCAGGATCCTAATTGCTAGTTTGCTGGAACAGGTCTCTGGAGAAATTAGTTAGAAAAACCACAACCATCTCCCCAGGAGCCACTGGAGTCCTCTTGTGGCAAAAGGTAGAAGAAAATTTCCAGTGACTGATTACTGTTGAGAGCTGGGACCCAGTAAGAGGTACAGGGATATCTACTTTGTAAAGAGCTTCATGTCACATTGCAGAGCATAAAAGCACCAGTGTGAAGACTTCGCAGCTGGCAGTGGGCAAGCATCAAAAGGAGCAGGATGCCACAGTGTTTTGATACTGCAGACAGTGCTTCTCTTTGATGTGGTAGCTCCTTTCTGTTAGTGTGTTCCCTGCTGAGATGATGTTTCTGACTGGGGGGTTTTTGTTTGTTTGTTTTTTTCTGTCTCTGTTAGCAGAGGTAATTTTTCCTGAGTGGTTTGCTAGCAGAACTTTTCTCCTGGCTAATATTTCACTGTACAGTATCAGAGGTCAGCTCCCATCCTTCTTGTCAGTCTGGCTGAGCTGGCAGATAACACAATTCTAAGACCTTGTTTAGATCTTGCTGCTCGGTATTCCATCTCCTTTTCTGCTGTGTTGTTTCCTATCTGCAGTAGACCCTATAAACTGCCTTGGGCTAATCTTAGGAGACATTTCTATGAATGATGGATGTTGGCCATGTTGGCCCTGCCTGGAACAGCACTGTAGAAGATGGAGTAAGTAAATAACCTGAAAGTCTTTCTTTACTCACACACTGTGGTCAGAAAGCTTTCACATGTCCACACTTGGCCTTGGATTACAGCAAAGAGGTTATCTGGCTAGCAATTTCACCCCATGGGCCCAGCCTCCAAAGGGCTCATAAGCCTCTCACAGCTTTGGTGATCCTGCAAACAAGATTTTGAGCTTTCAGGAAAAAGTCTCCAGCAAGAGCTTGTAGCACAGGCTTCATAGGCAGCTTTAAAGACCTGCCACTAACAAGATAAAAGATCCCAGATGCTTCTACCTGGTTTATTTTCTCTATCCATCAGATGATTGGATAGTGCCCTGCTTTCTATAACCTTAACTTCTAGGGTGTTTTTCAGGAATCTAAATACAATGCCATTGCAACTACTTCACCCCAATCCTCATTCTAGAGAAATTGTTTGTGATCTTATGTATCTTATATTAAACAAGACTTCTAGGGCAGACCTTACTTTCCCTACCCTGCACCTTCACCAATGTAAACTTCTGTTTCAAGGGGACTTGTTCAGGAATCCCAAACTAAGGTCTGTGTTGGGAAGTTAAAACTGTTCCATATACATGGGTCTTGCTACAGCTGGAGTTAAATGATGTTTACTTGTGACTACCCAAGTTCCTAATTTCTTACTGTTCAGCTGAAGCCGGTTCACATCAAGCACCCTGGACCTATTTTATTTTCCTCCATATGTCTAAGCCAGCAAATTAAGCTGAATGCTGCCATTATGGCTTTGGTGTGAAAAATAGATCAAAGAGTTTGGCTGCCACTGATTTGCTCCCAGAGGCCTGGCCAGTAACTAACTGCAAGTATCATCTCAGAGAACAGCCCAACATGTTGAGCTGATCTGGTGAGCAAAGTTCCTTCTGCAGCAGTCTGGAAAGCAGCCGAGATATCCAGGATCTGACAAATTGTCCAGTGAAATCTGGGCTAGATTTCAAAACCCTTGATAAGACATGACACAAAACCAATTTGGTATTCAAAAACATTCCAGTAGCCCTTGTTGTTGGTCAGGTTTCAAGCTAATTACAGAGCAAGCTAGCTGTTACAAAGTCTCAAAGGACAAAACAAAAGCATTCATGTATATGTAAACATATCCATAAGTAGAATCATAGCATAGTTTGGGTTGGGAGGGATCTTTAAAGGTCAGCCAGTCCAACCTCCCTGCAATGAACATCTTCAGCTACGTCAGGTTGATCAGAGTCCCATCCAATCTGACCATATAAATATGTGTGTAAATGAAGTTCTAGCATAGCTGCAATGTGAGTCCATCCCCTGGGCAATAGTCCTCTCTAAACTGCTGCAGCATGTGTCACTCTTCCATGGGGCTTCTTCACTATGGAGAGGCTGCTCCAGTGTGGGCTCCTCTCTCTGTGAGCCTCCCACAGGATCACAGCCTCCTCTCAGACATCCACCTGCTCTAGTGTGCAGTGGGATCTCTGCATCGCTGTGGATCTCCATGGCCTGCAGGGACACAGCTGCCTCACCATGGGCTGCACCACGGACTGCAGGGGAATCTCAGCTCCAGCACTGGAACACCTCCTCCCCCTCCTTCTGCACTGACCTTGGTGCATGCAGGGCTGTTCCTCTCCCATGTTTTCATTCCACTCTTCTCTGAGTACAATTACAACTGTGCAATCACTTTTTTTCTAAAAAAGTGATTTTTTTCAGAAATATTCTATCACAGAGGCATTACCATCACTTCTAGTTGGCCAGCCTTGGCCAGCGACACTTCCATCTGTGGATTGCCAGGGACTGCCTCTGCTGGACAGGGAGGAAGCTGCCAGCAGCTTCTCCCAGAAGCCACCTCTGTATCTCGCATGTACCAAAAGCTTGGCCATGCAAACCCAATACAACACATTTGTTTCTGTAAAAGATTTTCCTATCAGACTCATAAACATAGACATACAGATCTTCCTATGGGCCAGTAGCAATCTCTCCCCATATACTTAATTATGTATTGACTGATCAATACTCTGTCCATATATAGATCTGGATCTAGACAGACAGAAGTCACAGCTTAATTCCTATTTGTTTACTACTTCATTCTCTCCGGAGAGGGGCATTTTGAATTACAGATCATTGAATCTAGCTCCTGATACTTGATGTATACTATTGATCTGGAGGTCAGGCCACAGAGTCACAAATCAGCTCTATTAGTAGCTTTGTAATAACATTGTATCATATTCCCGAACTTGCAGCTGCTTCCCAGGATGTGTTTGTTCTCATTCTTGACCCTTTTTATTTTGCCTGACTCTTGACTCTCGTAGCCAGCTCATCTCTAATAAATTATGAAACTTCTCACATCTTCTTTCCTGCTCTTCTCTCCAAAATTCATCTTCTGGGCTCCATTTGTGATCAAGCAAAAAAGTCTCCTTGGCTGTTACAATTCATTTTAAGGATTCTTTGTTATTGCTGATGCCTCCGGTGAACTCCCACAGAGGCTTGAAGGAGATCAGGAAGAAAAAGTACAATAATATTTTTTGCTGCTTCTGAAGGGCATCTGGCTTGTCTGCACAGAGGGATGCCAGTATTTTTGTCATCATTTTGGTTCAAACAGGGAGACCCGTCCAGTGTTACAGTCACAAGTTACAATTATAGAAATAAAACACAAAATACTGGAGCCTGGATGAAAAATGTTTCCTGAGCACAGATCTAACACTATCAGAGACCATGCTCTGACTTACAGCCCAAAAGGATGGCACATAAAGGTTTGTTCCAGAGCAAATTATCTGTCCCTTTTATGTCACAAAGGACCTGGTTTCATCACAGAGTTACTTAGATCTGTGCTGTTGCAGTCCAAACACAAAGGCACTCTTACAGAGATGGCTTGATTTAGCTGCTGCTGGAGTCCTGAAATAGTGGGATAATACCTTGGGAACTATGACGTCTACATGGGTGACCTGATGGTGGCCACAGAGAACTGTAAGTAGTTGCTCCATCATTTTGCAAATTAAATTATTTGTGTCCTAGCTGTTTTCAGCCCTGATGAACTTTATTGTTCCCCTGTCAATGACTATGTCTCCTGATCCCTTCACACAGTGACACGAGGCTTGCTGTGGTGTGTGACTTTCTCATGCTGTCGCTACATTAGCAAGCAGGAGCACATCTGTAAGGCAAAGAAATTGGTAGTGAGGATGCATTTCACTTTTTGCATTTCAGAGAACTGGCTTTGGAGTAGCTTTAGTCTGGTTATATCAAGTCAGCATCCATCAACAACTGCAGCAAATTAAGCATGCTCCTAGAGTGCATCTTCCCATGCTGATTCACTGAAAGGGATTCCAGGTGCATGTACTCTGAGGCTGCTCTGGCAATGAATCAAAGAGCAGTAAATAAAAATGATCTGGATATTTGCCTCAAAACCACATTGCTGATCTGTCTGAAAGAGAGTGACATCTGAGAAACAAAGAGGCTGTTGACTGAAAAAAACAAAGGAGATACTGATAGCAAAAAAATACCCTGAATGCAAAGACACAGATTTTAGGATAACATGTCATCTTATCTACTGACTGGTAATAGCTCCTTAGGTTTGTACAAGCCTTGGAGCATGTTGCTCAGCCCTTCTGTGTTATGCTCCCTCAATTATACTTGGCTGTGAAGGTCAGGATATTTGTCCCTGTTCACACCCAGGGGAAAACAGCTGTGTGGAGCAGCTAACCCATGTGGGACAGTGCTGGAAGCAGATCCCACAGCTGAAACACCGTAGCCTCACATTCCACTAGGCCTTCACTGGGTACGAGACTTGCCATGAGGCCAAAGGCTGCTTTTTTCAATCACATATTGTCACATGGTGGTTTTGTGCCACTGGTTTGAAGATGAACTATGTTAAATGTTGCAGCCTTTCACTTTGAACTCTAATGGTAAAGATACAGGCATTAAAAGTAAGACCAACTTGTAAGAACAGATGTCCTTTAAAAGGCAATCAGTGAAAAGCATACCATAGGTTTAAACAATAAATGCTACCTGTGGTTACATTGACCAAGAAATTGCAAAAAAAAAAAAAAACCCACAAATGTATGAAATGTGTTAGTTGGAAGTGTTATTATTTATATTTGTACAATTAAAGGAGTAATGTTCGTCAAGTATATAGGAATGAAACTAGAGTTAAGACCATCAATGATCTCTTGCTACCCAGAACAGGAGACTCTCTGACATGCAATTAATCCTTGTCCTGCTTCCCAATGGCTAGAAAGGAGAGAAAAGAATAATGGGTA